>NW_027287427.1:62407892-62702892 GCF_022747635.1 Hetaerina americana
AAAGATAGCACTTCTCTAATCTTTTCATCACATTTTCTTTTCTGATAAATCCTAATTTTTTGTTAGCTTGTCCAAATATTCCTCGTATATATTTCACCCAGAAGAGGCCGTGATTGAGGCTGACGCATATGTATTTAACCGAGTCTACACATTCTATTTCGGTGTTCCCGATGCAGTAGGCGTTCGGGAGGGCATTTCTCTTATTCCAAAAATTTATCACTACGCACTTTTTTCAGTTTATTGTAATTGCGAAGTGTCGCACCAACAATGTATAGCATTAGGGTAATTTCCTGAAGTTACTTCATCCTCATCACTACACACATCTCTCTAAATCACTGTATCGACGGCAAATTGCGTTTGGGTGGGAACTACTCCCATTCCAAAAATGCATCACCAAAAGAAATAAAACAATCATAGGTACCGACAATTTCGGCAATAATCTTCTGTATTTCCAGGGTTCAAAGATAACCTAAGATAATTTTAAGAGTTAAAATGTGAATATTGTATGATTTACTTACTTTTACTTAATTGTACTTCTGTATGGTTTACTTAAGTACGTCAGTTTCGACTTAATGTACATTGCATGACGTCCATAACTTAATCTAATT
This sequence comes from Hetaerina americana, assembly GCF_022747635.1. NCBI lineage: Eukaryota > Metazoa > Arthropoda > Insecta > Odonata > Calopterygidae > Hetaerina > Hetaerina americana. Next base: position 62,408,501 of record NW_027287427.1, read on the forward strand.
CGTAGCATCTTTTTCCAAATGAAAACCCCCCAAAACTTTTGAGGAGGAACTACTCGAGAATTACGAAAAACCTGTAGAATACAGGCATGAATGTTACAATATTTTATTTTGCAGAATACTTTATTTTGCAGCAGTTATGGACCCGCAGTTGAATGTTTCCAAATATGAGACCTATATCAACGGATTTCTCTAATCCGAAAACCAAACGGCAAGAAGTTTTATGGAAATCCTTAAAACCTAAGTCTTTAAAAAGTCGCAAACATGCATTCATAGCTGCTGTCCTTACGAATCCCCAATTTCCTCCCCTAAGTAAATGGATTTTTCCCAAATATGACATAGCTCAATGAATTTCACATGCCCAAAAACTTGAAGATACAAAGTTTCATGAAAATCCTGACGACCGTTTTCGAGAGTGTATTTATATACATGCATACTGTCACTGGAAGTGTTTTGGACCAAAATGGTCCAAGAAGTAGGGGCACGAGAAGAAAAATTGAGTAAGGCAAAGGAGTAAATTGAGTAGCTTCAGGCGTGATGTGGTGGAAGTCGAACATAATGAATAACTGATCGTAGCACTTTTCCACTTGATATCAAGTGGAAAAGTGCTACGATCAGTTATTCATTAAGGCAAAGGAGCTTTCACTAGGAGGGATATGATGACAGGGATGTTGATTAAGTTTTGAAAATAGTTTAAAACATCAAGCCCCTGAATATCATCACCTGATTCAAAGCAAAGGCGCAGATTTAATTATTGGAATTAAAAGCTGGTTATCCACTGATATCGCCAACAGTGAATGTTTCACCAAGACTTGTTCGTGTACAGAAATAACCGAGTAAATAGAATCGGCGTTGGCGTCTTTATATCAGTTGCTTATCCCAAAACAACGGATCGTGACATTATAATCTGCCAAGACTTGAATATTCCATAAATTGATAGGAAAACGCATAGTTTTAAAACGGAGGTTAGAGCCAAATAAAATTAAGGGTCGCTATTACATTTCTTAAGGTTGAACTCCATAAATCAGCGTGTCACTTCACCAACCATGGGCGATTGTATTCTTCATTAGTTAGCAAGGAACATACCCGAAAAAGTCTTAAATATAGTAATTACTACTTCCTAACAAGACCGATTAGGACTCTCGGTCCGCCACTCAAACCAGTGCAGTCTATCGCATGTACCAGTTCCAAATGAGTCCCCTATCCATCCAATTCTCTGCAATACATTCATTGATTCCACCCAACTCATTCTATGAAATTCTTTCTCGAAAACTAGGAAACAGGCGAATACAACCTGATGGTATTCTATGCTTCTCTGTATTAGTGTTCTTAGTGATATAGCATCACACATGCCTCTTATTCTCCTGAGGTTACACTGAGCATCCTATACGTATTCATTTGCCCTGCTCTCCGTCCTCTTATTGGTGAATCTGAAAATTCACTTTAGCAGCGTGTAAAATCAGACTTATGTTTTGTTCTGTACTCCTCATATATTGCTGCCTTTCCCTTTTTTGGGATAGGAACTAACACTGATCTGACGGAGCCTCCTGGCCAAGTCTCCCCTCATAAAGTCATGAATTAGACCATAAAAACTCTTCCACCTTTTCCTTAACTTTTTAGTTTCATGTGAATGTCAACAACCCCTCAGTATCTCAGCATCGAGTAAACCCAGACTTACTGCCTAAATGTCTTTACCACATAGTTTTATACATTCCTTTCATCTTGGATGTTTTCTGCTTCAACTATTATTTTACCCGACTTATCTCTGTTAACACAGATTTTCCCTTCTTACTTCCCTGTACGCTCCAACATTTTAGTATAGCACACCAATTTCACCCTTCCACTGCAGACTTTCCGTATCCTCGCACCGCATCTTTCAAAACATTTCTTCTGTTCCCCACTTCAAGTTTATCATTTAACTTTTTATACGTCCTTATACCTTACTCTGTATTTATATTCCTCCATTTCCGTCTCCTAATCTCGTAATCCATGGTTGTCCTTTACCTATAGTTTTTGGTTGCTTTGGTTATTACTATATTGATATTTTCCCACTTTTATTCTATTCCATTATCTGGAACCCCATCTGCTCCAGGGAAACTGCAAGAATTAATCTCCCTGTTCTTAAATCTGATTCTAACCATAATTTAGTCTATATGAGAACTGTATCTCCCCAGCAATTACCATACATACCTATGCATTTTGTGATGTCTAAACCATGTATTCGTTATGATTAGCTACTGTCTCCTGCAGAACTAATGCTTTCTCCCCACGGTCATTTCCTGTCCCTGATCCGTAGTACCCTACCTCGTCACTATCTCCTCCTTTGCCTACCATCGGATTACAATCCCCCATCACTGTCAAATATTTCCCTGCATATGCAATTATGTCCTCAAAGTGTTTGTATACCCTAAAGACTTCCTCCTCCTTATGATTGCTTAGTGACATGTACACCTGAACAATGACAAAGTTTGTTGGCTCTGCTTTTACGTCTACTCCTAATATTTTATCAGCCAATTGCTCTATGCTAATTATGCTTCTTACTTTTTTTTTCAATATTATTGCCATCCCTTACAGGACTCTTCCATTCTGCAATGTATTACTCTCTAACTATCAGTCTTGTAATCCAGTGCATCCAGTAGTCCCTCCTATTTTCCATCCCCCTGCCCCTGGCATGACACATTTTGGGTCATGTCCTGAAGTTGCCAGGACTCACTGTCATTATTTTGTCCATTATAACAGGTTTGTGATAAATAATTGAGGTGGTTCCTTATTGACTTCCTCACTGGTGTTTTCAATGTGACACCATCACTCAAATGGTATTTTAATGGCTACCAAATTTTTCTAATCAAATTTCAAGGGTTATAAATTCTTTCAATAAAATTTTTTTAAACTGATTAATACAGAAATCCTCCTCGCAGTCCACCATGAAGGTCACAAGAAGATAATTCTACTGTAATGCTTCACCACATGGATTGGTAGGGTGATCGATCAAATAAGAAGATGGGTTTACAGGAACTAGTCGCTTCTGGATCATGGATGACATTGGTGACAGAAAGAATTCACTCGCAGCTACGCAAGGAATGCTTGGTAATAGTATTAGGAGTAATGATATGTCACTGCTATTTAGCTTGATGAAAATTTAGGACATGCACATCATAAGAGCTTGGTTAGTATTATTATGCCAGACTAACAGATCCAATTGCTTTTGTCCTTCTGACTTTTGGGATGATAAGTTATGATCTCAGAATACAACTATCACTTGTAATTTAGGCCTGAGAAATAGCAAGTTACACCAGATGCACTTAGTTATATTTCCTTGCAAGTGAGTGCAAAGAAAATGGAGCCACAGGATATATTCAGGATATGTTGGTTAGATGAGTTCTCTAGGTCGGATCCAGAAAAGTGCTCACGACCAATCATTAATAAATGAGAGTATGTTAGGGTTGTGCTTACATAAACCTCGCAGTAGGGCATTCTATCATAACTTCATGTTATCCATCCAGGAATATTTGCTGTGAAGGCAAATGCAAGACGATATTGTTGGTTCCCAAAATGGAAATAGTATATTACCCAAACAACTGCTTGAACGGCCAAATGAAACATAAATTTATCTCCTAAAAATTCTTGTAGGACCAAAACTAGAATAATACCGAAAACAAGAGGGCAATATGCATGCAAACTGAATGAGCCTATGGCAGGGAGTCTACTTCATACCAATTTTCATACGATACTGTTTCAGGCATTAGGCCATAGTGGAAATACTTCATGAATTAAAACAACTCAACAACTTTGCTATTTCCACATAAAAATGTGACAATAACTGGGTTTCTTGAGTTACTTCGAAACACTCACCACAAGTCATTTATTCTTAATCATGCAGACTAGCAAAAGAAAAATTGCAACCTAAAATATCTGTTATTATCATTTCAAAATCAAGAAATAGATTCGCCACACATAAGCTAAATGAGGTAATATTGACTCATGGCTCATACTTTGAAAAAAATTGAAAGTTTCCTGAGCTGGAATGCAATCAAACCTAATAGGACAGCATCATTTCATCCTTTCCGCATTGGATATGATTATTTTATGTGGACAATCAGCAAAAGCAGGTCCTAAAAGCTTAACTGAGAGTGAGACTGAAACACCAAATTAGGACAATTTGTTTGCACACTACACCCCACACACTGGTACTACTAAATCTCCAGTTGAATTATTTTTATTATTTTCTGGTAGGACCATGACAATTGCATTAGACATGACAATATGATTAGGCTAGACAATTCCCAAGTTACACTCAACTGCAGCCATCCTAAGTTAACAGCGGGAGACTAAGCATGGTTTTGTAACAATTGTTTGACAAGGAAAATGCCAGCATATTTAGTAACTGTGCCAATCCAATGCAGAGAAGAGTGATAGGGCTGCCACAAATGGAATCAAAAACCTGCAATGATTAGATGACCATTCATCCTCGAGAAATTGAAGATCTCCAGCTGAAAAGGAACTTTAACCAGCCATAGGAGGAGAGATGATCATGATCATCAAGGAGTATCATATTACCCAAAAGCTTGCTGAATTCATCTGCCATGTGAATGCTTCATTCAATGGTTCTCTTAACTGACAATAGTTTACGTAGTTTGTAGAGTTTTTACATCATTCAAATGGATTTTGATTGGATTTGTTCAAGTGAACATTGTTTGATTGCGGTATCCATGAAGAATTTCTTTTTTAAACTCTTTTAGCCTTATTTTGTCACATTCTCATGGTGTTCAGGGTTATCACGTTGTCGAGCTTTTGAGACTATTTGGTTTTAATCACAGCATATAACAGTAATGGACGTCATTAATTTCAAGTGTGTTTTGAACATTTTTTTCAATGGACAATTACCACATCCTATTTTCATCACCCAATTGGGAGTAGAGATGATACACTGAAATATGTTATTTACCCCTAAAATAAAGAGTTGAACTGAAATGGTTGCCTTCTTTCAAATGTATACTAAGGCTAATCAAAATTCGCACATAAATTTAAATTTAATTCAATCATTTGAATAAACGTTATTCCATAAAAACAAAATTTATCAAAGTTATCTTCCAACTTTTAAAATTAATGTCAGCATACAGTTACACCATTAATGTTTAAATATTAACTCTTTTAACTTACCTAAATCATGACACAGAAGTCGATGCTTCAAAAAGAAAATGAGCAAGCCCACGGTGCTGACAATTGAGGTAACGAAGAGGGCCTTCTTGATAGCATAAGACCTACTCTCGGTTTCCGTCATAGTAGGTCTGGCCATTTTGAATACTTTTATAGTTGCTAGCATATGACTTAGAGATCCAATCATAAATACAATAAATATCTTCTCATGTACAGCTGAAAGAAAAGAAACTCAAATTTTATATTAGCACAGCAATTAATTTATGAAAGATGTGAAAAACATTTCAACTTACGATAATTTTCTCTATTTGAGACATAAGTAACTCCACAAAGAGATGCAATTTCTAAGATATTTAGCCAATAGCATAAGACCATTAATTTCTTGTATGATGCATGTTGTGACTTTATCACGGCTGGTAGAAGACTAAGGTAATATGTATAGTACACTGAGGCTATAATGAGGCGAGGTCCAATGTGAAATGCAATGCAGATACGCCACAAATATCTCTGTGGGCTGACTCCAGTAATAGAACTTATGGATGGAATAACATTGTAGACCTAAAAAAAATGGAAAAGGATAACATTGCCACACCAAGTCAAACGGTCAATTGCAAAGAAATGCTAATTAATCCTGTTAAATACATGATAAGCCAAGAGAATATTACTTACTCTGCAATAAGTTTCATGGATATCATCTTGTTGAAAGATGCATGCAGTAACGAAACAAAAAAGCAGTCCACAAAGAGGCAATGAAACAGTAACCAGACAAAGCCGTCGAAAACTGACAGCAAAATATACAATGGCTTTGCTACAATTTGACTTCCCATCCATTATTAGGGGCGACGATCATAATAAACACTTGTACAGGATAATAAAGCAAATTGCTTAACACTGAATCACAAAAACATAGCGAACATCGACTTGACTAGATTTTTCAAAATACAGACTAGAATGTACCCAATTTCACGAGAAAACCTGAAATGAGACGAGAAATACATTTCTTAATTAGACCTCCTCATCAAAGGACTATTACAATTAATGAATGAAAGTTAAGCATGAAATTTTTTCCAAGCATGGAAAATATTTTCCTTGAGACCCAATTACAATGGTATTTCTATTTAGTCAATAATTCACACACAATACCTGGCTAGATGATTAAGTATGAAAATTATTTCTGTAAGGAATTCCATGCATATATATAGTTTTACTTCCAACTAACCACTCATGATAAAAACCACCGTGAAATATAAGGCCAAAAACTTAAATGTTAACATGAACACTTGAGTCCCGTGAGATATTTGCACTGTTTCCAACCATTGACTAGATATTATGTTCAAGAAGCAAATAACGTAAAATAGTGGTCAACAGTACTTGGTCAATGCGTCACCTCTAAAACCTAATGAGAAGAAATAATTGAAATAAATGAAAGGAAAAATTTTTCGCAACCCACGGGCATTAACCACCGGCAATGCACAATTACAAATATCGCTACGATAATACATATATCCATCTACTGATTTGCACTCAACTTTGTCAAATGAATAAAGGTTGATAATTCATCAAGATAGCCTTATAGATTGACTTACACACAATATCTACATTAGGTAATATTACTACATATCCTAAACTTCAGAAGTTTTGACAAAATACCTGCATCATAATTAACTGTCACCGATGACATTGAGCGCTAAATTTAAATACAATTCTCCCAAAACTTGTTAATATTAGCAACTGATTCGCAACATAAAAACTCGCAAGGAAATTTAAGTTTCACATAAAAATTCCTCCTAATAGAGAATTAATACCGAAATAATGTGCAACGCATACCGACAAAGGTTACAAATTTGTCCAGAAATCTTCATATTTTACCAACAAAAAAGGTTCAACAGTCGGCTATTACCTCAGGTTTCTTCATACATTTCCGCAAACAACTCTGCACCACAGATACATTTTAACCCAGTTCACATTTACATCAATCCATAACACAAAACGAAGAAGCCTTACACGAAAACCTCGGTAATTTCACGCGAGCGTACCTTACGCCATCTGTTATATGCAGAAAGCTCTAAAATCTCTAAAATAAAGACGCAATGATATCCGCCATTTAATTTTACAATGCGGTAGCGTGCGGAACATCGCAATTCGCAGTGTGTGAAATATTGACTTTTCCCTCGGCAGTAGGAAAGGCAATATCGAAGACCAATTGGGGCCCTGTTTCTGCGTCATATTTTGTGCATTTATTAAAGGATGGGAATTGCGAATAGGGAAATTGAATCAGAGTCAGGAAGTGAAAGTGACTCGAGTAAATTTGACTCAGATGAAGACAGTGATTCGAGTAATGGAGTATACAGCCTATGTAGCTCCTCGGAAAGCCCTAACGCAACTCAGGATGTCGAAGGGAATTCGAGAGAAGAAGAGGAAGAAGAAGATAAAGTCTTGCAAGCGATCAGGAGTGAGCAAGAAAGGGTCCGAGACCACCCACCGGATATCCAGGCCGATTCCTTCGTCGTAGATATAAGCTTTCATCCTCAAAATAAAATAATTGCTGCTGCTCTCATCACCGGAGATGTTATTGTGTAATTATATTGTTGAGATGTGCGATGGCACTGAAAATGTAAAATTAAGACAAGGACAACGTTATGTTTTTAATTGGTTCTTACATTTGTTAATCTACCTATTCCCGACATTAATTCGTTTTATCGTTTTAATTGATATTTCTGGAAAATAGAGCATACTGGTCGAAAAGCCGCACTCTTAGATTTATTAAGTCTAATCAAAGACGTTATCGCCCATGTATTATTGATTTCTAGGATCATACTTTTCTCTTACTTTTACAATAACCATTCTTAAAATTTGAATACCTTCTATTGTTAAAATCTAATTTTCTATTGATATTTTTGAACACCTAGGTATAAGTATTCAATGGAAGCAAACGAAATAGTAAATAGCTTGGAAGTACATAAGAAGGCGGCAAGGGCCGTTGAGTTTAATGAAGATGGGAAAACGCTAATTTCGGTGTCTAAGGATAAATCCATTTGCATCACTGATGTCGACCTCGGGAAACCGAAGAGGATCTTGAAAAAAGCACATAAGTAAGTGGTTTGAGTGTGAAATTTATAAATCACAGTATTTTTTGCAAAAATGTTGCCTGAATTTGATTATGCTGTTTACTTATAGTGAGCCGATTTATTGCGCCAAAGTCGTGGATGAAAATCTCTTAGCAACTGGAGATGATGACGGGACTGTTAAATGTGAGCTAAGAATATTAAGAGAATGATTGAATTGCCCGTTCCTATGCTTTTGGTTTAAAATCTCACAGTGAATCTCTTCAATCTGGAAACTTTTAATGCATTGCTAAAGGTTCTGGTTTTCTGATCTCTGTTGAGTGGCTTAGCTATCGCGATTCATAACTATTGCAGAATATAGCTTTAGGTCAGTGCCAGTTAGTTGCTGAAAGTGGTCTGCGTGTATTTAATGTTAGGGTGACATCTTCTTGCAGTAGTGAATCTATGCTGTAAAACACTCCATAAATCCAGAACCTTCTGCAACTCAGTGCTGTGAAAGTCTTTACAACACTGAAATAGCATTAAAATATTGTGTTGAAAATTTCGTATTTCAAATTTGTGAAATTTAATCAATGCATGGTTGGCTTAGAGTTAGTATGCCCTTGATTGGTGACGCATCAAAGAAAATGTGTTTTCATTAATTCCTTTCCCTGATATACACTCTGCTAAAGCCATTTGAAGTAAAAGATTTTTAAATCATTGACCACAGTACTTATGTTTTTGTATTATCCAAGAATTCTTACATGTCACTTGTTGAGGAAGTGTATCTTATATATATTCTAGTGGGCTGTATAGTGTTATTAAGTGTGTTAACGGTAGTTTGACTTTCAGAATATTGTTTTTTCCAGAATATTGTAATCACCTGGGAGTGTGCAAATGAGATCATATGCTTAAGATCATGCATGTCAATTCTTTTGAGTGCATTAAATTAGGTTAATTTCAATTAATTTCTTATCCCATGGCAAAATAGAATGCAAAAGCTATCTCCTGTTGACAGAAATATTAGGATTTGTTTTTGTATTCACTCGGATCATGGTGATGGTGTCTGGGAGATGAATATCGAATTTTCATCACGATTCCATGGTCTGTGATAAGAATGATGCATGGCCACTGCATACCTTTTTGCGGCTCTATCAATGTTTTCTTATTGTAGAGCGATGGTATGGACAAATTCAATACTTATGGCACAGATTGTGTGAAGGAAAATGAAAAAATCGTGCTGGGTGATGTGTGTATTTACTTATCACATTTGGGGTTCTTTTTCCTGACCTACTTCCTCCTGATGATCAGTTTTCCTATATGACCCAAGACCAAATGACACACTTTCAGGCTGGCCATGAAGGATCTCTTTTCCAGGAATGGATTTGTCCATGCAAACCCTTTCCCCATTTTGTGAATTTAAGATCTTCATTCGAAAATGAGCCTACTCGCCAGTGGAATGAGATTTGGTTTCTGCTAGTCAACCAGGATGCATGCTATTATATTGCATGAAATTTGTTCTAAGGTGCTGATGCAGCATACATTTTAAGCTGATTCATCCCTGGGGGGTCTTTTTCAAGATGGTTGACTCTGGCAGACAAACTGCCATAATATTTATTGTCATCCATACATCTTTATTTCAATTTCACTTGGGAGCATTCTCATATGATGATACAGTTGTCACTACTTTGGCATCTTTGAGCATTCTAGATTATTTTATTCAAGGCCAGCTATGATCAAGGGCAGTGCAACATGATATGAGTCACATCCTGCAGTGGGCTTTGTGTTAATGCAGTGTTCTTGTTGAGTTATCTGCTCCATTCTTTGAGTGTCCCATAAGACTATAAATCCCATCGGAATATCTTTCACATCTAGCTGAAATGGATCATGAGGGACACAGACTAAAGTAGGCTGCATATTAGACAAATTCCATGTTAATACTAACCACAGTGTATGTTTGAATGTAGTGCATCTTTAGTCAAAGTCTCACAAGTATGAATCAACATTGAGAGTGTTGCTAAGTGCTTATATATTTCTCATGGCCTGGTTGTGAAAATTCATGTGGCAAAAAAAAGGTGGCAGTCCATTCATGTACGACTCATATAGGGAGTGCAAATTAATTTGTTGGCATTCAGCTTGTGGTTGAAATACTTCCTTGGCCTATTTTCAGAAATGTTGCATAGAATGCACTTAACTCAAATGTGATCCTTTTTGGGGTTTAATGACAGTGCACTTGCTTCGTACGCCAAATTTGTGACCTTTGGTTTTTCTGCTCAGAATGTAATTGCATAATGTAGGTTTCATGAAATGTTTCATCATCATTTGGCCATTAATCCATAAGCAGCTCTCCCATCTAAGTAGCACTTAAACCTTTTTAATTACATCATTAAATTTAGGAGAAAAACATGCCTCTGTCATTTTTTATTTGAAAAAGAAATGTGGTATCAGAACAGTAACCACCATTGTTATCCCAAAATATTTCACTTTATATCAGGGAAATGTTTGCTCCTTGGGGGATAAGCAATCTGACAGAGTTGCTGTTGCAAAAATGTCATTTGACACCTTTTTCTCCAAGTTATTGTCGTTTTGTTGCATATATTGTTGTAATACATAAAGAGGTCAAAAGGAGGTCATCATAAAGCTTAAAAAGTTAACCTTTTACTTGTTTGCATTAAAATGGATCATAATATAGTTTAAAAGGTAATTTTTTTACAGCTAAGAGTTAATTGTAAGAATTTTCCATTTTCATAAATTTATACTTAAAATATACACATGGGACTTTGAGTAACGAGTAAATATTTCTCCTCTTACACTTGTGCATGTGTAGTGTACATACAAAGTAAGGAAAGGGAATGGAATTCGTCGCTGAGAAAAAACTTGTCAAATATGAGAGTTACCACAGTGAGAACTTCTCCGTAAATATAGCAAAGATATTGATTTACAGACCTTCCAGGTCAGTTTCTCTGGTATTTAAGTATGGATAAAACTGTATCCTATTGTCACTTGCCAATTATAAACCTGTGAGAACTTTCATTTTTTTCCCAACCTACTTACTTTATCCAATTTTTTCTGCCCCTTTAATGTATAAAATAACGAGGATATATGTATGAAAAAAATAACAGGATTAGAAGATTGCTGTAATTTCTTGAAGCTACTGAAGTTGCCTGCTGCTGTGGCGAAGAAATATTGGCCTAAAGAATATCCATAGATACCCTAGCTCCAAAGTTGCCTCAAGTGTGCAGTTGTTTGTGTAGGCAATGTCCATAGCATATTTTTCTGTTAACCCTCGCTTAATAATAGTCACTCAGCTAAAGTGGGCCCTGAAGTTTGCAGCCCTGGGCCCTAATGGGTGCAGTACAACCCATTACCATGAGCCCTTCTCCTCCCATCATCTTGACTACCTATGGCCATTAACTGACCCTAGTGTTTTGGTTTACCATCCAGGTGATGCCATTGGACAATGCCATCTCTAAGGGAAAAGGTGCACCGAGGAAGAAATTGTACTTCCTTCCAGCAAAATGGGAATATCACAAGTCATGACATTACTTACAGTATTTGATGGTGTATAAAATGTGCCTTTTTTCCATAGTTATGGTTAAAACAATCACTCACGTCTTTATGTGAAGCTTTGAACTCCTTGAGTTAACGTTTAATTCAGAATTTTCTTTTCACCCCAGATAGTCAGTACTTTCTATTTTGACTTGAAAAATTTTGATTGTATTTTATTACAACTGATCTAACATTACATGCTCTTCTTGGACTAGTTGTTTTTAAAAAATTACCCTATTAAATTATCAGCACTTTCACATGGGGTGTTAAAACTTTTTTCTTCTCTTGTGTGCCTTACTGAAATGAGGGTGCATCTTATATGCCATTGTTTGGGGTGGGCATCACCTATCATTGATAGCCCTGGGAATGGTGGCTGATAATTTACATTGAGACTTAAGTTTTGTGATGACTTTTCATGATAAAAACCCATGTTTCAGTTTCTTTTGTGAATTGCTTCCTTGAGGTGGTTCCCAAAGCTAAATTTTCCCCTTGCTGGATCTAAATCCTAGCTGTGGTGAGTTTTTCAGGGAAAGCTGATCTAGATATTAAACAAAGTGCTCCTCGGAACTTACCATTAAGAATGTGCAGATATGACTACAAATCTTCTTCCTTTTTTCACTTCCCCCTTTATATAGTCTCTCAAATAACCCTCCTATTCCCAATTGTGTGCATGGCCATAGGTATTGCTTGATTCTCCCATTTTTACTGCTGCAATGATCTCCCGTCAAAGCGTGAATGTTTTGACTATCCAATCCTCGTGATGACTGGATTTGTTCTTGCTTTTTATTTCATTTCTGCATTGCCTGCTAGCTGTAAGGCCATTGCTACAATTTTAGAAGCTGTACCCAATGTCTACTTAATGCATATTTATAAGTAGTAAAAAAAATATTTTGTTAACGTTAATTCAATGCGTTCCATATGCTGTTGCTGTCTGTTGCTTTTGCTTCCTTACATTGCCTTTTGTTGAATTACAGTATGGGATCTAAGAAAGGAAAGCCCTATTTTTTCCTTGAAAGAAATGGAGGACTATGTTAGCTGCATTATTACAAATGAAGCTAAAAGGTACCTGGTGTGCTCAAGTGGAGAAGGCACAATCACTACTATAAACATAGGGTCAAAGAAGCTACACGTACAGGTAATTGTAGGAAAATTGAGTATTTATTTACCAGTTTTCCAGGACAGTTAATACTTCATATTCATGGAGTCCTTTTCTACAGAATTGAGTGCATTGACTGGGCACATAAACATAAATTAAATGAAGTTAAAATGTTTTCTTCTCTTTGTTACTCTGAAAACGGTTAAATTCTGACAAATATAATAGTGTCTGCCTCATCTAGAAAATATTGAAGTGTGACTGAAACCAGGAGCTTGACTTCATAGTCTGTTTAATAGCATGGATGCAGATACGTAATTATCTCTTTATTTTGTTTTGAGGAGGAAATTGTTTAACAAAACGTATTTAATCATAACTCAAGGATTATTTCATAGTGAAAACTCTGGGTAATAACTCCAGTCTTCTGCTATTAACCATTTCCATGTGTGCATGTCCTTGTTAAATGTTAAGTAATTTTGTTCATGAAGCTTATAACCAATCAATGATGTTCTCTTGTTTCAAATGGATTGCTAGCTCCCCCAGCTGGTTAAAGCATGAATTAATTGGTTGAGATGGAGTCATTTACGTAGCCAAACAGTGAGTGGAATCAAGAAAGTAAAATGAGCCAAAATGGTTTGAGAGGATATGTAGTTAATACATACTATCACTGTAATAAACTTGATTTGGAGGTGATTTTTTGGGTAACCATAGGCAGCCCAGGGAAATGAACTAAATCCCCCAACTTTGTTTGGGAAGTTCACTGATGTGTTACATTGAATTAGGTCAACCCTATCCTCACCTATCAAATCTATTTCTGGTATGTGATAACTGTGTTTTTTCTTGTTGTTATCAATCTTCCACCCAGACATCGGTAGTTTCAGCCTTTCATCAACATAATACCCCACAAGCTGCCACGAGGAGATGTGGCAGGGAGTGTTAGGTCACCAGCCTTTGTTCATTCATATTGACCAATATTTTTTTTATGCCTTGACTAATTTTCTGCCTAGCATTCCTCTTATTTGCTGTGCATCTTTTTGCTTCTATTTTATTCCAAAAAAAGTCCTTACATCTTGCAATGATTTATCAAGTCAGAGAATCATGCACTTCACCATGTGATCATCCCAACCCAATGTGATCATATTTAAAAATATCTTTACATTAGTATGTGGAGAACGTATGTATTCTTGGAATCAGGAATTTCCCTATAATCAAACCTAACCTCTGTCTAAATACTGACCACAACATTAGGTTAACTAGATAGTGTTCTGGGGCATCTGCACTCTGTGCTTAGTCACAGGGTTACATGTTATTTCTCCCTTGCCTTTTGCTTGAAAAGACAAGGATTCACCAAATATGAATCCAACCAACACTACCTATCATGTTGCCATTATCAGTGAAAAATAATATTGTGTTGAGAATAGATAGAGCAATCCAGGAATATTGTGTAGCAAATTTAAATGCTTTCCCAAGGGAATTCAAATTTAGGATGATTCAACTGAATTCACCTCTGATACTGGGGGATGTGGTAGTCTAGTGGTAGAGCACTAGGCTACTGATCAGAAGGGCCAGGTTCGATTTTGGATGATGCCTCTGGATACCTACAGCTTCACCCAATGTGTGATTTTTTGGGTGCTAGATTTTCCTGGGCAATCATAGGCGGCACATGAAAAGGAACTGGCCCTCCTACCCGGATGTTTGAATTTCACATGCCGTTGGGCTTATTACTTGGTATATGCTACCCTCATCTATCAAACCGACATTTGGGTTGATAACTGCGGTTTGGCAAGCGTACTCCCGAGATCTTTGCCTGATAATTATTGAAGTGTGATGTCCAGAAGAAAGTTACATGTTCTGTTTTGCAGTAGTGTTTTAATGTTGGAATCTGGTGTACTGGTCTATGTTAAAACTGGTGAGATGTACTTGAATGTAGGTAGTGATGAAAATGTCCACATAGCTACATCGCCACAGCTGTGCACATTAAACACCTGCTGGGCACCTGCACCTAGATTCACCTTGAATTCCTCTACATATGTGCTACAATGACATTTCTATCCATGGTACCTATGCTTGAAATGATAATAATAACAGAGAGAGTGCACATTAGAATGTAGTTGCAATGTCTACACCAGTTCATTTATCCCATGCAGGAGCCCTTCATTAAAACTTGGGCCATAGTTGCCATTTCATGGATTAAATTGGATGTTGGTAATTTGGTGAAATTTATAGTTAGTGTGAAAGCAAGAAGCACAGATATCAGTTGCCGAGGTTAGCATGTAAGTGATAAGAAGCCAAATGTGTAGTTTAAAAAAATTGACCAACCATTACTTTAGTGGCAAAAATTCACTGAAAGAATGTGAATTTTAAGTCTGTGAAAGAATTCGGATTGGAGGCACAGTTAATGGACAATTATAAAAGAGGTGTACTTTGATCTTGTTGAGGGAATGGATGAGAATTGAATTACCTGATAGATATATAAGAGAAGGATAAATGTTATGAGATTGAAAGGGCACACCGAGAAAGTCATAAATGAATGTGGCCAAAGAGATTCTCGAGACAGGCGATATATGAACCTTATATCTACAAGTGAGTTAGGAGTTATCGATGGGCATTATTAATCTTAAATTATTTATTCTTTTTTGAAAGCACTTTGGTGTATTCTCCCTTCAAAATGATAGACCAAGGGTTGAATTTTGTCAAAGAGTATTGCCAGGAAAGGATATATTATAAGCTTTAGGAACAGAAGAGCTTGTATGAAAAATTATTTTTTAAATGCAATTGATGAGAAAGTCAATAAATATTTAGACAAATGAATATATCTGAGGGGGATAATTTTGGAAGGTAGGCAACATTTGAGTGAAGTAAGCTTCCTTGGGTATCTTAAAACTCAGGCTTTTTTGACTGCCTCATCCCGCAAGAGAATGATCTGAAGCATGTATAATCTACCAGTTATGATGTTTTTGTTTCATCCAAAATGAATATCATTGTTAATAAAGATGTACATAAATTTAAAGTAGTGTTATAAGGTATTCCATTTTGAAAATCTGATGACTCAATTCTGACCTTGCTTGAAAAACATGGATTCAATCAGAAATCACTCAGCCTGGATGATACACTCCTGTGGACTCCCGTCAAAATCCCATGAACCAGACTTGTTCAAACTATACTTTTGGTATAATTGAATCTTACTATTTTAGCCAGTAGTATAAATGTCAGGGAATTTTCCTAGTATATTTGGCAAACACATTAAGAAAGTGCATTTTCTACTGAAACCTTGTCATTTTCAACATATATTTCATTACCCTATCATTATCAGTTAAAATCATTATCCTCTTATTGATGTAATAATCATGTATCATAACTAATCTTATGTTTTATGGCTCGGAAATAATTTTTTCCCATCTAAGTGTTTTTTATTCTGGAAAACAATTTTTTTAATTTAGATTTAATTAGTAACAATTTTTTTTTGCCTCTTAAAATTTTTTTCTCTTGCAGTCTGAGCTTTATGAAGCAGAATTGAACTGCATGGCTCTTGTCAAGTGGGAAAAGAAGCTGGTTGTTGGATCCTCAAAGGGAAAGGCCTATGTATTCAACTGGGGGGAGTTTGGGTACCACAATGATGAGGTACTTGGACCAAAACATTCCATCAACTCTATGATTCCTATCACTGATAGCATCATTCTCAGTGGATACGAAGATGGTAAAATAAGGTAAGTTGATGTGAATTGGGTTACTTTAATGCCATTTGTTTAGTGAAATTGCTTTCCATGGATTAATCAAATGATCTTGTCAGAAAACTTGAATGGCATTTTACCAAAAGTGCATACATCACCATTATTATTATTAATAATATTTTATTGTCCTCTGACCATACATATCATGTAGGTATAGGAGTTGTCAAATACAAAGAAAAGTACAAAATACTGGTACTATTTGACGCTATGACCATGCTTAAAAAGGAGCGTTTACACTTAAGTGTGTAATAAAAGCAATTCATTATAACTGCTTACAATTAAAAGTTCATTCAATAAGTAATAGCACTTTATTAGTAGTTTCCCGAGTTTAAATTTAAAATTGCATAATTTATCCCTCATTTTCAATGAGTGTGGTAATTTGCATTGGGATTTTGAATAAAATTGCTGTTGCAACAGCGAGCTAAATGAGATGTGGAGGTCACGGGAAAGTTTTGCATCATACCATGCATATGAGGCAGTGGTGATGTGTGCCATAAATTTATCTAACGATCATTCTGAATTCCTTTTTTATCAAGTTTTGAAGCTTTGGCAAAAACAAATGTGTCAAGACAGCTTTCTAGTAAAAAAGAACTAGGTGTATATCATGAGTAATCAACAATTTATTTCAATTGTTTTTTGCTTTTACAAATTGAGTTCGCATTCCTGGTAGCGTCATTCTATGATGGAAGAAAAGGTGAACAGAATCCACGATCCTAAACAATGCATACATAATTTTCTTTGAATAAACCTTGTACAAGGTTAATTTTTTTCGCATGGAACGCATTATCGTATTTTACATTAATTTATATGCAAAAAGTTGTTTCACTTCATGAGAAAGATATTTGAACAGATTATGCTTGTATTATGAGGCTCCACTATTGTAAAAAAAAATTTCATTTTTTTTCATTAAAATAGTGTGAACTAATGCATTCTGCTACAACTTATTCTTTATAGGAACAGGAAATGCATGATGATATATTAACCTGTATAGTATTGCCTGATAGATCAAATAAGTCCTTGAAGAATTCCATTTCTGCTTCCCTTACAGGGCTACACACTTCTTTCCTCATCAGCAGCTCGGAATCGTTGGACAACATGAATTTGCAGTGGAGAACATGGATATTTCTAGTGATGGGCAGTTTGTTGCTTCCTGTTCCCATGACCAGCTCATCAAGTTCTGGAATATCAAATACTTCGAAGACATGAAGATAAATTACAAAGGGAAAGTTAATAAAGCGAAGGTTTCCAAGTTTAACTTGCCATCTTCCAATCAGAAAAATGTTTCAGATTTTTTCTCAGATCTAGTGTCTGACCCATAAAGACCACTTGGTCGCTGTGATTCCATTTCATTAAATCTCATGACGAATTTAATTAATACTTAGGGAACATGTTGGTTGTTAGTATTCTTGTGAAATAATTACTAAAGAATTAGACCTAAAGGAGAGAGGAAATGTGTTATTTCCTGAACAGTTAGTAAAGAGTAATAATTGTACTAACTAACCATTTTATTCATACATTGTCTACACACTTCATTGTTATGTACAAATAAATTTTTGTTATCTGACGTTTAACTGATTTTTGTTTACTCTATGCCTTTCCATTAGTCAGTGCGGGTGAGATCTGTCCAAAATGTATCCAGCCATTCATATTTTGAGAAAAATAGCCTACCTAGAATGAAATCTTAGTCCCCTTCAAAGTACTCCCATTGGGACCTCACACACTTATCCCAGTGTCTGAGGCTTGTCTTAGAATAAAATGCACAAATCATGTATATTACACATGAGGATTAGGCAGTGCCATGGCAAAAATCCAACTAAGGACAGGCTAACTCTATGGTTCTGAGGTAATGCAAGTGCGGATTGCAAACTGAAGTCTCTGCTGAGCTAACACTCCCAGTGGCCTTTATCTCTTCTAGTGCCATGCATAATTAAAGTAAAAACAATATTATTTAGAATAATTTGCTGAAATTTTCATGAGTTTTAGTAAACATGCTCTTCTTTTGTAAGCACTGCTTGGAAGCAATTAAATGAAAAACTTGTTTCAGTAAAATTATTATACTGCTCCAATTCAGGAGAAGTACTTTCATTGTGTTTAAAGGGGGAGCGACCATGCAGCATTCAGAATATTCACAGTAAACCAGATCCCACTAGTAAACGTAAAACGAGCATACCTATGGCTGCAAAACAATGGAAAAATCAAATAATCAATGTGGTAAACTTGAATGACACAGTTTGTTTTGGAGAATAAATAATAACCCCCAAGTAACTACAACTTGTTTTCATTTACCCCAAGACAAACTCAGTGCCGGTCAAGTTTACAGCCATGGTTATTTCATTTTTCCAACACCCCCCTTACTTGGAAAATCTGACTCATTACCTCTCAGTAGGATCAAATGTTTCAAGAATGATCCATGATTCCATCTTGGCTGATAACCTAAGATGCAGTACTTTCAATTTCAGCAGTAAATAACATTCCTTCAAGGGAAAGATTGGCTCATTTGAAGATAGAACAAGGTCCCACACACAGTTATCATATCGATAACAGGTTTCTATCTCCCTAGATGAGGGTGTCTAATGTCTTCAAGACTCTCCATGTGTTCGTTACGAGAGCAATGGACCTACTCAGCTGAGAGACTGAAAAAAATTCTTATGCTATACCAAGCAGTTATGAAAATAACCATTACCAAAAGCTTCCTTATCATGCAAAATGCGAAGAGTTTTGAAGAAAACCCTGCATTTAATGGGCTTCCTCTTAATAGACAACTCACCATCTAGGTTTGCCAGAGTTTGACTTCATCAGTTGAGTTCCTTCCCCCTAACATGATTCCATTCAGCCCATGGACTTATAGGTCATCAGTATTTTCAAGTCACTTTTCTAGAGATGCTTCGAAATAACCTTTGACACAGAATTAACCCTGAGGGAGCTTTGGAAAGATCTCTTACTACCATCCATTACCTCTATCATTAACAAAGGCAGAGTTTTCCACAGAACAGTGAACTCTGCTTGAAGGATTTTGTGGCCAGGAGTGATCGGAAGGGACTTAGAGAAGCTGTGGAGGATAACATCTCTCTGGGCAGGCCCATGGGTCTGGACATGAGCAAAGTTGTTGTGTAGGAGTTAATGGAGGAGCACTTAAAAGCACTGGTCACCGGGGACCTGCAAGAACTTGAAGAACCCCCTACCTTATCAAATCAAGGAAATCTTTGACAAATGAATAATGATGAAAACTTGGCGGAGAAGCACCAACCTAGCAAAGCTCAAACAAGCCATACCAGCATCGTCTTTAATAAGCAATGTCACATTTCAGAATCAGTCCTTGGAAAGGATTTGCAGTAAACATCAAACCAGACCACATTCAAGAAGGGGATGAGAAAATTAATCTTTGTTCAAATTTTCACTTATTTCATCTAATTGATTTTGTTTTAACACATTTTAGTATTAAGCAGAGTTCAAATGACACTTCATCACTGTATTCTATGCCAACAATATGATTTCTTTCATGGGAATGGATGAATCATTTTCTCTTTATTTCTTATGGAAATAATTTAGCTTGGAGTACATTGTTTGGTATAAGTTCAAAGATCAGGAATGGATTAGGAACATATTCTCAGGTATCACTATACCTTGAGAAGCAAGAATGATATAGGACACCCATCTTACCCCTCTTTGCAAAACTAGCCATTCCACCAACCCAGCAGTCTGAGACATGTACAGATGTGGATATTTCACCTATCCTCCAATCTATTCCTATTTACTGTAATGCATCCATTCATTCCGCCAATTTAACTTATCAAACACCTCTGAAATCTAAGAAACAAACAAATACATCCTGCATGCATTCTATTGTTCCTTCTATCAGTGACCTCATTACTGCCACGGCATCACCCTCTTCCTTGCTGAAGCCAAACTGATCGTTCTCTAAATAATCCATTGCTCTTGCTATCCATTCATGAGCCTTGCCCTCCATCCAATCATTTGTTGATGATACTAAGTACCACTTTTGCTGCATGTGAAGCAAGACTCATAGTCCACATATGCCTGCCTTTCTCTTTTCTGGAATAGGGACTAACACTGATCTGATGCAATATTACAGCCAATTTCCTTCCTCATGAATGCCAAAAATTAGCCCATAGAAACCCTTCCTCAAATGTTTTCCTACCTCTATCTGGGATTGGTCTTCTAAGGATTCAAATAAATGGAGAGATTCTGGCGAGTTTTTACCACACATAAGTAAAAAAGCACTAGTCTTTAAATCAGGTAAACATGAGGGGACATCATTAAGGTTTAATTAGATCTAAGAAATAACTGATATCTGGATAAAATTTATGCTGTATATTGACTGATCCTTATGTAAATAATGTTGTAGATTAAAGTTATTAATGTTGATTTTTTTGTCAGAGAAAACTGCGGACTGAAGTAGCTTGCATTATGAAGATAAAGAGGCTCACAGTGTGATTAATTTCCTTTATTTGGAAGGTTACAGTTCCCAGCAGATTCACAATGAAATGACAACTTTTTATGGCAATGACAGCCAATCATATGACACAGTTGTGAGGCGGTAAAGGAATTTTCAAACCTGCCACATGTCCCTCACAAACAATCCAAGAAGTGAAAGACCATCACTCATGGATGGATTCTGCCACAGTTAAGGAAGTGGAGAACATTACACCGGAGAGTAGTTTTTTTATGGGAGGCAACTGACAGCTGAGGTCATTGGGCCATTAGGGATGAACAGGAAAGGATGAAGGGCAGAGAGAAACCTGGTGTTTGCATTAGCCTACTCTTGTCGAAAGGCACCAAGGGGTCCACAGTTTAACGTCCCATCCAACAGACATCATACTCACTCAAAGTGCTCTCCACAAAGCACCTCGATCGGGATACCACTGAAAAATATGTTGTCTCCAGGATTTGAACCTAGGCCCTCTAGGTGGAAAGACTATGTTAACCACCGCACCATCCTGATCCCCCCAAAGAGTAATCATCCAAATGATCAATAATGAGACTAATCTTAGCCATGGCACAGTGCGGAAAATTATTCATGAATAACTGCACATGTCAAAGGTATCACCATGCAGGGTTCCACGACTGCTGACTCTTTTCAGAAGCAAACTTGGTGCGACCTGTCATGGGAGATGTTGAAACTTTTGGAGCAAGACGAAGAGAATGTTTTTGGTTACCTGGTAACAATAGATGGACCTCAGATCTATCAATATGATCCCAAGACAAAAGGAGTGGAAGCACAGTGACTCTCCTCCCCCAAGAAGGCTAAGTTTCAGAAGTCTGCAGGGAAGGTCATGCTTGGCAAGACTAATTGGTTAGATCATCATTGTTGCCCATTACCACTAATTCCTGAACAAATGGCATGATGCACTGAAAAAGAAACTGCACGGTATGATCACCAAAGACATCAGTCTTCTTTCTAACAATACACTGGCTCACTCATCTCGAGGTACGGTCGAAGAATCAAAGCGATGTAGATTTGAAATTTTGCCACATTTATACCTTTCTCCCGATCTGCACCCAGCAACTTTTTTCTTCTTCTTGGAACTAAAAAACCATAGCAGGGTCGGAGATTTGACAACACAAAGGACATCATTTAAGAGGTTGAACAATGGCTTTCCATGCAATCTGCTGAGTTCTACAATGAGGACCTTAGAAAATTCTTGAAATGCTGGGAGAAATTCATAATCTTTGGATGATGACTATGGGGAGAATTTTTAAGAATAACAATTAAAAATTAAGTTTACCTCTTCATTGTATTTTAGCAATAATTAAAACTTTACGAAACCCCCTCATACAGTAGCTCATGAAAACTGATGGTCCTGCATCACAGGTAGACTATGGAAACATTTGTTGCTAAGCTTCAGATTTCATTGAAATGCTTTTCGAAAAACTTAAATCTTCAAGAACTTTTGTTAACATATTAACTGATCACTTTTCACAATATAAGATTCATAACTAACTTTATATTAATTTCTTGTCTTCGACTTATATTTCATTCCTCGGGTAAAATTCCAATTTTCATGTAAAATGACTTGAAACAGGAAAAATGATATCGTTCATCAAAGCACGAACTTGTAAAAGTCATATTTATTACATGACGCTAGGTTAATAGCTAAGTAATGGTTAATAACTACATAGCTAAGTTAACAGGACTGGAAAGTTTACTCACTACAGCCAGGATTTTTTTTACATACATTTTCATTTTAAATGAGTTTCACTCTGCCAAATATGCAACTCATGATATGAGTGTGGTCCCATAAGTACCCGGCCTGACCGAGAGATGGCGGTAGTAGTTTGAAAAATATCATTGTATTAGAAAGTGTGCAATTTATAGAGCATGTTTCAAGTTTGAAGATGCCACATTGTTTAGTATTTTTTTGGCAGCCATTAATAGTGAACGCTTTCAGTGATTTGTGAAAATGGAGAAAATTGGTCATCATTATGTGATGCAATACTTTTTGTTGAAAGGCCTCAGCCCCACCAATATCAAAGCTGAACTGGACTCTACTCTGGGTGAGTATGCTACTTCATTTACAACAGTAAAATATTGGGTAGCTGAGTTTAAATGAGGCCGTACAAGCTGTTCAGACAAGCATTGCATTGGTCGATCAAATGAAGTGACAACTCCAGAAATGGTGAAGAAAATCCACTAAGTGATACCGAATGATCATTGGCTGAAAGTAGGCGAGCAAGCAGACATAGTAGCCATTTCAAAAAGTGCAGCACATCGCATATCTACTGAAAATTTGGATATGAGAAAGCTGTGTGCAAGATGGGTGCCACATTTACTCACACTCGAGCAAAACCAGTGAAATGAAGATGTTTCAATTGAGTGTTTAGCAAAGTTTCACAGCAACAGAGCAGATTTTTGCGCAGTTTTAAAACCATGGATGAAACATGGTTCCATTATTTCACACCTGAGACAAAAGAACAATAAACAATGGATTCAAAAGGGAGAACTGGCTCCAAAGAAGGCGAAGACCTCTGCAGGCAAGGTCATGGCAATGGTTTTTTGGAATGCGGGAGGGATGATTTTCGTTGACTATCTTGAAAATGGAAAAATTATCAATGGCGAGTATTATGCGAACTTATTGCAAGTTCTTTTGAGCGAAGAAATCAAGCAAAAGCAGCCGCATTTGGCTAAGAAGAAAGTGTTATTTCATCAAGACAATGCACCAGCTCACAAATATGTTATTGCAATGGCCAAAATTCATGAATTAAAGCTTGAATTGTAATCTCATGCACCCTATTTGGCAGATTTAGCCCCCTCGGATTATTTCATCTTCGCCAACTTGAAAAAATGGCTTGGTGGTCAAAGATTTTCCAACCATTAATTGATGTCAGCAGTTAATGGCTATTTTGAGGAGCAAGACAGTTCTTATTATAATAAAGGGTCTCGAACTTATTGAACATCGCTGGGAAAAGTGTATAGAGCTGAAAGAAGATTATGTTGAATGATAAATACATTTTTTTCCACAGTTTATTTGTTTTCTTTGTTGGGTTGGGTACTTCTGGGACACCCCTTGTTCATGACGGGACAAAGTGACTGGAAGTGAGAGGTAGCCTAAAGACATAGGAACTGAAGCTCAATGATAAAAATGCTTATTCTTGGTGTATTTATTTTCAAATCACCTTCATGTAATTCACAATGTATAAGAAAAAATATTGCTTACGTGATCTTCTTCCGTCGTGCACTTCTGTTGTACAGAGATTTGTATTTTTCATTTTCACACAAATAAAAAGGTTAATTTCATTACATACACTGGGATGCAAGGTATAAATATGAATGATAAATGAAATTTCTTTGTAAACATTCCCGACAGGAACAACAGCCTTTATAAATAGAATCTTAGGAAAACTTTAAATTAATATGATAATACATTATGAGGAAATGCAAATATTGAAAAATATACTATATAAAATTATAAATTATGAACTAATATACATAATGACATTCTAATTCAAAAACCTAACAGAAATATTTTGTAATGGCACTCTAAATGTATCAGGATGACAGATATATAAACCTAGATTTATACTACAGGTATTTACTTCTTTCGTGTTTGTGTGTGTGAGTGTATATATATATAAATTCACATCGTATATAAAATGGCAATGTATATGAGAAGATTAGCTATTGTTTACAAAAATGGAAGAGGGTGACACATTCATTCACCACTTCAAACTGGAATTAGAAGGCAACTACCCCACATCAGCTGACTGAACTACCTCTTCATCAGGCAACTTCCATGAAGCACTCTTTTTAAATGTGATGCGTTTGTCTCAGGTGTTCCGGTCGATGGTAATGCGTCTGGCCAGTAAGGGTAGGATGAACCGGGGGAGGGAAGCATCTCACATGTTCCACTGATGCGACATCGGAATCACTTCCCCCGGACCGAAGGAACTTGTTCAGCACAGCAAATATCTGAGAATTTAGAACCTGATACCTTCTGATGCGAGCCACCATTCTCTTGAGGTGCTGTAAAGGAAATACACAAATAGGTCTTTAAACAGATTACCCATAGCTAGAGTTAAGGACTATTGAGCAAGAATACATGTAAATGGCACAAGAAGGTTATCAGTCTCAGATATATGAGATTATTAACCAAATATGGATTGAAAAAAGGAACTGATTGAGTCTTGACGTACAAATCATTTTATTGGACAGTCAGTTTCAATATAAGGATGGTAAGGTTTTATGAATATGAGCTTCAAATGACTCTCTACTGCAGTCCTAACAAAATCAATTTGCCTTTCAATTTGTCCTTCAAAACCTTCCTATAACGCATTAACTATAACTACATTGGCAAAGATACTATTGATAATTGTTAATATTCTTGAGAAATGGCAAACAAATCACCAAAAAAGACCAGGGTTAAGCTAATATACACCCTTGTACAAAGATGGACCACCTTTCACAGAACTGAGTAGACTGACATTATTTTAGGGATTTCCTAATTTGCAAATATGCCATGTATTGGCAATTTCTCTTTCAATTCAACACAAAATACGCGCCTCTCTCTCTCATACCTAGAATCGACTATAAGCCCACTGAAACAACTGTGACACCACTGTAAAAAATTCTAAACCTCACTTTCTGTGAAATTTAGCTCTGATAGTGTTAGAAGAGAGAACTGATTAAAACGTCCAGTCCAAGCTAATGATTAGGACCTATTGGGCATTCCTGCATTTAAGTACTTCCATGTCCAAAAACAACAAAATTTAAAGGTACAAGTTACAAAATCTTGAGTACTTACAACACCCTTGACATTCTCATCTTTGCCATCAACCCTCTGAACCCGCAGAATGTGATAGCAGAAATCCAACGCTTCAAAGCGACGCTGTTGCCCAAGGAGAACAATCATTGTACAGCCAGCCCAGTTCAATCCTTCACCAAAGAGTTCCCTGAGAGACAAAAATCAGTAAAATTAAAAATGATTCACAGTTTCAAAATACTTTGTTTGGATAAAGCATCATTTATTTGAAACTGGACGATGCTGAATGAGATAACATCAATGGAACAGGTAAAAAAAACAGGATAATGTCAAATATTAAAGATGACAAGTGAAACAATTACTAAATGTGATCAGATGTTGAGACTTGCATTGAATTGACAAGGTATCATTGGGCAGTATTGCATTTAATTTTGTACCCCACATAACTCTATCCCAAAGCCCCAATGAAAGTAACAAGTTGAATTTCAGACATGATTGCAAAGTGAGCTCTACCCAAATTTCACCAGTAAACAAGCACATAACATTATTTTTCACCCATAAATTACCCTTACATATTTCAAACTTTTGACACAAACAATGAAAAAAAACTATTACATAGCCTACTCTCTTGCGACTTTAGTTTACAAGTTGAATAGATTATGAATATGACAATTCACAAATTTTGCAAAGAGTTCAGAATACAAAATCAAAGAGAACCAAATGCCTAAAAAGTAAATTATTAAAATACACTTTTGTGAGCAGTATCTTTATACAAATGTAACTATAACTGACTACTTCAAAATACATTATAATTTAATTAAATATTCATGATTACTGCAAAAATGGCACAATCACATTACATGTAATTAGATTATTATTATTTGGTAATCAACCATTTTAGGCAGGTTTTGGTAGGACACTGACCTAATAATGCTACATTTCTTAGCTCTGTCTAACATAAAACAACCTGACATACTACACTGCAATAAACCTTTGCTTCAATTCTGCATACTTTTTTCCTCCATATCTACCATCTTCCTCCCTTGTTTGCCAAATGTTCTTTCCTCTATCAGTCTTCAGTAGTCTGTCGCTAATCAAAATGCTCAATATCCATCTTTCCTGCTTCCTTTGAATTTCTCCAAAGTATCCTCTCCTTCCACTGTACCTAGCGCTTCTTTATTTGTCTTCCTTTTGGTTATTTAACCTTTCCACAGCCAAATCTTAAAAGCCTCCAATCTACAAGCATTCCAATTATCTTGCTTCAATGACCAGGTTTCTGAGTCTGGCAGAACTGTACTTCATCCTTAAAAATTTTAATAAGTCTTTTCTTAGCATCCATGCACGATATCCCTGGAATTAATTCCCTTCTCTGTGTGTAAGCTTCTTTGCCTAATGCAATCCTTTTTCTGATATCTGTTCTACATCAACAATTTTGATGTAAAATGCTTCCAAAATAAGTAAGCTTTTCTACAAGTTCTAGAATGGTTTGAGGCATCACTTTATGGAAGTGATTCATATTGGAAAAGAAATACTTAAATATTCCACATATATTTTACTAAACAAGACCTAGGTTTCAACTTTCAAAGTCATCATCAGGTAATGACGACCTGATCATGACTTTGTAGGTCGAAACCTAGGTCGTGTTTAATAAAATATATGTGGAATAACTTTAGTATTTCTTTTCCAATATATGTTCTAGTTTTTGTCCTCCAGTCTCAGCATTTTACACAGCCCTTTCTCCAAAACATCATATTTGTTTTGTTTGCATTGATTCTCAAATCTATCACACTGATTTCCTAATGTGCCCTTGCCCAACTGGCTGACTAAAGCTTGATCATCTACGAGCCTAATTTTTTTTATAAGTCTTACATTGCTAACCAAAGCTATTCCCATGCCTCCTTGTATACCTTGAAGAGTACTGGTAATAATGGGCAGCCCAGGCTCACTCAACTTTCTAACTATAGCCATTCTGACTTAACATGCGCCACTCACACCTAACAAGTTTGAGACATGCACAGGTTGCGTAAAAGTTGCCCATCTCTCTTATCTACTCCTATTTCGTGTAATACATTCTCCTCAACTTTTAAGTAGTTCTACAGGAATGTTGTCTATCCCCCACTGCCTTAGTTGATTTCAATTCCCTTAATGCCCTTTCTATCTCATCACTAAGTAAGTTTGGACGTAAGCTATTCCCATTTATGTCATATTCTTTTTCTATGCCCAATGTTGCTGGCTAAATAACAACATCAGATGGATCCTCCTTCCTTTACATATCTCTGTCTCCTCTTGTTCATTATTGTGAACATTACAACCCAAGATCTTAAAACTCTAAGGTTGGATCCAAATATCCACATATATTTGGATGCAACACATTAATTTTTGCTAAACCCTATTAGTTACATGTTCAAAACTATCAAATGAGAGTAATAATCACATAAATATTCCACCAACTTACTCCACAGTAAATTCCGTATCTCCAACTGGAATGCAGTACACAAATTGCAAAGCAGACCACAGTCGATGGAATTCAATACATTCATCTATGTGTAGCACACCATTGGCAGGGTGTGGCCCCGCCCAAACAGGGTCATCCAGGAAGGAGCGTAGCCGACTCAGAACAACTTCAAATATGGAGAGACCACAGCAGAGGCGCTCTCGTGTCAGAAGGTCACCTTCTCGAGCAATCATGGCTTGCTGGAATACAATCACAGTGTTGGCAGATTAACGACAAATGCAAACTCCCAAGTGGAATCTATAAATATTCTGAGAGCAGTCCATGGCAAAATACATGCATTCTTCCCATTAGGTGAGATAATAACAGGTTCAACGTATTGAGGTAAATACGCTATAATCTCCTAACACATAAATGAGCAATCGAGTGGACAAAGAGGGTCATCATGATGATGACATTCTGTCAGTTTATAGGCAGAATTGTTGATTAATGCTCTGTGTGATGGCAAAAGAATGATATGTCTCACACTTAATCTGTAAAAAAAAGCACCGGAACAAACAGAAAAGATATGCCATCATCCACATACCAAGAGAATCAGAGGTAAAGAACAGAAGGATAGTAAACTCTCGATTACCAGCGGATGGATTACCCATGCTATTCTCTCTTACCAGCACCTCAAAATTTCCATAAAATTACAACCATAAAGATAATTAAATGTTTCAAAACTATATACAAAAACAAGTTTGGCATTTCACAGCTTTCTTAATAGTTTTTTTAATTTTGATCACAAAATCATTTCAATAGCGCAAGGGCAGTTTGGTAGAGACTCGGAATCACCACCAGGTGTCAGTGCTAACGTAACAAGTTTCCTGCTAATCCTTCATTGGTAAATACACAACATGCCAGTGCTCTGGGAAAAGATCTGTGGCATGGACACCTCTCTGTTGTTGTTCCCGTGTAGTGATTTGTGAAGATGGAAACAATTTAGATTTGAGCAGTGATTAAATACTTTGTAAAGAAAGGTGTGAACACGAAGGAAGTTCATGCTGACTTTCTGAACACACTGGGGAATTCTGCTCCTTCATATTCAGCAGTTGCCGAGTGGACAAATGAGATTCATTGGTCAGGACAGCTTAAATAATGATCCACATAGTGAACGGCCAAAATAAGCCACTACTCCAGAGATTATCGCATATTTGAATCTAATTTTTGAGATGGGATCAAGAAATTGGAACATTACAGGACTAAATTCATTTGTGTACAGGGTAACTATGTTGAAAAATAAAAATGTTTCACTGATGTAAGTCATTTATTTCTATTCCATTCTGAGAAATTTTCAAATTACCCACATGTAATGTTTTAAATTAAACATTTTTATACTACCCACACTTTTCCATTATTGTTTCCCTTGCATTTATTAGCACTGAGAATTCCATATTTACCTTCAAGGCAAGCAAATCAGTGGAACCTTGCACAACAAGCTAAGTTCCATTCACACCACATTTAGCTGGCTATTTTGGACTTTACACTCCATGGAACAGCTCATTCAGTTTCTAAGTGGTAAGCAAGCAGAGTTTTCATTTTAAAATTGCCGCCTGGATTGGCGCAAAATAGCAGCATGAGATGGCCTTTTGTTAACTTGCGGCTGGACAATGCATTCTCCTCTGTTGTTGTGAGTACATATATAGGTGTGCTTCAGCATTTTCTTCCGGAAAGCTAACACTCTGGGAATTCCCCTTTCCCTGTCACTTGTTAAGTGAGAAGTCACTCACTAAGCAAGTCATTTTCAGGTACAATATTTTTCCTCATTAAGCAAATTACTCGCTATGCTCATGAAGCAAGGTTCCACTGTATTTTTACTATGAAACACATTAGTCATTAACTATTTAAACTGCATCATTTTAATCAGTATCATAAGATGAATACGAATCCACATTAGCAATCATAAGCTAATATTTGTCCTTTACCAATCATTTGTTTTTTCCTTGCTACACGACTAGTTTACCTTTCTGAGGAAAATACGTTCTGCTATTCATTTGATGATAGTACTATAATTCCCCTCTTATAAAAATGGCTAGATAATGGAAAAAATTGTACTTCCCATCGGTAAAAAATAATGAATAAAAATAACAAGGAATGAAAAAGGGGAGTTCATTTGTCTATTAATTGCAGCCACTTATTTGATTTTTACCATTAGAATTTAGACTAACTGAATCCGTTTGAATCATTACCATATTTTTCATGTGTTTTGATTACCCATGTTTTTTGATTATCCATAAAACATTATGCATCCACTAGCACAGATAATCAAGAGTTTACCATACACCAACATCTCCTGAGACATAAATGAGCAATAAATTAATAAATTGAACCAAAACAGTTTATATCATGATAATATTTCTGTCATTTTATGAACAGTATTGTTGCTTCATGTCCCAAATGATGTCTTAAGCTTAATCTGAAAAAATAAATTAGCCAAAAGAAACTTTTGCCATAAAACTTAATTGTGAGATTGTGATTCAGATTTTTCATTGGAGGACTTATTAATTAGATATAGTAGCCCTAATTGCATGAACAATGACTATACTTTGATAAATTTTTAATATGGAAAATAAAAATATTATATCCCTAGACCTCAATGTTACATAATTTCATGCACACATGGTACATCCCAAAAAAGTACAATAAATTAAGGAAGAAAAATTCATTGCATATCCAACTACAGATTACTCAAATTCTTTCAAATAGATGAGCATACCAATACTTCCTTAAAGAGTCCACATTCCCTTCCCATAACCTATCAATAGCTTTGGAGCATATACAGGATAAAATATTTTGTAACAATAAACACTGTAGGGCACAAAAATATGGATCAAGAGAGAATAATGACCTTTATAAGCCAATTTCAGAGTGTAAAAATCCAACGCCTTGACTGGGATTCGAACCCAGATCCCTCAATATCCGGTCGAGTGCTTTAGCCACTTAAGCTACCGAGGGGTCCTCTTAAACTCTGAAATTTTGGGACTTTTAAAGGAACAAGATGTTGTGACGAAATACCGTACATACAATGTCACAGGCATTCGTAGTCGTGCGCAAGGCGCCACAGTCCACGAGGTTAAAGCCAACTTTAAACACTTATGGCGTTTTCACTTAGACAAATTCCAAAGAAACTGCAGGAGATGCCGCAACAGTAACTTTTAACGGAGTCATCCGCTAATGTGCATTTCAATGCAACAATTTCAGAGTGTAAAAATCATTCGCCTTGACTGGGATTCGAACCCAGATCCCTCAATATCCGGTCAAGTGCTTTAGCCACTTAAGCTACCGAGGCGTCCTCTTAAACTCTGAAATTTTGGGGCTTTTAAAGGAACAATGATTAAAGGAATGATTTTTACACTCTGAAATTGTTGCATTGAAATGCACATTAGCGGATGACTCCGTTAAAAGTTACTGTTGCGGCATCTCCCGCAGTTTCTTTGGAATTCGTCTTTATAAGCCATTTGAATGGACACGACCAATGGCTTGCAAATTAAGCTTTCATAAAAATTTCATTTTCATAAGCAAAAAAGGAAACCTCATTTTCCTCCACCTTTTGATTGAATAAATACTTGGAGCCCTCTTAAAAATGAATTCCCATTTTCTTTTTTTTTCACGTTTACATTGAAAAAAAGAATATTATTTCCCAAACCATGCTAAATAGCATGTGCCTCTGGCTCAAGAAAGATAAATGTACAAACATTACAAACTATTGACCAACTTCCAAAGCTAACATGGTAAAGAATAATGACAACCAACCTTAGGTGTGCCATTTTTCTCTATGTTTGGAACAATCTGCAAGGCTGCATACTTAGCTTCCAGTCTCTTTTGCTTCATCTCTGGCTTTTCACCATCTAAACAAAAATACGAAAGAAACTTCATGAGTATATCATGTTTGAAAAGGATAGTTCACGTCGGAACAAGTTGAAAGCAATTTCATGAGAAAGAGGGGGATAGCATCCTACATATCACTCACATGGACACTCGTTTACAAGGGACTAAAACTGATGAAAACCATCAATTTGGAGGCAATACAATAATTCAAATAAAAATGCACAGTATGAAGTTTGTTATGCAAAAGAGGATGTGGCATTGAAATAAGTAGAAATTAGCTGTATATACACAAAGAAAATATTGGATGGAAATGATTTCGGCAAAGATCATAATTATTATGGCAATGAGAAAAAATCAAGTTAATAAAAATCTATTTTGAGGGAATGCAAAGTCTTATGTTCTTTCCTATCATCATAATTATGAAATAAAAATATGTACTGGAAATTTTAGATATACCAGTGGATATGCTGTACCAGTTTATATGTATAGCTGTAGTTTATAGTACAGTGAGGTAGCTCCAAAAGCACCTGACCCTAGTGCAGTAGCCATAGAGTGCTGGTGTCACATCAATAACACTAATTCGGAAGGTAACGGAAAAAGCGGGTCAATAACTGATATCCAGAATAGAATGACGGGCACTATAGAGAAAGGGAGCCCTACCAACTATGGGAAAATAGAAAATTTGTACAAAGACAAAAAGCAAAACATTGCTCTCACCAACTCTAGCTTTAGAAAAAATAAAGCGAGATATGGAGAGAGGAACTATAGATGTTTTGGGTCTGTGTGAGGTG
Source organism: Hetaerina americana (assembly GCF_022747635.1). Classification (NCBI taxonomy): domain Eukaryota; kingdom Metazoa; phylum Arthropoda; class Insecta; order Odonata; family Calopterygidae; genus Hetaerina; species Hetaerina americana. The sequence goes on from NW_027287427.1 coordinate 62,441,403, forward strand.
AGATGGAAGAATAACAGAGTTTACTGGAGTGACAGTTATAGAGAAATACTCAGCAGAGGGGACGAGAGCCAGCGAGGGGTAGCCATAATATTGAATAAAAAGGTAGGAAGAGGCATAGTTAACTTAGAGCAAGCAACTGATATAATGATACTAGGAGAAGTAAAAGCAGAACCGGTGAACTTGATCATTGCTTAGGTAAACATGCCACCAAATAATCATAGGGAGGAAAAGTCAATGGGGCATATGATCAGTTAGAGGACATAATCAAGAGAGTTCTTGGAGGGCACATGTAATAGTAATAAGGGATTGAAACAAGATGATAGGCAAAGGAAGAGATGGTAGTGAGATGTGGGACTATAGTTTAGGGACAAGAAATGACCATGAGGAAAAAGCAACAGAGTTCTGCATGAAACAGTGGTTAACCATAATGAAACATGGTATAGACATCGCAAAAGGCATAGGTACACACAAAAAAAGCCCAGGGTTTCGGGAATATAAAAGTCAAGACTATATTATGGTAAGGCACATACTTAGGCACAGCGTAATTGATTAGCCCAGTTTCCTGGGAGTGAATGTAGACTCAGACCACAATTTGGTACTAACTAAGAGTAGCATCCAATTCAAAAAGATAAAATGAGTAAAACAGTTTAGGAAATGGTATTTGGAACATTGGTAGAAACAATAAGAAAGGAGTATCAGCAGGCTTTATACAAAAATCATGAGAGATGAGAGGGAGATGGGTAATATAGAGTAAAAATGGGAACAAATAAAAATTGGATATCGAAGCCACAAATAAAACTATAGGAACTGTAAATATAAAAAGAACATGAAAACTATGTATTATTGGCGAGATGATTGGGAAAAGAGATGAGAGAAGGAAATGGAAGAATGTAAAAACAAAGTTTAGGAGAAGGAAATAAATGGAGTTAAATAATGAACTGAGGTGAACATAAGCCTAAAGTTGAAAGATGAAATTGGTGTGCTGCACAGGAAGGCTTAAACACTGTCATGAAGCAAGAAGGGAAAAGACTCACAAACAGTCAAAGATAAGTCAGGTAAAATATTTGAACCAAGGAAGATTCAAAAGAATGGAAGGAATATATAGTGACACTATACTCTAAAGACATTAGGCCAGCCAGGTTAGACATAGAGATATGACGTATATGAGGATAGTAAATGTCCAGGCTTAATCAATGGTGAGGTAGAAAGGGCAATAGGAGGTAGACAACATTCCCACGGAACTACTTTGTGGTTAGGAGAAGGTGGGAGGAATAGTTTTTATTGACTAATTCGTAGAAATTATGAGGGATGAATTTGGCCTGAAGACTTCATCAGATCAGTGCTAGTGCGTATTCCACAAAAGGAAAGGCAGCCATATGAAAGAATTGCAGAACAATAAGTTTGATTGGAGCACATATTGTTTTGTTATGATCAGTATGGATAAAATATGATCAAGTTTGTTCAATATCTCACTTGCACTTCCTATGACATTACAGAAGCTAATGACAAGATATTCACATTAGATAATAGCCATGAACTTAATAATAACAATTCCAACAACAAAATTCTTCAATTAAATAACAAATATGGAATATAAATAAATATAATGCAGTCAATCTAGTCAGTACTGACCATCTGGGGTAAAAATAACATTCAGTAATAGACATTAACCCATGGAGTTCAAACGTTCATATTTAAGATGCGGGTGATTTTTTTAAACGATGATTTTGGTAAAAATGTGAAAAAAAAAGAAAAGGCCATCAATGGTGCAGAAACAAGAGTGTTTATGAATCTACATTAATGTAAATTGTAGCGCTCCAAAATTCCACACACGAAATCCATCATGATTGCCAGGAGGCAAGCTTTGCAGGAAACTTCTTTCACCAAGTTGAACATAAAGACCATGAGGTAAGTAAAGGGGAGTAGGTGTCAGTTTTCTGAACTGAACACTCAGATTTGAACCGGTGGAGGGCCTTAATTTCATTTTATACGTCACATACAAGTATATATACTTGAATCATAAAAACATGGTATCATCTATTGGGTGAGTAACATACATGGAAAATTAAGGTATACTTAACAGTTAACATAGTTTCTACATAAACATTACAAACTTAGGACATATAGGTATCAGAGTATACATACCAATATACTACTATACTTACATGTTATTTGTTTAAGTCAGAATTGATGCATACTGACATTTCCAGAAATTGTTTTACATAATAGATCATAGTATTTTTAATAGGTTTCTCAGCTTTTTCTTGAAAACAGGTACTTATGTTTCATATCTGATTTCATGGAGAAGTGATTGAATAACCATCAGCCTATTGCTTTGGGCCCATTAGCAGTATTGTGTTGTTCTGACAAATGTCTGGATGAGCAACCCATCCAATGTACTTGGCTAGAAAATGCTCAATGCATGAAATACCACCAACCTTTGCAATAGGGCCTTGGAAGTATATTCTGGAATGGTGCTGCGTGAAGAAGGTCACACACTTCTTCCTGAGAAAGAGCCTGTTCCATTAGTAAACAGAACAGTATGGTATTGCCAAATTCACGGAAGTTATGGAAGAGCTCAGTCTTTGCATCAGGATATTGCACTATATCATTCAGTTGTGCATGGTAATAACCAAGGACACCTAAGGCAAGAAACACGTCAACAATAAATGTAGTAAAAAAATAATCTGAGGCTAGTATTTAAGGCAATAACAAAACCCTTCAAAGAATTCCTTCACCAACACAACTGCTCACCTGGAGAGCCATAGTCGTAGCGGGGCAATTTGCATACTTTTGGCATGGCTTCCATTAATGTCCGCGTAAACTGCAGCAGGTTACCCTGCACTAAACTCTTAACAATTTTCAAAAGTTCCTCCATTACTACAGCTATTCCCTGATAACCAAGAAGGCGGCACATGGTTCGAAAATGATACGGCCCCACAAATCCTGTAACATTAAGCAAATATGATTATCTTACTTAACGATGATGAAAACTATAAATCAATAGAAAGTCTTAAGTTATTGTTAGTAAATTTTGAAGTAATATACAACTCATGAGATTCTCTAATAATGTAAAAGAATTAACGGGATAATCCATACATTTCACACAAGCTTCAAGAATGAATTTAGAACACCCAAAGAGCATATGCCTCACATTTTATCTGGTGGTATTTAAGGGCATCCATAATGAGACAAAAGCACCTATTAAACAATTGCAGATGGATGGATATAATTTTAGCAAAATCATCTGTTTTATCAAATCAACAAAATTTTGCTCTTAGAAAGGTTTACCGCCAAGTACAAAATTAAACTTTTACTTTATTTACAGATTAATATGCATGGTAACCATGTACATGCAAGAGGAGAAAATTTAAAACATTTTTTTTTAATTTTTTCAAAATTTTACTACAAAACCTGGTGTTCTAAAAATAACAGCTACCCTTAGAGCATAATTCATAGCCAGACCTCAAAAAGTAATATGATAAAGCTTTTATTACTTCTGGTTTTGGGCCAATATTCCCTTGAATAGATATCACATACTGTTTCAGGAGAACTTAAATGTTCACACCATGACTGACTATATAATCAAAAAAATTGTTATTGCTGTGCAAAAACCTACACAAAGCAATAAAGAAATAAGTCTTAAGCACAATCTTTCATTCAGCCCAGTGAGTTTCACTTTCAGTTCAGTTATTCTTCACTTAAACAATTTTCCCCTTTGCCTTGGTGTACAGTTGATATAGAACTGATATTCCTATCTAAATAATTCTATTTAAAATTTGTTTTGCAGATACAAAGGAGGGAGTGTTTGCTTACATTAAGCATTTTGCTATCTGAGGGACATGCCATGAAGTTAAACCATGACTCTCAATCTAAAAATTTTACACTTGTATATATTTGAAGGAAGTCAGTAGCATAAGAAACAAGCAAAATGGCATTCAACAACCTCATTCATCACATACTAGTAGTGCCTAATCACATTCACCTAAACATGGCTACATTCTCTTATTCATCAACTGTTGTTGAAAAAAACTACAGTCCCCTATGCTTCAATCACATCAGGTGCCACACTTAATAACTGTTCAACAGGATATTATTTCTGATAATCAGGCTGGTCGCAAACAGTATAAGATAGCTGGTACATATACCATTGATTCCAAAAAACAGAAGATGCCACATGATGTTTTTGAAGTCAGATTGTTTCTCAATATTTAGTAGCAACATTGCTTATGGTTTATTTTTGGCCAAGCAAATGTCTTCTTAAATGCTTCTGTGACTACGTATTTGTAACAGCAACTAAAGTTAACTCTCACAGCTTGGCTCAATATTAAAAAAGATCAGCTTGGATACTTCCCTCATCAAGGTTATGAAACCTATAAACACAATCATCTTATCCAACACAATCATGTTTACCGAGATACTTTCAAGCACGATCTTGAGATCTGATTATGAATACCGCTAAGGTCACTGTATACTATACATTATAAGACAATTAGAAATGAAACTACTCAGATGGAAGTATATTTGAAAGTAATACGAACCAGTGTATTGTCCATACATAGTGTTATATGCAAGGTTTAACTGCTTGCTTCCCCATAAATAATGGTGGCTCATCTGAGGCGGTTTGTCTCTATGAACAGTTTGGGTAAAAAAAATCTGTTTGCATTTTACAAACCTGTGAAACAAATCAGCAGCATTAGTAAATGTATTCTTGTTCAACCACCAGTATGAAAACACCAACAACAGTCTTACCTGTTTGTAGCAGAATTGTAGCAGTAAGTTGGGAGAAAATCATAATTCAGCTCCCAAAAGACATGAAGAGTGATGCGTCCATATGGTGCCAGGACATTGTGATTCGCCTCTCTGAACATGGCATCGAATTCATCCAGAGCCAACAGCTTGGAGAGCAGTTTGTGACAGAGACGATTAACCTGGATTAAACCATCTAACTCCTTCAAATGAAAAAGGAGACACGACATGAAACAAACCACAGTCTATTGATGCAGTTCGCAAAAATGTTATATTGCATGAGAATTGACACAAGTTAACTGACCACAACTCCTGTGATATCCCCAGCTTCGAATTTGCTTATGGCTAATTCAAGAGACTTAAGCATGTCAGTATTGATGCGTTGCGTGATGAGCTTGTTCAGATCAATCGATCGACCAAGCAGTTGCACGTGCCTCTGTTTCAAAAGTGTTTCATAGCGGTTTGCTCTTGGATAAGGAAGTAAGTATGTCCCAAGTGCCATGCACTCCACTCGAAACCTTTTGTCCAAAAGTATGCTGTAAGATGAATGCAACACATTAAGAAAAATTCTGCCAAAAGAAACTACAAAAATTACAAATTTCATTAAATATCAATATTTCAACAGAATAATTAACTGAGACAACCAGTAAGGCTAATGATGATAACACTCTGGTGGCCATGGGCATGGGAAATTCTAATGCACAGACTTTTCCTGATTCTCCAAGCTATATCTTCTGCCTTTTCATACTAACGATTGAATTTCTTGGACTTGTCTACCACTACTCTAAACTTATCATTTTCACCAAGGATTATATAATAAACACCTTTCAGAAAGAATATCTTTTTGCAAATCAAAGTGAACTAATGGTATTAAACTAAGACCCCATAACTTCAATTAGAATCACTCACACTGATATGCAAATTGTAAAATGATAAATACCATATGGACACGTAAATCATAAAAAATAGCCCTGCATTTATGGAATGTGAATCTGGGCTGGGGATTAAAAGTCATGAAACTAGAAGTCATTTTTACTAATATTTTATTAATTTAGAAGTCATGCAACTTGCCTCTCCAATTCTATTGTGTTACTGAACATTTAAGCTACATATAGCTTTTTAGACTGTCTCAAATTAAAAGATTTAGTCTTCAATGCAATACCTACTTCACTAATCACTTTCATTTTATACTGAGTGACACTGGGGATGTAGTATGAGAACTAATAATCTGAGCACTACACTGAGTACCAAGTATAGCTAAATGGGCAGTTAATCCTCTAATGGCTCGCAATGCCTGTTAAAGAGTGGCACAGCAGGCTTCTCATATTAACGATCAAGGATTTCAATTGTGGCCAATTTTGTAGAAACAGCGGGCACTTCCAAGTTCACAAAACAATGTCTACATGTAATTTGGATAAGTTCAAGTCCTTTTTTGCTATTTGGTGGCTGGCAGTTGTCATCAGTTACCCTTGGAATATATGAAGAAGGGCTGGGCATTTTGCAGGTAAAAAATAAAGAGTATAAGCATAGATTGGAGGATTTTTTCAATTTGGGTTTGGAGAAGCATGGAAAAGAAAACAAAGAAAGAAATTAAGCATAATAGGAGAGGAAAAGAGTTTCTAGTTGGCGATAGAATGTTGAGGACTTTGATAGAAGTGAGAATATTAGGTAGGAGAGGTAGGGAAGGGAGCATAGCAACAAAACTAAATTGATAATAAATTTACAAGAGAATACAATGTTCCTGTCATTTTTGTTATCATTAAGCACTTCCAAAAAGTTATGCTGGAATGCAATTGATTTATCACCTAAGGTTGAAGCATTAATACTTGGTGGTGAAGTTATATTAGCATAGTAAGATTAACAAATTAAAAGAGAATTGAATCATGTGGGAAAAATCTTGCGTAAATTGAAACAACTCGGGTATATACACAATTATTTTCTCTCTCCAAGTCAAAACAAAGTCAAGCGTGAGATTCTTACAATAAATATATACCTAATTCAAGAGCCTATACCTTGGGCAGTATTTTCGTGTATAATTTAGGAATTAGGGGTAAAACAGTTTGTCTCCATTTACTGTCCAATCAGTCATTTTGACACATGAAAAAATAATATCACACACTTTTATTTTTTTCCTCAATAATGTATTTTTATTATCACAGCATCAGAGATTTTAGAAGCTGAATAAGAGAAGGCAGGCAACCATGTGAATTCAGGATAACCTGGATATGATATAAATCATGGTGCCTCATAGCAAAAATATTTACAGCACTTCTTTGATACTAAAAAGGTGGCAGATTAGCACTTATTGTCTGTCTCTGCATTACACACAAATACCAGGTGTCTACATAATGATATTAATGAGAATTGGTCATTCACATGGCCTATCAGGAAACCAGACATAATCCCCAACTCTTCTGTTACTATACCTTTCCTATTCCTTAATTATCCCACAGAGCAAATTTTTACCATCAGCAATACGAAACTTTCACTAACCTTGAGGCAAGCTGCTTATAGTGTGCAAATATTTGCTCACTCAATTTGTACACAAACTGGTCAAAACAGAGGTTGACTTCTGCTTCCACTTCATCATACAAAAACTGTTTCCGAAAAACAGTCAATGCATAATGAGCACTGTCATTGTACAGATCTAAAGGGTACAAAACATACCTGAAAGAAAATCAAAACAATTACAGTCAAACAAACAAAAAATATGAATTAAATCAGTGGACAATCATATCTTAAACATCTTTCAGTAATTATGTAGCCTTCCATTACTTGAAATTTCCGTAATCTATCATGTAAAATATAGGACAAAACAACTTGCTGTACTGCTTCTTAACAGATTTATCCTCCAACTAACATCATGGATACCTTATTCTTATGTGTAGATATATTTATTAAATTTCATAATTCCAGACATAATGCTTTCATTTAGAAATACCATACCACTTTCTTAATAAGAAATTATTTTCAGTTGAAAAATAGGGTAAAATTTATTAAATATTGCATGTATTCCTTTTGTGCCTATTCAATATAATTTCATTTCAAGTGCTACATAAACAAGCCCTCATGACCTATCGTCAGAAAGACAAACAATCTAATCATAATGCTAAATATGTGATCAAGTCAACAGCAGTTTTGAAATACTTAGAATCTGTTGAACATTCAGAATAGGCCAAAGGTTGAAATGAAATATTCCAAACGGTTCAAATCTTTAACATTTAGGCTCGATGAATAGTGAATGAATGACGTCAGCATGTTTTACAAAATAAATACAATTGATGTCTTCACAAAATTAAACAATCATTCCACACTTACTCCATCATGGATGGCTCCTTTGTTCTTAAAATGTGATCTGTGAGAATCCATGGCATTGACATTTCAATGGGAAACTGTAATGAGTAAAAAAAAACCATCAACCAACTCTAATCAAACTACAGAGTGGAACTAAAAATCTACATGCACTGCATGTATGTGCACAAAGCAAACATCATCCAAGCACCAAGGACTATTAAACCAATTTTAATTAATACTTGAGTTACCTATGCAAGCAAGTACTCTTCAAACAAGAATTTACCAATATTTAAACAATTTTCATAATCTGAGTACCACAAATTCATTTTTGACAGCAATATGGAACACAATTAAAAGAATTGCTCCACCAATAGAAGATTAAAATTCACTGAGAAAATTATAACTCATTGGAATTAAAAAAGCTGCATGCTTATGTAACACCCCAATTACAATGAATGCATCCACAATAAAGGGAAATCACTTCCCCAAGGAAAGAGGTGAGGGTATGTGAAATGTAATTTCATTTTACAAAAATAATGTGTGCATACTAAGTGATACTACTTGAACAATTCAAGCCTCAAGTGCAGGCAAACACTTTAAAGGAGTCCATCACAACTACAATTTTCATCCCAGTGCATTTATCTCACACATTTACCTTCTCCACTACATATCATTCTCCTAAAGCAGCTAAAAACTTCAGCTGATGAAATTCGTGCAGGGAATCAAAATGCAAACATTATTAAGAGCATGACAGTTCTTCATTAACATCTGTATGTTTATGCATGAAAAACATAGGTGTAATTAAGTCTAGATGTACCTAAATAAGTTTATGCCTTAACTAAAATTAATTATATTTTAAGGTGGTTTTAGGCTAGTATAGTTTCTAAGTTTGACAACAAATGCGGCTAAAATTAAGCCCATACAGGAAAGGAAAAATGCCCACCATGCATGCATCCTAAACAGTAAAAATTACATAACATCACTTGAGTTGAGGACGAAAAAATTAATCAATTTGATAGTTTTCAGCATCATTCACTAGATATAATTGCTTATTAATCACACAGATGAAGAAAATCACAATTATTCCCTTTGTGAGCTTTCTAAGATCTTACTTTAAAACAATGAAAGAGTAAGTAAATATTTAAGTTATGGAAGTAGCATTAAATACCAAGGTGTGAGCAACCTTAAACAAATGTCCTGTACTTATAAGTTAATCCCTGTGAAATTAAAATGAATAACCTCTAAAAATGAGGAGAAGCTCTGGACTGCAAGTCCGACACTGAATAATTAAAAAAATGACTAAATTTGTCCCTTAAGAGAAATTTAAAAAAATAGCCAAGACTTCAGATATTGCAGTCTTGCGGTTTATTGGTTTTATTTCTTGCATACAAAATAACTAAGACAGCCAAATACCTCCATTTGGTTGAATTCATACAATGTAATAGATATCTGAACTGTAGGTTTAGTAAGCCAAAAACATAACATGTTATGATGTAAACAGTATGAGTTATAATACAAAATATGAGCATATTTGGTTCAGACGTTAACTTTTCAGATGCTTATGTATCCATTTTATGAGATTTTCAAAAAAAGATGAAATCTAAATTAAATTTTAAAATAAAGAGGACAAAAAATTGCCAGGTGAAATAGTTAAGCTATTTTGGAAATCTTCTGGACCAAAATGGTAAAAGAAGTAGAGATAAAGTATTGCAATGGGCAATGAAGCATTCACACTGAGAAGTAGATTGATGACAGAGACTTGAGAGCAAATGTTAAGAAATTGCCCATCAAAACTTTGATAAGGAGCATGATTTTGCATGGCATAGAAACATGGTCATTGAAGTATGGTGATAAGCTTAGACAGAAACATTTTGAGATGTTTGTGTAAAGATATCATGAAAAGGTGAAATGGACAGCAAGGAAGGAAGTGCTAGGTATGGTGGGGGAGGAGAGAGAATTGCTGTAAGAAATCCATAGGAGGCAAGAAAGATGGAAGCAGAGCATTCTGATTGGTAACGGGATGTTGAAGGCTGAATTATATACATAGATGGGAGGGTACTAGGACGGCAAGGAAATGTGAGGTAAAAGATAGGGAATGAAGGGAGGTAGAAAATAAGTGGAATTTAAGAAGGGTTTCTTGTAGTGTGGGATGGCAGGACATTTTTTTGGATGAAGGTAAGAAATGCAGCAATGTTTAGTCTCTGTCCTTCAAAAACCTATGTTAAAAAGTAAACTAGCAAATAATAAAAAATAATCATGTACTTATTTCATTCTATTTTTTGTGTTTTATTATGGCATCTTTGACTTAAAGAGTCAATATAATAACCATGCTGATTCAAAGATTCATACTTTTGCCATTTTCATTGCTATTCCCTTCCATACTGAATATCCTTCATTTAGGTGCCTATGGATATATGTACTCATTGAACAAACTTAACATCATGTGAAGTACATAGCTAAACTTCCCATAAAGAGTACCCGCGTCAACCACTAAAATGCCATGGTAGTTAGGCATTTTTAGTGATCAGGAATAAATTAAAACACCAACCTATTTCTGATATACTACTATGATTCATGACTGGACTGCAACATTTATATGCAACTGCATAGATCCCACACACAATAAAATTTCTATTTTTCAAGTTTCGTCAATAAAAACTGCATGCATCCTCAAAAGCCTCTAGAGAGGTAACGTACAAAATATTTTGCATTCATTCAAAAATGGAATGAAAGGAATCATGTTCAAGGCAAAATATTTAAAAATGAAACCTAGAGAGTAAATTGTTTTTTTACAGATGTAGTTAGTGAAAAGCAAGACAAATTCAGATTTCATCGTGAGCAAACCAACATTTATCAGCATGTGTGTTGAAGTGAAAATGCTACAACTGAAAACCTTGGCTCAACTTGCAAACTGGATGCAAAAAATACAAACACATTAGAGTTTAAGTGAATTACGACAAAACCATTTATTGCATATTAATGTCATAATAAGTGACTGATTTCTAGTTTAGCAGACGTTTAATATAATAAATAAAAAACATTACATTATTTTGAAAATTGGGTGGATTGCAATGCTCAGCAGACAGAATGCTATTTAAATTGAAATGACTTAATGCAATGATGACTAATTACAGTACAATAATGATACAAAATGATGAATTAAGAGATTTCTTCAATGAGAAGTGAGGTTAAGTAAGATCAGGAGGATACTAAATATCTAAACCCTAAATATTGCAGTTTCTGGAGTCCAATATCATACGCCTACATGATATTTCAATTTACCCATGTTTGTAAATCATTCAAGCATTTATTTTTAAACTGTGGGGAATCTTGGTAGATATGTTAAGATATGATACACTAATTTCCCATTATTCCTAACAGCATGGGTTTGTGAGGTCTGTTAAAAAACTTCCTCAACTTTAATTACAAAAACATACTTCAATAACAAATTTTTGTTCAGGGTCCTCTTCAAAGTAGTCTCCCACCCAATGTATACAGTTATCCTAAAGGTGTTTCCACTTTTTGAAATTGTCCTGGAATGCTTCTTTCAGAATACCCATATGCTCCTCCATCGAATTTTTTTCAATCTCTGGAATGGTAGCCAATTTCTTTCCTTTTGAGCAGGGTTTTTAGTTGGTGGAACATGAAGTCCGTAGGGTGGAAGGGGAAGCGCAATGGTCTTTTTTATGGCTAAAAACGCAAGAGACCTGATAGACAAATGAGCCAGTACATTGTCATGGTGAAATAACCACACGCTGCTCCAGCTAAGTTCAGCTTTTTTCACCTGATATTCCCTCTTAAGCATTTGATGACCCCTGGTAGTACCTTGTGTTGACTGCCTGGCCTTTAGATAGGTATTTGTGATGAAAAACTCCCCCTAAGCTTTGAAAAAAAAATCAACATTACCTTAATATTTGAGCGAACGTGTCGAGCTTTTTTAGGATGAGGGATATTTCACCAATACTTTATGAAGTTTGCACTTTTGTTTCGATGTCATATCCATAAACCCATGACTCATCACATATTATGATCTAGGACATGAAAGGTTCATCCTCTTAAGCTTGATCAAACAGTTCCTGACAGACTTGAACTTGATGTTGTTTCCCCTGCACTGTCATCAGGTTAAGCATGAATTTGGTGGCGACTCGATTCATCCTCACTTTTTCAGTCAGGATTTCATATCACCAGCCAATCAAGATTCCACACTCTTCTGCAATTTCCCTGACAGTCAAATGTCGCATTGCACAAATGAGATTGCTCACTTTCTCGATGTGGTGGTCATCAGTCGACATTATGGTCTTCCGGAATGCTCGTCATCTTCTATTGATTGCCATCCCTTTTGGAACCGGGTGAACCACTAATTGCACGTGGTACGTTTCATAGCATCCTCACCATACGCCTCGGTAATCAAATCAAAAGTTTCCTGGAAGGATTTGCAGAGTTTCACAAACAACGATGCTCCTTCAAACAGCTCATTTCCATGGATCTCTATTTTTGCTGCACTCAAATACCCCTTCAGATAAACAGCCGTAACTTATCAACAAACAAGATATCAACAAAGTAGTTGAAGTTGGTTATTCAGGCAGTTTCTGCGGACATAATATATCCAGGCGGATTAAAAAGTAACCAACTGGAGGCACGCTGCTCAAAAAGTTCAAGAACCTTTCGAACAGACCTCATACTTAAGCTAGAAACACACATCAATCGCATTAACATGGCGTGGAATACTTCTAGATGACTTTAACCGAGTATTTTCTATGATTTACCACAAAAAATTTACAAGAAACAGAGAGTTCTAAGGAGTCTATTTCCGGTGATGGTAAAATTGACATCCAAATGGATTCCAGAAATTTGAAATATAGGATAGCATAAGCACAAAAGCTCATGTATGCAATAAGATGGAAAAAATTTATAAGACAAAATAACTACAATAATTGGCCACCTGCAACTCAGCAATCAACATGACAAACAGCAAGTATAAAATTGAACGAGAGTTCACAATTGATTCATATGGCTATCAAACATTTGAAAACTTATTGATGTAATACATTTGGGAAATTACACATCATAAACATTTGCCCCTAATGTACATGCAGCATGCTTTTGGATTTCAACAGTCTAACCATACCTTACATACTAATTAATTCGCTTTGTTAACTAACACTACAATCAAAGCTATTCAATGCATAAAATCCAAACAGGACACTTTTTTTACTACAGTGACCTCATAGCTCTGTCATTAGTAATTGTGTATTAATGACTCTCACCCAGATAAAGATGATTTGTATCACTAAACTAGATCATCATTTGAATATAGTCACAGATTTGCGATTTTATGACCAGGTTTTGATATTTCACATCATCATATTCAGGAGATTATGATTTAGGGTACCAAAACCTGGCCGTCAATAAAAAATGCATAACTAGAGAAAAAGTTGAACTGATTGGTCATTAATACATTCCAATTCTACCATACTGCACCTGAAACTACAGAATTTGTCCCCTTTTGAATGCTCGTAACAAATAATATTTGAATGTGATTATTAAAGCACATTTGATATATTTTAGTGATAGTTTATACGTTGATGGCATATGTTATGCTCCAAAAATACCACAAAAATAATTATTAGTTTTATTCTCCTGATATTTGCCAAGTTCCATTTCCTAAGATTCATGAATGAATACCTAATATTAATATAATATAATCACAAAATGATTATCACATGAAAAAGAGAACAACTAGCTAACTGTGATTAAAATTCTCTAAACTGTGTCATTACCAGAAATCATATAATTTGTGTGTGAATATTTGGTTACTATACTACACATGTATTTCCCATGATTTTTCCAAAATCAGATATTTCAAATAAATAAAAATTGGTGTATCTCCGAGTACAGACACAGCAGAAAATAATTCAAGGTTTTATGATTAAACCACATAAAGTAAAATCATAATAAACAAACTTTGAAAATCTAGCTCTCTTTCCAGTATATGGATACATTCAACGATAATAAATATTGCATGGTGACAACAGCACCAATCATCATTTTTCATACACAGGCCACACTATATATGACCGCTGCATGGTGAAATAGTGGTATAATGTATCTAATGTATCACTCATAACACTTCTCTTTTAAAAAAAGGACAAGCAATCTTAATTACCAATCAAGCAATGTTGCACTTAATAATGTGTAATGTTTTCAAAAGAGGTTTCAAGATTCATCATGATGTTGATTGTTAGAACTATGTGATACTGCAGGAAGAAAGCCAGTCAAATCTGAGCAAAGCTACCAAGCATGGCAAAAAGGGTAAGAAAACAAAGAAGAAACATCAGAACATCACCACAAAAAAAAGCAATATTAGACAAGCAATCTCCATGCTAATGATTCTTCACTCACAATTTAAAAGTGAAAATTTGAAAAAATAGAATAAGCCAGTCCAGAGTGCAGGAAATTATTACAATCACTCTTTCCAAAACCCAAATGTGAAAACAAACCAAAATGTGAATGGTTGAAGGGAATTTACTTTCTTTTCTACACACTAGAACTCTGGACTGTACTTTTTCCATTGCCTTTCTACCTGTATACGTTTCTCCATAGTGATGAGGTCACTGCACTCTTCATTATGCTGGTGTCTCACAGTGCATTGCTACAGCAATAGAATGGACACCAACACCATTAGCACCATAAGAAAAAACAATCATCAATTTCAACTGTATTTAAACCCCAATCCCAAGGAATGAAAATCAGATTCCCCACCATGTCATAAAAATGCACACATATTGGCACAACCCTGCACGTTTTATGGTTTGCAGAGTGCACTGAGACACCAAAATCGTCATGTGAGCCCATCTTTGAAAGAAAGAAATGATTGGATAGGGGGAAGGGCAGAGGATGGTTGGGGTCCTCCTTTGAATAGACTATGAAATCACAATTCCCCTCCAAGAACCCAGTTCCTTCCTGAGTGTCATCAACTGCCACCATAAAACGCTCAAGCTGTGAGAATAAATCTCTCCATACCCATTTCATTGAAAGTGCCTTAAATAGGTACCACCAGTTTCAAAGCATCACCATGCAACAAGTTATCTTCATCACAAACACCATTTCACTTCTCTTTAGTATTACACTTCAATCACTGAAATTATATGGAAATTGGATTCCACAGGTAAACGAGTCTTATGCACTATCATCCTTCAATGAAAGTACATTATCAAGACATTTCATTTAAGTAGAATATGATTTTAGGGATATCTCATACCAACACATAAGTATACACTTGCCAATGTTTTCTCTTTTTAGAAGCAAGCTGACACAAAAAGCCTAAACTTAACTGCAGTAATGATATTATTCTAGGTCAGTGAATCGATATTTTAGTATCACCATCACAACCCATAGTTTACCCACTATGCATTTGTTAAAAATGATTTTTTCCCATGAAACCCTTTAAATCATGGATTGAAAACCCTAGGACAATGCTGCAGACTGTATTGTGAACACACTTTTTTGAGTCACACGAGGAAATGATACAAAAATAGAAGACAAGTGACAGCAAACTATGTATTCATGGATTTTTACAAACAACGAATAACAAATTAAGTTTGGAAACAATGCTGATCTTAAGATAAATTTTCAAATAAAAAATTTATTTTTCATTTTTCTTGAGAAATCCTAGGACAACTTGTTTATTAGAACAGATATGTGATAACTGAGTTTCCTAATTCAGTGAATACAATAAAAATGATGTCTAGAAGATAAATTTTGACTGACTTTGAAACATGGGTACTACTGGATGCAGACAAATAATGTTCACAGCACAGGACAATATGGACCAAACAGAATATGGGACACAAATTAGCTTAACGTACTCACCAAAACAAAGCCCTTTCTGTATTAATTCTCCACAAATATACTTCACCACCAAAAACATTAAAATGCTTCAATCAAAAACAGAGCTTTCTGTTTTTCAGCAGTAAACATTAACATCATTAACAGAAACACAATGCCTTAAAGCAAGAATCATCATCAAGACAGAGAATCATAAGAATATTTAACTTTGGAGTGGAATTCATTGCTTATGGTAACAAGACCAGTAGAATTACGTATCTGCATCACATCTGTCACTTCAAAATTTCAGCTTCCTAAAATTTTATTCCTCATTAAAGAAGTAACTTATGGCAGGTTCATCTGCTTACATCACGAATAAAAGTGTCGATTAAAAGTTGTTAGTGTATAAACCCAAGTGAAAATTAATATGTGAAATTTGAAAAAAAAATTGAATGAGAAATCTAAATAGAAATATATGATATTTTCTCAAAGAATACCTGCCTTAAGTTTTCCCCTCATACTGCATGAGAGTGATAAGTTCTCCTATTAGGCATGAATATTCTTCCCATAGGTTACTCATTGAATTCACATTAATTTTTTTCACTAGAAGTAGCCATATCCGTGACTAATAACAGCTTGAAAATGAGGTCCAAACCATGGTCAGACAAGAAGATCATCTTCTGAAGACTTCAAGTGTAAGTAACTACATAACTAACCAAAATTTAGGATGCTTTATACCAGCCTTCAGTCTTCAAAAGGGGAAAATACCTACACAAAATAAATTTTTGAAGCTCAAAAACTATTTATGTGTGAAAAAAGTGATCTCAGTAGACTATGTCAAAAGCCAATATCAGAAACAATGATATACTTACTACATTGATTATGAAAAAAATGAGCTACATTCTACTCCAAATAAAACATGGAAATAGAAAAGGTCACGAAATAAATTCCATATTACCACATTACTCCCAAAAAAAAGCCTTTTTGGCCCCGCACTTATCCAGAGATTATACAAACCATCTGAAAATATAACAAACGTGAAAAGGAGTGAGAAAATGGTGTCCCTGAAATAAACACTGATAAGTGGCTATTACGGACCAATTTACCAGCTGTGACTGGATTTAATTTGCATTATAGGCCTTTTTATGCACATGGGCAGTTTCTTCACAATGGTATCACCTGTGGGCATGTAACTATGCAGATGCTTTGGGCAAATACAATTTGATTTTGTCAGGCATAATGAACACTGAATTTCATAGTCTCTGATTATTTCTTTAAAAAGTAACTATTAATGAAACATTTGATGACACTGAGTTACGCAAAAGCAGTTAACAAAAAAATTATGAACTTTTCATGTTAACTAGAAAGAAATAATCCAAGACTATCGAATTTTGCATCAGCTGTTTACAATGTATGAAGTGGCTCTGGTGTCGGCATAAATGATAATATATGAGTCTATCTGATATATTTGCTAAAGAAAGAAAGCAAGCTTAATTGTTGCTTGATTGAATAAAGTGAATGAATATTTTAATTCGGAGTGAAACAATTGCCGCTATTTGTCAGCAAAGAAAATGCTTTTTATTAAAAAAATCCATTTTATATTTAAAATATTCATAGAAAAATGAGTTCACATTGGACCTACCATTGTCACTTCGTGCATTTTTGCCCTATATTACATATGAATAAAATTAAACCCCTTAAGCCATACTGTCTGGGTGTGATGTGCTCCCAAAGAAGCATATAAATTAATTTTCTTATTTATATATTAGTAAGATGTACATAACTTATAAAGGCTGTTCCATTTATGATCCATAATTAATTTGATTATTCTCCAGCCAAACTGGATTACCTCTCAGTTGCCAGTTATAACATATATATGTAAAGAGATCTGGGAGTTAGGCCCTGGTTTACACATAAATGTGAAATGGCAATCACTGGTTAGATTGGCGTACAGGAATCACAGACAAAAGGGCACTGACAATCATTTAAAAAATATGATTTACATAATGGTAAATAGGACCATATCACTAAAATTCAACAAAGATACTCCGTATCCAATTTAAAGTATGTCAACACTCAAATTGCATTTCATATGAGTCATCTTCAGTGACACCTCCATTTCGCTGAACCCTCACTTGGTTTGAGTTGACTTTTGAGACAAGATTTACCTCATTAATTGAATTTGTTTCCATTTTTTAGATAACTAACCGATCTAGTTTTCATTTAAATGAAATAGTTTTTAACCCTATAAAAATGGTGCTAGTTTTATTTCACAATTTCTAGTGGTTATGATGCAACAAATGGTCATCGCTGTTCTCAGTTACACTAAAATTTTCCCATCAATAGTCAAAATATCACTTAGATGACTGGTTGTTGCTGCTAAAATATTTGAGAATAAGAGCTAATGTTGTTTGGTGTCACAATACAATATGGTTAAAGGCACTTGAATTAAATTAGATCTTAATGAATCTTTTATAGATGAATGTTGTTAATAGAGTAAACAGCCATTAACCAATGAATAATGCAATGAGTGTGTTTGAATTTTTTGATATGTATTATTTTAATTGAAATGAATAATTTAAGATATTTAATTGTAAATGGTTCAATGGCATCACTTTAAATAATAGGCTTCATTAATTGCCATTACCAAACACTTCTTAAATTGAATTTCTCCATATGCAAGTATTTGGCAAGTTTTTTTTATACTTAATCTTGCCTGACAGTGCCATGCATTCCTACTTTATGTGATTACTAGTACACATTCCACCTGTAACTGGCCTCTTGCAATCTTTCAACTTCCAGTAATTAAATTTCCTGAACCTGCCTTTCCATTTAGTAGAATTTTAATTCAAACCTAAGAGCTAAAAAATATGTAGGACCTTAAATATTTTTTTTCTTGTTAGAGTGTGTGAAAAGCAACACCAAACTTCCATCAGAAACCTCCGCATTCAATTACACAAGAAACTTAACCTTGTTTAAAAGTCAAAGTTACATATTCATTTACTTCCACTCTCTTAGGTACCATTGTCAAAAGTTACAATAGTTTTTGCACCACAAGATCCCACAATCATTAAATATTTAGGTACACAGAGAGCCACAAAACCATGTGGAAAGAATTAGCCATGTATTTTTTTAAAAATATTGCATCTGCAAAACATGCAGTATTTAGATGAACAAATGAATTATGTTTCAAGTAGCAATAGTTATATTCATATTTTTCAAATGCAAAGCTGGAATATTGATTTAAATATGACAATTTTCAACCATATTCGTAGAAAATTGTAAGCTCTATGTATATTTCAGCCAGAGCATAGCAGTGCAGCTCCTCATTAACCCCTATTAAGCCACCCACAGTGCATAGCCAGGCTCAGTGCACTGCAAACATAAGTACAGATTAGCCAGGGATTGTTTCACTTCAACTGTAATTTCTGAAAAATGGCCATGGTCTTGATATTTACTATCAGGATGAAATTCTCTGATAAATGTGAAGTTAGATGATGAACTTGCCCATTTGAGATTTCATTGTACAAGGGTTTTTCATTAAACCATTATTTGCACAATTTTTTGTGCAAAAATTTAATGTTTCTATACTTTTATACAGATAATTAATGTATCAGTCATACAAGTATCACTGATATGACTCTTAGACTGCATCAGTGCAGCTGTTGTAAGTTGAGGAATGATTGATTTCTCCTAAAGCAACAATGGTAATGACATGCGACACAAAATTGACATTTTGTTTTCGTCTGAACAAATTATCTGCCAAGACTGATGTATATGCTACTAAAAGCTTATGGAGGGTTTGCTCTTCCATAAAGCATAGATTAAAAAAAAGTCTCAAATTTTTAAAAACAATTAATTTTGATGAGTGAACTCAGCACTCCAGTCACTGCTCTTAAAGAAATAACAATTAACATCACCACAGGCATTGTGGGAGAAAATAATCATACAATGATAAGATCACTACTATAAATATAGAAAATTTCATTGGGCATTACCCACAAGTAAATATCATAAAAATTACAAATGATGTTCGTGCATCGCAGGCCCAGCAAAGCCAACTGCAAAATCTGTCATTACCTTGCAAAAATCACTACAAAATGTGCTCCTCATCCTCACTTTAGACCTGATCTCATCATCCAAATCAGGCTTAGGCTAACTGAGCATGTTTCAACTTGCAATACTTGAGTCACATCAATGGAACTTGTGAAACATTTGACTTTGCAAATTAAGCTAACAATATAACATAAAAATTAAACTTTCATGCAATACATTATGAGCATGAAAACTTTATGATCCCTTTTCATGGAACAGCCCTCATAATTCCCTAAAATGTAGTAAACAATTTTATCACTTTTCTCTGCATAAGCGTACATATTTCGTTGAGAGTCAAATATTTTTTTTTCGGAGATTGGATTTGGCTAATTTTGAAATAAAAATCCCTGATTTTTATAGCTCTATGGCATGACGATTTGCTGAGCTAAGTAATGGAATTGTACATAAAAAACTTCATAGATTTCACAAATATAGTTTTCACGTCATACTACATTGAAGTGAAAGGACTGCAATCCACTAAGTTTTTTACTCAACCCCCAACGTACAATTTCATAACGGTGAGTCCGAAAAAAGTTGGGCAAAAGTGCAATTTCACCAAAACTACATGTTGATGGCATTATATTAGCTCTCTTGAAAAACCAATTTAAAACATAAAAAAAATGAAGACACTTCCGAGACTGTAGCCTATGCCTAGAATACCATTAATTCACCATCCACTGAGACAAAATAAATTAATGCAATTGCCTTTCATAGCTTCCATTAAAGCAAAGAACAGAAGAGATTCAATGCTCACGACAAAAGCCTGGTTAAACAATTATTGCAAGCCATTAGTAGTTATTCTTGCTTCTGAGCACACATCTGAAGAATGTCTAAGTATTAAAATGATAGACAAACCTGAATTCGTTTTCCCATGGTCATTTCCAAGTAAAATTCACGATACCACAGCTGTGACAGTTCACAGCACCGCTCAAGATAGTCTAAAATAAAAGAAATCTAGTTATTATTTAAGAATATTAACCTATCACCATGAAATCAAGAGGTGAATGAAAAAATATTGACAAAAGTAATTACAAAAGAAAAAAATTAATCACAAACTTACTACTAAAATCTAGCAAGTATATCCAATTGAAAGATGTCTTATGAAACTGGTCAATTTGCACCAAATATTGTCCATCTATGTCTTTCCTTAACGTTCTTTTCCCACCAGATTTGTCAGCTATTAATGACTCCAGCATTGTTCTAACCATGTAAAGCTGAGTGGACGATGGACCTGCAACATAATTACAATGAAACTTAAGAAAAAAAGAACACCACCTAGTATACTGTAATAGTAAATGCTGTAACATATATTATCTAGCTTTCATTGCAAACTGTCTTGATTTATTCTTATTATCCTATTTTTTTTAAACAAAAGCTATGCAAGTAAGGGCGATGAGTCTCCAGACTTGCATTGCTTATATTTTCAAAAATCCTCTTAATGATATCACATTAATACGACATCATTCCACAAATGAACAAAATGCAGCATAGCAATATCTAAATAAAACTGAATAATTCCACATTCAATATCAAGACTACAAATGCACTTGGACACCAGTAAAACATTTCAATCTACAATTATCCAAAGCTCAAACAATGAAAGCAGGCAGCAAGAGCAGTTTCCCAGGCAATTTCAGCTGTGAGCTGGCTTCAAAGCTTCTTATTAAAGACAACATTGACGCAAAATCAAGCAGTAAACATGAACTGAAATAAAAATGAAACTTTATTCATAAATTTATGTATTAAGAAATATACACAAGTAATGAAAAACATTATACATTTTATTTATCCAAAACACCATATTTGATTTACCTCTAAAATTTTTACATAAAAAAAACCTAGGTGCAGAAATATTTTTTTTTTTAATGGGGAACTGTGGATCAGAACATAAAAAAAAATTAAAAAAAAAGGTGTCAATGACGTGTAAGTTTGGCATGGTCTACTACCTTACCAAGAGACATATTTCAATGATTATAAACTCAGCATTCGAAATACACAACATATGAATGTGCATGCTTAAAACAGATAAGTAAGTTAACAATATTTTGTTCTCCTTTCAATTACTTGGATGCATGTCTCATAGTGAGGATGTGCAGCATTTGGATAAATATGACAATTTATGTCCAATTAAATGGCATTTCCAAAGGCATGGGAGTACACTGCCTTACCAACAAATCAATGTAACTGTACAAGTATATGCATATGCATTAATTGTTAATGGTTCACTACTGACGTAAACACAAGTTTCAAGTAAAACTTCAATTGATAAATGTACTACGTAATCGAAAAACAGTCAGCGGTATACAACTTTTATTGACAAAGCAAAGAACCACTGCACAGCTTTGACACAGGCACAGGACAGGTTTTCATTGCCTTCTGGTAGAAGTGAAAAATGAGTGCAAGACATGGGGGAAGAACATTCAAGCATAGAAATTAGAGCAAAGATGATAGATAACAGCAAATTACTTTGATCATTCCCTTTGTTAACTTTAAACAAACCTGCATTTCTACGGTTTCCCGTGGTACTCTCCTGTTTTCCTTTGGGATGAAATAAGAAAAAAAAATGGGTGTTGTATACAGCACTTTACAACTATGGCATTATATAAGATTCACACCGAATTTATTGACTCAACAGTTGACAGAATGATTACCTGATGTGCTATGTGCCTGGCCTACATCTGCTAAAAAGATCATATGAAAGATGTAGATTAAAATACAATGATGAGGTGAAACAGTCAGAAACAGCACTGAGAAACTGTGGACATAAGCACGACAACTAGGTGACTGGAAATAGATGTCAATGAATAACAACAGAGAACTACAAATTAAAACACGAAACTATTTGTTGAAAAATGTTCATAAATATTGCATGATTATATTTAAATGCACAAAACAAAAACAAACCAAAATGCAATGAATGCACATTACTTAATAAAAAGTAAAAGCTATTAGATTTCTAATGTGTTCAGTGAAATGAGTAGCTGGCAATGAGCTAGAAAATATGCCCTGTGCCTAAAGATCAAATGCCATCAACTAGAAAACATGTTTTTACAAGCCAAAAGAGTTTTTAAGAATGGCCAATAGAGTGACATATCACCAACATCAATTTAACTGATGGCAACATGGATAGGGTTATGCTTTAAGGAAATAACTCACTTAGTATCTGAAAAAGCTAATTATTTGATGGCCTCCAGCAGAAGAGAAAAAAATAAATCACCCTAAAAACTTATCTTCAGTTAAAATTCCAAATCAATGATATTCAGTACCCATACTTACAATGCAATCACCAGAACTATCATGCAAGGAAAATATTGTTAAAAAAATCTTTTGATAGAATTCATGATTTTTAGCAATATGAAATCAGCCAAGTTGAGGCTTAAATTTGCTGCAATATGGGCAGAAGAGAATTTGCATCATTATATTATTAGGATTTATTTCCTTTCAAAAAACTGATCACAAAATTTAGTGCAATGAAAACCATTTACAGTGAAACTCCCTCATAGAGTTTCTAATTAAATATATGTCTTATATATCCCCATTGTGGACTTAAAACTCCACATACACTCAAAACTCCAAAAGCTTGGGGAAACTATATGAAGAGGTTTCACCACAATATGAGAATAGATAATTAAGAACATGTTTACCTCAGACTCCAACAGTTCAATTCACCATGGTCCTCCATAGTTGAAACTAACAGGTATGTGCAAATGCATAATAAATTGAAGTAAATTCATTTCAAATGCAAATAAAAACAACATATTTCAAAGCTAATGTAACTGCAGAAGCAGCAAATTTACAAGGTTTAGTAAAATTAAATTGCTCTTCCAAAAGAAACTAAAGTATAGGCTGTGGTAATCATGATAAATTACTAGTAATGAGAAATTTATTCAGAATCACTGCAAATCAAATATGTAAATTGAAAGCTGCTAAATTCAATTACTGCAAAGGTAGGTATTCTAAACAAATTGTAGAATGAGTTCCAGGTAAGTTGGATGACATATTTATAACTGCTTCATTAGTGATGGTACAATGCTTACAGCATAAACTCAATAGAATTCCACCACCCACCATTTCAATTACTGTTTAAGGTCAACAAACTGGCAGATGCTGGTCCTAGAGTACTAGATATTCTAACCACTTTCAATATTAAGACATTTTAGCATGTTTTCAGCATTAGACACATAAAGCTGTGATTAAACCTTTTCCTACCGCTATTCTCAGTTCATTAGTTTTAATGCTACATAAACTAGGACAGACATTTGTGCTTTGGAAATGAGGACCATAACATTGCCAACAACCTGGGAGCAGAGGTGGATTTGAATTATTTTATTAAATGTCACTGTAGAAGCGATAAGCATTTTAACATCGACAGAAGTAAGTTTGACAGCGCAATTTAGGAATCACCAAATTGATTATACGACGACTATTCAACACAAGAGTGATCATCATTTTTTATTTCCATAATTTAATGCATATTTAATTTTATATTATATTATTAGCTTAATATAAAATGTATATGTGGTACAAGTTTTAATGATCTGAATTCAGTATCGCAGGTACAGCAGCAGCCATTGCAAGATAAAGCATGTTTAGTTCACTAACAGCAACAATGAAGGTAACAGATGGTGTTGCCTTGAAATTTTACTTTTCATCCTCAGAATTCATCAGCAGAGACCCTTATTATTTCACAGGGTTTTCATCCCTCCCTTCCTGTGAGGGTAGTTTCCAGCAGTGAGTTTTTTCGTTAATGATTTCAGTCCTCAAATCTTACGCTTTCCCCAAATATGTTCATAATTTTTCACTCTACCTATTTATTTTGTATAAGATATTGTTTCTTTATTTTATGTCATATTTTCCATACGATCACAATCAAAATTTCTACAAACTTCGTTGTAAAGGTTGCTCACACAAAAGCACGTAAATGATAATGGGATTACGTGGAAGAAGGGACTATCACTCATTCAAGCTCACGCCAATGAAGACATTTCATTGTTATTATATTACTTTGTACAGGAGATTTATGGAGTCTGTTTTTCCCCACAACAGAGCTAGAAGATGGTTTAAAATGCACAAGTGAGGAGACAACCAATTTCAATGGAGAGTAGGCCCAGAGCTCAAGTTACTGCTCTCATGAAACATTAACTATACTGCTGCCACTGGGGAAAAAGATTGTTAAATAACATTAAGAGCACAATTAAAAACACTGAAAGTTTAATTGGGTTCAACCCAGAGTAAATGTAAATCTGCATATGAGATGTGTTTGTGTGCGGTAGGTTCAGAGACTGCTTATACCTGAACAACAGCTCATTTGCATTTAGTTCAGTTTGGTGTTAAAGGAAGATGAGGAGTTTCTTCCAAAGGTTATCATAGCAGATGAAACATGGCTACACGATTTTGATCCAGAGAGCAAACAGCTAAGCTCTGTGTGGAACTCTCTGGCTTCACAACATGACATAAAAGTTGAAGTGGTGGCTTCTACAGAGTGTTATGGTCGTATCATTTTTCGATACTCAGGGAATTGAATAGTACACCAGCATACACATTTGTAAATATAGCATACTACATACTCCTTGTATAAGAATGTACAGAAAATTCGACAAGGTCATACTTCAAAGCAACTGGCTGGATGCTGCAATATGATAATGCACAACTGCATATAGCTGAATTGCTTGTGGCTGAATATCTTGTGAAATTCAATGTGGAAATCAATACGAAGGATGTTCCTCAATCTCTTCATAGTCCAAGCCCCATGTCACTTTTTTTTCTCTCCCCTAACATGAAGAAACACCTTAACAGAAAGCATATTTCACCAGTACGAGCCAGTTTAGGAAAACTGAACATGTTTCAATTTGTAATGGCTAATGCTGGCATAATACCAAAGTCAAATCAATGCAACCTCTGCCACCTATGCATTAAATGTTACACCAACAATCTAATATAAAAATTAAATTTTTGTAAAATAAATTTATGATCACCCTTAACTGAATAATCCTCACACTTAGAAAACAGGAGTGTGCAAAGCAGGTTTTTTTCTTTCAAATTAATCAAATCAGCCAATTTTTTTCCATCATAGCACATCTTGACTTGGCTAATAATTGACCAAGTGTATTTACAATAATAAAAAATACTAAACTTAATCCAATTTTTTCCAAAACTAAAATTGGATGTTTTATGAAATGTATTTTTCCAGCAATGGAATTCACAAATTTATCATCTTAGTTGCACAATTTGAAGTAAGGCATCATTTGCTAAAATATGATACAACACAATTTTCCAGTGAACCATGTTATACATAAGTGTCGGTGCTAGTCTGATTTTCTTGGGCTCTTATAAATGAAAAACCTATTCTAGCACTGGGGAATGTAGCTGTATTTCCAAGGGCACACAAATATGAGTCATCATTATTCAATTGGTTAAGCAGGGGAATTTATTTTTACTGGTTTGAGATTGGTAGCGCAATAGTGAAGTGGAACTATGATGTTAAAAAAACGTGCTTTCAGATTGTGCAAATGTGACGCAAGATATAGGCTTAAGCTAGACATGGAAATTATGGAATTAGTGCTATTTTCAAAGCCCTCACAGAATTGAATCAAGTGCTGAGGGGCAAAAAGTTGATAAACAATGCAATCAGAACTTTGTGTGCAAAACCATGAAATGTTGATACAATTTTATTATTCGCATTTTTAAAGAGATTCTCAGTAACTCATTTAACCGAATGGCCACTGTGGGAGCAATAAGTAAGCTTAGCTATAAACAATTCACCATTCAAGCAAATCATAATGCAATAAACTGCTCCTCATTATACTGAGGTTCTTGTTTTACCAGGATTCTACTGGAGTAAAACATTACATTTGAGTTGAAAGTGACTACATTTTTGAAACATATTTCTGAACAACTACTGGTAGAAGAGGGAAATGAACTGGCCCCTTTACCCTCGTGCATAAATTTCACACAAGTAGGCCTTAGTTTGAGATGAACTCTACCCTTACCTATTCAATCAACCTACAGGTTGATGATTGTGATGGTCACTGAAATAATAAGGTTTTACTATAATTTATTATGATAGTCAATAAATAGGTTAATTGAATGTTGAATGAAGCATTTGTTTCTCAAAGCCAATGTTGTGCCTCTGTGAGCAGTCAAAGATGGTGTGCCTTGGAAAAACCATGAAATGTGAGAAGAAAGAATAATTTAAGTTTTATGAAATGAATTTTCATCACTTGAGATGATACACCATTAAATTCTTCTCTCCTGGAAGTCATCATCGTAGGCTAGACAAAAAGGCTATAGAGTTGATTTGCTCAATATTTCCTTCCCAAATGTGATGTCATTTTTCATGCACTCACCAACATTTCTGCGGGGCACTTTAATTCCAAAACCATTATCAGGGTCTTTCTTTCCCTTGAGTGCAGGATCTCCTTGAGGCTCCACCCCTAGCTGCCAATCTGCACAGGTCTCACGCACAGACACTATAATACTGCAATGAGACAGGATTCAGGGTCAATGAGAACATCAATTGTCAATTCATAAGAATAAAAACTCAAGGGAAATCACACCATAAGGTGAATTCTGACGTGGAGTATACATGGTTTTAAAAAAAAGTTAACATTTTTTTTATAAAATCACATATTTGTTTGTGAGAATGACATTTAAATCATTTTAAGTCCTCAACAAATTATGAGTGATCAAGGACATTCAAAAAGGGAGGGGGGAATAGGAATTTATGGGGGTGGAGGTGGTCCAGAGTGGAGTTAAATGTTTCCACTTTAATTCTCAGAGCTGCCAAATTTATTCAGCTTTTGGAAAAATTGTAACATCTAATTTTTCAGGAATTTTATTTTTTGTGCACTGTATTTTTTCATTTACTTTCCTGTGTAATGCACTTAATGACACATTCTTGCACAATGCACACAATGCAATGCAATGCACACAAGTGAATAAAAAACATAGATCATGCAGTGAGCTGTGTGTGTGTAAAAATATTTCTCTTGTTATCATAAATTAATTGAGGAATCAGCAAGTATATTGAAGAGCAGAAGAGAAAAGGACAATATGGCAAAGAAGAACTAGTTGAATTGGAAGCACCTTGAGGCACTATTGATTAGTTAGTAGCATAATAGAGGGGGAAATTGAAGGAAGATTTTGCAAGGAAGACCAAGAGATAAGTACATAGGATAAATTAAGAAGAACATAAAACAGAGAAGCTATCAGAAGGTGAGGGAATTAACACTAAATAGAGAAGAATTGAGGTTTGCAGTAAACCAATCATAGGATTGAATTACTGATGATGTTTGAACTCGACTGTATCCTTAATATTTATTCGCCACCAAGAATTATAACAATACATTAAGATAAGCTCATCATTGGTATAATTTGCGACAAAAACACTATGTCCAAAAGAGACTGTTTACAATTTATGTTTCAACACCAATAATTCTTCAATACAGAGGTATAAGATAACAATAAATTGCATGAAGTAACTAATAAATAATTCTAAATGCTACATTTAGTATCAATACTGGAAAGAGAATGATACCGATGATGATGATGCGAGCCAAATTCCTATTTCCCCATGGTTTTGATTTCATACATTCAGAAATACCCCTTGATCCAAGTGGTCCACTTTCGTTACAGGTTTGCTAAATGCATTCAGAACTGACTTTATAACCTTCTAAATCACAAACCTATTGAACAGTAGATGGAGTCTGAGCGTGAAGAAATGCCTCCACTCAAAATCTGTTTGCCCACTAATCGGGTCACTAACAGTATTTTACTGGAAAAATACAATAAATTAATAAATTACCTTCGAATTAAATCCTTTTTGTTCTTGATGGCCTTCCTTAGAGGTTCCCTGAGGCACAATTGAACGAAGTCTTGCAGCTCAGCATAAATGTTACGACGGATTGCATCAGTGAAGACAGTCTCCATTCTAGCCATTAATACTTGCAATCCTTTAATCATTGCAATAACTTCAATGAGGGCAAACTTCTCTTCAGATGTGTAGTTGTATCTGGTAGCCTAAGGAAAAAAGGAGGGTTAAAAACATTATTCATGAAACTTTTCAATGCAGCTGATATTAATCAAATTGTGATGTTGATTTCAATTAAAAAATCGCCGTATAAAAACGAGAGAAGAATTTGGATTTAATGTAATCTGATTTTAGATGTGTACTGACTGACATTCTCTCAGTTCTTATGGACTTCTTATTTGGAATTTAGGTAAATTTGATGCGATAACTTACTGCAATTAAGTTTTGGTCCCAGAGAGAAGCATCAAATTATTTCTAAAGCAAAGACAAAAGGATTTCGATGCCAATAGATAAAAGTATGATTTGTGGGTATGTAAATCTGCTTCCTATTTTGTTACCAATATAAATACATTCATATTTTTTGCCAAATTGCACAAAGTATTTCTCCATCCTCCTCAAGACCACTTTTCAATGTATCCAAGTCCCTAATGGAAATTTGATCTAATTTTTTACAATTGAAATAAGTGATCATGAGACATTGTGATAGGAAGTGATCATCATAGTAGCATGTGGTTATGCTGTGTGATGCAGTGAAAACTCAGTTTCATTAGATACATCGCAGTCTATGATAAATCAAGTTATTTACCATTGCTAGTTAAAAATAAAACAATTCCAATAGGTAATGTCCTTTACGATACACCCAACGGACATGATATTATCTGGTTAAAAATAAGTAAGGGGCATTTGTAGCCAGCATTAAAGAGTATGAAATAGTCCCGTTAAACATGGTTGGAAAGGTCAAACTAAGGTTTCAAAAAATCCACAGCTTCCACACCTGGGTTACAA
Source organism: Hetaerina americana (assembly GCF_022747635.1). NCBI lineage: Eukaryota > Metazoa > Arthropoda > Insecta > Odonata > Calopterygidae > Hetaerina > Hetaerina americana. Next base: position 62,471,182 of record NW_027287427.1, read on the forward strand.
CCCGCTTATGCGCCCAGGTTTAAACCTTCATTTTCACTGGGATTTCTAGCTACCTTTTGCATGCTTGTGTGTCCACATGAGACACAAAAAATGTTACACAAAAGGTGCAAAGGGTAATCCTGATGGGGTAGAGGGGCATGTGACAGGAAAGGTTGATCTAAAAGAAAAGAAGAGACTGGACCACCTGAGATGATAGCACTAGTGGACTGAGAAGAATGACGTGCTTGAAGTACTATTATAATAGTAGTAGGTCTAATAGAGAGGAGAAGAAAAGTCAATGGAGAATATTTTGATTTAAGAAGTGGACTTCTTCAGGGGTAAGTCACTCTATTTTTACCCATGCCACTTTTTCTACATCACATGCCAAAAATCTCTGAATGTATTTTAATTCTTGATCACTTAATGGCTTTTCACTTGATCATAGAGTAGCGAACATGTAAAATTGATGACATCATATCAGCAGTGACTAAATAAATATTAATGGATGATGAAAGGGAAAAAGTGTAGCGGAAATTTTGCCATAAACTCCTGAATGACTCACATCATTTCAGAACTATTATGTTTTGTTTTTTTGATTGCATATTTATGAAAAATATTTTGTACAGTTTCAGGCATGATATGGTGATATTGGAACATATTATTGATTAGAGAGTAGTACTTTTCCACCATTTTAAAATCAACTTTTATCACCGATGAGGATTTGATGAATTATAACACCTTCAGAATGGTACCTGAAGGTGATGAAGTATATTGAAAAAAAAGTTAACCAGTCAAGGAGTGCTACTATTTGGTAATTAATTAAGGCACATGAGCTAGAAAATGCTAAAATTAAAAGACTATTCTCTTTGATTTATACTTTTTTCTGCTGTGCATTGGGTATATTAAAAGTAGCCATTTATTGAGTATATTGAGACTAAAATTATGACAAATATGTATACTCTTGTTTAGGTTGACCTTTAAATACAAAATTTCAATTTAAAAAATCATGCTCAACCCATACATGAGATAAACATTAAGAACGTTAATAAAGGCGTTAAACTTCTAAAAAGGTCATATTCTGAAATTCACAGCCATTACTGCTGTGCAATAATAATGTCCCAGTTATAACTTTTCTTACTGCAAAACTACTGCCACAGCTGCTGCCTGCTTGTTGCAGTACAGTGGTAAAAGCAAACAATTGTAGTAGTACTCTCAGGGCTGGTGGTGAATTTCATAGCACACTCAAACTCTCACTATCAATGATAATGGTTTATACATTTAAATAACCAATATAATTAATAATTATTTACAAATTAATTACTACCATTGGAAATGATAAATTATTGGTGTTTATACTCCATAAACTCAATGAACAGAGAAAAACATTTAACTAGAGTACAGCAGTTATAATTTACTGGAATTAACTTAGCAGCATTTAATTATCATTAATATGCAGTCATAATACTAAGAAATGACATTTCATTAATCTCCTTCACCTGAAGGGCTTTCCTGGAGTGCTCCTCACCAAATATTTTCAGACAGCCTAGTCAGCTGCTTACAAGGAAGTGGCATCAGAAATAGCAATATATCTCGAGATCACATTTGAGAATAACTAAATAGATCACATAGAGCCAAATAACTAGAAAATAGCCAATATAACATCCATATAAATATTTTTATTAGTGGATGTAGGGAGGAATTTCGATTGCAGACATCTTTTTTCACACATTTCATGCAATGACATTGAACAAATAACTCTTAGTGTGATAATGGAGCACCTCAACAGCCACAATTCATGATTAAAAAATCATGCATGCTTTCCACAAGGAGGGTAGATCCTGAAAGACCCAACTTTCACTGTTCATTCATGATGCTGTGGATTTATTCAGCACCACCATTAGGCATTACTTTTCATATTTTTCTACTCTACACTCACCCTTTCATACTCCTCAGCCTCAGGTGGACATTCCTTGTTCTGATGGTGATCAGTTGGATGCAGCAGTTTCCAAGAATTCAGCTCAGTTACAATTGAAGTCCATTGAGACAGGAGCTGTAGACCCCGCAAGGCTAGTTCTGCTGTTTCACGATTTTCTGCATCTGTCCTGCTCTCTTTGTATGTTGTGGTCACTTCATTGCTGTATCGTGCAAGCTCACTGATGTATTTTACATGGTCCTCACGAACCTACATATTCAACCAAAAATATCACTCCTCCTTTTCTTTCACTATCCAAAGATCTTAGTGATGACACTTAAGTGATAAATTGAATTGATCCATTTGACAACAATGTCAAATTACTGCCAAATCTAATTTTTGCAATTTTATAGCATGTCCCCCTCTCTCATGCTTACAACAAATACCTATGCCAGAGGATAACATAGGTATTTGTTCTTTTCAACCCCCAGGAAGAGGTCCAGTAAATAAATATAAATTTAAATGCTTGCCCGGGGTCCTTTTGAAATATTAAGCACATATTTAATTAGGTATCTATCGCAAACAAATAATTTCTTCTGGAATTAGCCACAAACAAAAAAAACACAGAAATCACGAGGTTGGTTTGGTAGAGATCGGTAGAGTTCAACAAGTCATCAGCCGTATATGGCGTGTGAAATTCACATATTAGGGTAAGAGGGGCCAGTGCCTTTCCCTGTGCCTTACCACACATACTTCAAATAAAATCTAGAGGGTGCACATGAGTTTGTGGTTTCTCAAAAGCAATAGTGCCAGGATAAGATAAGAGCAGCAATTAAAAGACCAATCACTGAGAGTGAGTAACTAGATGACAATATTAAAAAGTGAAGCAATACGCTACTTTCATTATGAGAGTACGAAATTCTCTGGAAGCTCTCATTAATCATAACAATGATTTATGGTAATTGAGATGTCATCAGCATCAAACATAAAAAAAATTAACCATCATGTGGGCTAAAGAGGAGGAACTGAGATGAGGAAAGGTGGAAATCGGAGTCCACAAATGAAATTGAGAATCAAGAATCTGTACCTGCGGAAGATGTACCATCAGATCAGCCTGCGGGCTGATACTGGTGGAGTTTGACAATGGCCACTTCGATGGGTCAAAATGTTTGCTTCGTTTTATGTAGTTGAATGGTGCTATTTGCATATCTCCAAAGAGGGGAACAACTTCCAAATTCTTCAACCATGAAAGACAAATAGCGATTAGAAGTCAGTCTCAAGCCTTCAAAATTGAACGAATACCACCAATATAAAAAAAATCAATGATTGGTATACCAACACTCTTACCTTAAATATCCTATCAATTTTTTCCAGTTTCAGCTTCTTCTTTTGGTCAAGCTTATTTATATTACACACTTCACTATCCATAAGGAAGAGTGAAAATCCCATAACTTTAACAAGCATATGTTTATCATTTGGAGTCAAATACATTTTATTTTCAAACATCTGAACGCAAATGTTGACAACATCTGCTAACAAGTCTTCATAATTGGGAATCTTTTCTAAATTCTCCTTCACTGTATCACGGATTTTATTTTGAGTAGCCAAAAACATAGACAAATTCTGAGATTCTTGAAGTGTTTGAGAATCTGCCATCACTTTGAGAAACTGAGCTGCCCTGTAGACGAAGATTTTATTAATACATTATGAGACAATTTAGACAGATCCAATGTGCTTTCTTAGAAAGATCAATGATCTCACCTTCGGTATGTTGAATAGTCATTTTTAACACTGGACTTCATGTTTTTCAACTCATCTAACACCGCAAACATGTTAATAAGCTTTCCCAGGGTTAATAGGTATGCTTCTGACACAAAGTCTTTCCTCTTTTCTTGATGGCAAAGTCTTTTTACCTCAGCAGCAAACCTCTCAACAGCTTTTCTCTGAAAGAAAATTGTTCACAGTAACTAAATAGTGATTGAAGTAGTTTCTTAATAGGCACACGAAAACCTATGGAGGGTTACTGTGCTATATATGAAATTAACTTGGGGACTCGTTGGTGACAATTAAGCATTTAAAAACCATTGTTTAGACACTGTTCACCTAACATTACTTCGATGGATATAGGTGAGTTTTATTACACCACAAAGTTTAGAGACAGACATAAAATTTTACTCAGCTTATTGACACCGCAGTTCACTTTATAAATATTTACCCTTAAAACTATGAAACACAGAAGCTGTTAATGGCATATTGTTTCCAAATAATCTGATAATATTACTTGACTAGTCAAATACAGTGCTTCAATACGTGGCACTAAGAAATTGAAAGTTTGCATTGAATGATTCCTTTGGTGATGTGGAGCAGTGTTAAGAAAGGATTTCATGAGGTATATTTCTGTAGGGTGTAATCCTCACTTAAAGGGCAAGTGCTAATAGCCCTGTATAATGATATAAAACAAGATGGCGCAATGATCACATTCCTTTTGAATGATTATTAAAATAATTTTTCCCCAATTTTTTCTGAATGAAGTTGCTAAAGCATTATAGAACAATTTTTTGGTACTCAAGCCATTATTTTTATGTTCCATGCATACGAGGTCTGTTCAAATGGTTCCTTAACTTTTTTAGCATACCTCCAGTTGGTTACTTTTTAATCTGCTTTAAGGCATTGTGCCCATGGAAACTTCCCAAATAACCGCATTCAACCACTTAGTTGATAAGTTGCGACTGTTTAGGTGAAGGGTTGTTGGTGGAGTGCAGCGGAAAATTGGGTCCATGGAAATGAGCTGTTCGAGGGAGCAGGATTGTTCTGTGAAATTCTGAGTGAAACTTGGCAAAGCCTTCACAGAAACTTATGAGTTGATCACCAAGGCTTATGGCGAGGATGCTATGAAACGTAGCGGGTTTAAGGGGCTGTAATCAGGGGAAGAAGACAAGCGTTGCAGGCGACCATCAACATTGACTGATGACTACCACATCGATAAAGTGAGCTATCTCATTCGTGCAATTCAACATTTGACTGTCAGGGAGAAGAGTGTGGAATCTTGATTGGTTATCGCTTTGAAATCCTGACTGAAAAAGTGAGTCAAGTGAATCCAGTCACCACCAAATGTGTCGACTAACCTGAGGACAGCGCAGCAGAAACAATATCAAGTTCAAGTCTGTCAGGAACTATTTGATCGAGCTAAAGAAGATGTAGCTTTCTTGTCCAGGATCATAATATGTAATGAGTCATGGGTTTATGGATATGATATCGAAACAAAAGCTCTATCTTCATGATGGATTGGTGAAATATCCCCAGTCCTAAAAAAGCTCGACAAGTTTGCTCAAATATTAAGGTAATTTTGACAGTTTTTTTCAAAGCAAAGGGGGTTTTTCATCACAAATACCTATCTAAAGGCCAGGCAGTCAACACAGGGTAATACCTGGGGTTATGACATACCAAAGAGGGAATATCAGGCGAAAATTGCAGAACTTTGTCAGAGCAGCAAGTGGTTATTTCACCATGACAATTCGCTGGCTCATTTGTCTATCAGGACCATTGTGCTTCCCCTTCCACCTTACTCACCAGACCTGGTCCCAAGTAATTTTTTCCTCTGCCACAAGCCCCGCTAAAAAGGAAAAATATTGGCCACCAATCCAGAGATAGAGAAAAATTCCATGGAGGAGCTCATGGGTATTCCAGAGGAAACATTCCAAGTGGAAACATCATTGGGATAAGTTTTTACGTTCGGTAGGAGACTACTTCGAAGGGAACCCTGATCAATAATTTGTTAGTGAAGTATTTGTTTTGTAATTCATAAAGTTCAGGAAGTTTTTGAACGGGCCTCATATTTTTTCCAGAATTCTCATATCCTGATTTCTCAACCAAAAAAGTTTATTTTTAGATTGATGGTACATACAAATGTGATTAGTGGGGAATTGCATGTTGAGATACAAACCTAGAAAACTTTGAAACTAACAGTCAATCCATGTCATTGCAATCAAGCCATAAAACTACCTAATTGAAATGCCATGAAGTCCACCTTGGACATTCCCCGTATTGAGAGCATAAACCATAAAATATCTGCCTCCTACATGCCCTGATTCCTGAAATACAGATGCTCAAGTCCATCCATACATGTTACATTCTTTACTCAACCATTAATAAATTATACATTCTGAAACTTTTTTCAATTGTAAGGTATTCAGTACAGATTTCAGAACTACCTTTCATTTTTCTCAGGGTTAATTATTACCACTGCAATAATATTAACCCTATTCTCCATAGATGACACAGTTCGAGGCGTAACATGGTGGAAATCCTTCAGGATGAAAGAAGAAACTTTTGCTTTTCCACATAGAATTTTTTTATTACGACCCAGCATAACATCTTCAGGTAAATTGGAAATGTTTGAGCACACATGTGAAAAACATCATCATCATTGAGACAGATTGTCTCAACAAATGAATTCACATGCGTTAAAAAATTTCCAATTCACCTAAAGATGTTACACTGTAATGAAACCTAGGTCGTAATGAAAAAATTCTACCGGGAAAAGCAAAGTGTCTTCTTTAATCCTATTTGACATATTTTTGGTTGAAGACAGATCATGGTATGATATCCGTGACAGGATCATGGTATATGGGATCACCATCACATACTGGTTGTTACCATATTAGTATGTTGTAGTCAGTACATACGGTAAATGTTTCAACTTCGACACTCATTTAATTTCCAAATATCCATCATTGGAAAACCACATAAATCATCTTGTACAGGCCATGCGATCAAACATGAAGGCCCTTGAGGACACAAATGACACAGAACATCATCTTCATTGAGACAGAGTGTCTCAACAAATACAATATACCAATGCATTTCATTTACGCAAGCAATACAGGCATCAATTAAAAAACCATTATGAAATAAACTTGAATCTGCATAAAAAATTCAACATGATTCTATTACTTTGAGTCAAGCCCAGGGCACTTGGCGGAAAATTTCATTGCTGACCAGGATTTATACAATAAAAGTTATGTGTAGATACCTAGAAGAGTTTGCCTAGGAAAATCTACAATAAAGATGAATAGCTTAACCAATTTTTTGGATGAAGTGATGGCTTCCAATTTTATGTTTTCTTTACACAAATCATACACATGTTTATAACTTTTGATCTGATTAGTAAAAGGTCATTGGAGGCTGGTTGTGCAAACAATTTGCTTTATAGTCCCACAGGCCCATTACATTAAGACTTACCACAGGCTATTAGCTAAAATGCCATGCCACATTGACCCAAAAATAATCATAATGAAGACAGGGTTGATAAAGATTTTGAGTTACTATACAGTCCACTACACAAGTTCTATTGTAGGTTGGTAAGATCACACTTATTCACTATATTACATTAACTATCTTTTTATGAACTCAATTAGGAAAGTGGAAGTGTTGAATTTGATAATATTGTCTATTGCAACATTAAAATTATTGTATTTCAAAAACTGATTAGAGATGGCTGCTGGTCCAAGATTGATAAGAATCAAAATAACTTTGAACTAAATTCTCATTGCTTGTGTAATATTTTACTTTCAACTGCATGGCTTAGTAACAATACTTCTCACCTTGATGTTCACTAAAATAGTTCTCCCTCTAAATTTTCCCATTTGTTATTTTGAAATCAACTTCTAATTTGGTTGCTGTCATTTTTCAGGTAAAGCCACTTGTTCCTGCTATTACCTTGATTCATTTTATTTCAACGCTATTATTGGAAATACTCGCATTAAAATATTGCTTTACTAGTAACTAAACAAATAAATATTAAGCACCTACTGCATTTGAGTGATGAAAATTAACTGAAAATAAAAAGTGCTAACTTATTTTTCAATGTCTGTAGAAAATTCTGAAATAATGCCTGCGTTGAGTATATATATAGTAGACGTCTACAAGACATTTAAACTGTAAAAATCACTTCCTAGTGATTCAAAATTATGTGGTCATAAATATATGTTGTGGTCATAAATATATGTCACAATTTGGTAAAAAATGCCTGAGTCAATCGAAAGTAACCATTTTTCTGCTGAAAAAAAATACCCCGAGCAAAGCCAAATAACCAAGGAACTCATTTTTTTAAACTTTGCACAGGTAAGAAATAAAACTTGTGTTAAAAAATAATTACAAATCATTACAAAACATTAGATTCAAAGCTAGCAAAACATCTGGGGTGATGAATCAACCAAAAGCAAATCCGGTGAATATCTAAGAAAAATATGCATCTCCTACAAAATTTATTTTCTAGACAGCAAAAGAACGGCAAATTTCGTTGAAATGCTACCTGAACCTCACCCTTTTACCAAGAGGTGGCCAAAAGCTCTATAAGAAACACCACACTCCGCCACCGTGATTAATGGTTACACACACTCATGAATGCACATTTTAAAGAGTATTCCATGGTAAATCCCCATAAATTAAATTCCACAGAAGAATAAACTTCTCTTAATTAGCTTGGGCCCATGCACTGGAATGCGTAATATGTAGTTGTATACACACCTGAAAATACATTAAATTAAGAAGTTTATTCACTTCTGGAGCTAAAACCTCAACAGTCTTTTCGTATATCTCCACTCTATTTGGTTGCTCATTTGATTTTGGTTGAGGTATGGCTCTGGAGCAGCACCGCCAGGTGTACAGCATAACAGCATGTTCTAAACCTTCGTCGAGAAGTTCATTCTAAAATCCAAATGACAAAAATATTGCATTAACTATAATACTAAAGCGTATCTATTGTTACCATCAAAATTTACTGTTCTCACCAAACTTGAATGCACAGTAGCTTCTTCAATATACTTCGCTATCCCTGTGACAAAGCCATTCCTATCTTCAAAATTTGTGTCGAAAGACGCTTGGTAAACGATAGTGCAAGGTTGTGCCTCAATACAAGGCTGCTCATCTGGCAGCGTCAATTCGTCAAGTATATCAACATTTGACAAGGCATCGGTCAATGTCACCTTGTCAGTCGCCATCGTATTGTACTATTCAAAATAATAATAAAATTTCATCAAAACTAAATAACACAAATATAGGTGTTTTCATTGAGAATGCTTCATGATCGACATTTCATTCGATCAATGGAAAGCTTACCTCAGACATGATTCATTAACATCAATATAAAAGTTTTCTAGATATAGCTTAACGGCTTTCTTCGGCGGTAAACATCCATCGCTTACGGCTTCACATACTTTCAATGGGTTTTCGAGCAGTAAACAGTTTCCGGTAATGGCTCTTTCCTGAGTAGTAATACCAAGTAGAGGTTAACAAGTAAACAACAATGGTAGGCTAAATCCACCAGAATAAGAATTTAAGCTGTTTATAGATTCTTTACTTACATTTATTCACACCTGTGGAGTTGATTACACTCGATTTGACGTAACTTTTATTCAAAATACACAATCACTAGCCCAGTTGACGAAAACATCAGACGGCCGCTGTTAGACAACACCCCTGCCGAAATCCTTCATCTTACATGGTTGTCAAACTGCGAAATAATTTCATGCTATATGATTTGAAAAAGTTATTTGCAGGCATAGAAATACAATTTTTAGTGGTTTAAGGTATTTATGAATAAAAATAGACTGATAAACACCGAAAAATATCTATCGGTATAAGGTATCAGTAATATTTCATATCTTCCCATAGTTCCCAAAAGGAACGCATGCAGCGGGAATACAAAAGTTTCCACGTAAAAATTATTTCATGCCTGAGTACAGACGCGTTACCGACAAAATGAGAATCAACTCAATTCTTTGGCATAATCATTAATCTCTAATTGTCTTACTTCTTATATTTACATTAAAAGTGTCCAGGAAAGCAAAAGTAAAAAATGTTGAATGCTGTAAACGAGAATAGGCTCAGAGTTGAAATATTATTAGAAAGGAAGGATATTGGTGTAATTTAATATTTAGGTCACATGTGTTATTATTTTGTATATTTATGGCAAATATTTGACTGAAATATGATTTCCTAATCATTAAAGATACATTATTTTCAAAATGAAATACCATTCATATTTTTCCGCTACAAGAATGATTGGCTCAGTTAGTGGTGAATCATGGGGAACTCTGGCAACGTTGGTGTGTGTGCCATGTGATTAGGATGCGGCTGTCAGGCGAGCAGATCGTTGTTCGTTTACAGCTGAGTTGGACAGACGGTGTACTTGAAATATTTCTGGTACAGTTTACTTGGCAATTGATGCGTGTGTAGTAAAACCAGGGTAAAATAAGGAAATGGAGATGTTAATGTGCGGTTTGTACAGAAAAAAGGTTATTATCCAAATGGGGTTATATTTTAAGTGTGGGATTGGATGAAGCACCTTGGCTAGTATGAAGGACCGTGGAAGAATGGTAGGGCAAAGGATTTATTACCTATTTTTCGTCTTGGTCCGCTATTTGCAGTATCGGCCCAATGTAATTGTGCGGGGGCTGGTAAGTAACAGCGTATCTGTAGACGGCAGTACTATTGCGTCGAGTGTCCAAGCTCAGGCTGCTTTTTCATGAGGCGCCTAAAAGTTAGGTTTAAGTATGCTTTCTAATGGGTAACCAGTTAGGACGCAGATCTTGACTCATTAAAATGTGAGCATCCCGTTGAATGACGATCGCTCAATAATTATGAAGAACTAAACTGAGAAGTTGATATCTTATTTATTTTATTTATAATAGCCTACCTTAGCGAACATATTTTGCAAATATTATCAAAATCAAGGAAACATCATATTGCCGTTTATTTATCTACATCTCCACAAATACCTTGCGAACTATAAAGGCTAATGGCAAGGGGTGCAAGCACCCAGTGGGAAGGGCAAGGGATGAGTGAGTGTTTAGGAAGAGAGGGAAGGAAAAAAGGTCACATTCATGAAAAGGACGTTCATGCTGGTGCGCACACATGCACGTGTTATCGGCGAACTTAGTTTTAAACAAGTGTTAATTTTACCCAAATCTACACTATTCTCCGCAGGCCGTCGCAAGAACGCGTTGTAGGTCGCCAGCCATTCAAAATATAGTCCCTCTATTTACTCATTCCCCTGGCACCCTGCGATCCAATAAAAACCGCGTGGAAAGGGCGACCAAACAATCATGCAAAATGCCTACACTTGTTACATTCCTATGCCTGTGCCTACATCAAAAGGACAAGAAAATACACGTAAAGAGGGCAGGGACTCATGCAATTCAGTCACTTATTACCGGTTAGTAGTCTACGCATTCTGGACGGACAATGCACAAATTTAATAGACTTATTATACATTCGCCTACATCCCATTTGGCACTAGGACGTACGACAGGGAGCATTAGAACGCCAGACTTGGAGTGTTTTGTAGGAATTAAATCTTGTATACCCCTATTTTTGAAAGCATGTAACTTTTCGTAAGTGTTCTCCCTTTTACTGTTGTCACAAATAGTGCGTTGGAAAAAGGAATACTTGAATCTATCAGTTCGACAGTCTAACTCTCTCATTTGGTGATAATTGTCGGCCCTGCCAATGTACATGGGTGGTCTGCAAAGTTTCCGACCTAGCAAAGATAAAAGGCATTTTTCTGAGATGTTCGAGGTCGGAAACTTTTCAGACAACCCTCGTAATTAGGGGGCCTAATTATATCTCGAATTTTGGATGCAAAACCAAATGCTTTATATCTTTGTAATAAGTTAAATATAGCCCCGAGTCTTCGTATATTTCTATGTATCCCACTACGTAAGTTTTCAGGTGTAGTAAATAGGAGGACAAAGAAATAGACAGTGTTCCTATCCTTAGGGATTTAATGAATATTAGTTTCAAATTCAGTGCGATAATAGGAGTTAAGTGTTCAGCCCTATTCCGAAAAAGGTAAACGCAATGCAATGTGAGGACTACATTGCAATAAGTTTGATTTCCCATGCAGCCGAAGTGGTTCTCAGGATCATATCCAAAAGGATGGAGAGCAGGGAAAATGATTACTTAGGGATGATCAGTTTCAGTTTAGGAAGGGGAGAGGCCTGTGCGATGTCATTCCAGTAATGAGATCACTAATTGAGATGAGTATAGAACACAATCAGGATGTATTTTCCTGTTTCACAGATTTCAAAAAGGATTTTGGTAGAGTAAATTGGGTAAAACTAATGATTATATTGCAGAAAATAGGAATAGATTGGAGGGACAGGAGGCTAATCCGCAACCTGTACATATCTGATACTTCACAGGTGTGAGTGGGGAACAGAGAGTCTGGATGGGCATTGTTAGGAAGAGGTGTAAGGTAGGGTTGCCCATAATCACAAGTGATGTTCAACGTATATGTGGAGGAAATGATTATAATTTGTCAGTCAGGTCAGGGGTTGCAAGCATTGATGAGTTAACTGGAAATTAAGTGTGATATATATGGGATGAGAATCAATATAGATGAAGCAAAGGTTATGCAAAGTACTACAAAAAGAAAGGCTAAGCTTAACATTAAAATAGGAAGGTAAAAACCAAAGCAGATGGAACAGTTGCGTGCCTCAGAAGTATTTTGGACCAAAATGGTCAAAGTATTAGGAATGTAAGGGGAAGAATTTTTCTAGGCAAAGAAGCTTTCACAAAGAGAAGGGAATTTATGACAGGGATGTCAGGATTTTAAGAAAAGGCTCTTGAAAACTTTGATATGAAGCGTAGTTATGTACGCTGCGGAAACATGGTCACCAAAGCAGGATGATGGACGTAAATAGGAGGCTTTTGAAAAGTGAGTGTGGACAAGGACATAGAAGTTGAAATGGATCTGAAGGGAAACAAATGAGGAAGTGCTAGGTATTGTGGTCAAGGAGAGGGGATTGTTGGGATAAATCATGAGGAGGCAGAAAAAGTGGATGAAGGGCATATTGATCGGTAGTAAGATGTTGAAGACTGGTATAGGGAAGAATGCTTTAGAAAAAAGGAACGAGCAGGAATAGGTAAGGATGTTGGACGAGATGAAGGAAGGAAGTACACAGAGATGAAGAGGGGCTTGCTCGGGAGTAAGATGTTGGGATGTGTTTGGTTAGGAAAAGCAAGGTATTTATTTGGTAATTGTGTCCATCCAAAACCTACTTATTAACCAATAGATTACCTAGTTATAGTAATTAGGAGTTGTGTTAACACCCTTACTGGTGTATTTTCCACTCCCAGGGATTTATCGAGTGTAATCTCTTGGTAAATAATTTGTTAATTATTTGTTCGTCCCCTGTTACATTAACTATTTGTTTGTGATGCAGATATCTGGGTAATCCTGGGCGGCCAAACATCATTTGTGAAATACCTTCAAAGAATTTAAGTTAGCTTCTCTTTTGAATGTAGTTCATCAGCATAGTACCCTTGTATCCACTGCTGTGTGTGGAGGCACGGGTTATTCAACACCAGGCATTCTACGTGTATAATTGAGGTTTTCTTAAGTTTTAGTTGCAATAGAAATTGAAGGCTAGAAATGATAAAGACTACCAGACATAAAGACTGCCAGGCTACTTAGAATGAAGAAAAGATAAATACTTTTAACCTCACTTTTGGTTAGATATTATTATTATTACTTTTTATTTGCCCAGAGATCACAATACAAAAATACCAGATGGGTGGTGTATGTACATGATATAAGGCACGTCGATATAGTTAGTATGATCCCTTATTGTTAGTGGAAAAATGGTATCTGAAATCAATCTATTCTACAATTGATCTCTTTTAATTTTATCATCATCATCTCTCCTATCATTGGGCTATGAGGCTAAAAATACATGTTTAGTGTCATTGCTAAAGAGGCTGCCTTCCTGTGTACTGCAAAGAGATTAAATCTGTAACTTTAGACATGTTACTTAGGTTATCATGGGAATTTTTTCAAATCTAGCTCATATCCTGCAATTGATCTCATTCGGCAATCAATCCAAATTTTTGATGTTCCTGTATACTAGGTAGAACATCCTGGGTAACCTAGATGGCCCTGGGAAAGGACTTGGATCCCTCCCTAAAAGAAGGGACCTTTTGGTCTCAATTTCGCCCAAATAAAGACCACTATCTATCTATCTAATGTGTGAATCTCACATTCATATGGGCTTTGGACTGGGTGACCTCTGCCAACACCTACCAAACACACCTTGGGGTTGATAATTGTTTATTTTTATTCAAAATTAGGCCCAACTAGTGAAAGATAACATTGCTCTTCAACCTTCTTGTCTCTTTTCCATACTACACTTTAAATAAATCTTAACTTTTTGTTTGTCCAAAAGTGAAAGGAAACTGATAATGTTTACATTGATTGATTGGTACGAGAATTTTTCTAGGTAATGCATGTGATATTATTCATATGATTTGAGAAGTATTTGGTTTTAAATTAGATTCTTCATATCGACACAATTTTGATGGTTTCACTATTTTCTTGCTATAAACCTACAGAAAAGGAACTCTTCTCAGGGGATTTTATTATTCAAAATGCCTCTTTAACATTCTTTAGCATGATGAAATTAACATTATCATTATTGGTATTGTATCATTTAAAGGTATTTTTTGGATTGACACAGTTTAAACAATGATACAATCCTGCATACTTCCCTCCTGTTTCTGTAATTTTAAAAAGTGTCCAAAATTTATTGAATATCTTACTTGTAGAAACATGCTCCCCCCTGTATTACTGATTTTTACATTTCGTGTGTCTGAAATCAATCCCTTCATAAGTATGTTGTATTTATTTGTTTAAATCTTAACTTGATGTTAAAGGTTCTGAAAATATAATTACTTAAACATTATTATTAGCATTAGCCTATGAGCTTAGTATAGGCCTTTGGCAGACCCTGGCCCTACACACTAATAAACTTCTATGCTTCAGCTCACATGACAGAAAATCTTTAAATCTCATAATTATAACAAGATCTTAGTCTTTAGCTCTGTGCTCTACCTCCAAATTTAATCAAAAAATGCTCATTCTTTTCCTCTCAGCATTCTCCCCTAGCCTCTTTGTATTTTCAGACCTCTCTCATCCCCTACTAGTCCAAGAATTATATATCATATGTTACTCTTTCCATCCATTATGTTTTTTTTTTCATTTTTTTCCAAACCCACATCTCTTAATCCTCGAATCTATGTTTATTCTCATGCCTTAGTTACCAAGTTTCAGAGCCATACCGAACTGCATTCCATATCATAGTTTTCATTGGTTATTTCTTTATATTGTTGCTAAAGGTATCCTAGTTTGTGTCCCTCCGACTTAAATATTTATCTTAGTATTGCTATGTTTTGAAAATATCAATTACCTCAATTTTCTTTTAATTAATGCTCATCCTCAGCTGTCATGCTGATTCTGTAATGCACTAAGGAATGATTGTAGCCCTGTAGCTGTATGGCTAAATTATGCTTCATCATCAACAAATCTGATTCAAAGAATTGCCCTCGTTCTTTTCTTTTAATATTGCCTCCATCTGATCCCATTCCTACCTTACCAATTTCTTCATGTATAATGAAAAGAACAGGTGATAACAGGCATCTCTGTCATACTCTCCTGCTAGTACTGCCGCCTTCAGGAAGGCGGCAATGCTGGTAACCTCCCTCATCACAGCCTGATGTAACACTTACACCAAGCTGTGGCGGTGGCCCATCAGCAGAGATTTGTGGCAGTGGAAGAGAAAGAAGTCTAGGAGGACATTAATCAAAAAATTTGGATCCTCACTCACATGGTCAAGAAGCTCTTGGCAGATCCTCTTGCTAGTTTTGTATTGTTTGTAGAAGAGCACCTGCAGCACCAACTTCTCACACTCCTTTCTCATGCCCATGTTTTTGGTCAAGGTGGGATGAACATCACTTTCAGGGGGCCAAGTTCATCAGAAACCATGCGAACACTTAATCTATGATCCCTGTCAAACAAAGCCTTCAATCTTTCAAGATTTTTTGCTAATATTAGAGGTCGAAGGTCATCCTGAACGGTCAGTGTCTTCAACATCTTCTGTACCCCCAGAAAACAATTTGTGCCACTCGAAAACACCTTATCTATCCATGGCTTTATCACCATAACTACCTTGGGCATGTCATTGCTCTCTTTCTCAGTTTTGTCCAGTTTCACTTAAAATTTTATAGCATAGCGCTGTTGCAATAACCAGTTCATGGGGAGTGTAACAAAGTCACGTCTATTATAGAGGTTTCGCATGCCAACTATCGACGCTCTACAAAGGCAAGGAGCCAATTTCCACCAGCCTTCAACTTTCCCTGAGACTCCGCTCCCTCAAACCCAATCAAAGAAACCACCATCTATCCAGGAAAAAATGTCTTACAACTTTTGGGACAAACCTTGTATGATACTGGTCCAGCCGGATGGCTGCATTTTTGCCTGAAACCCTCCACATGAAATTAACAAATATAAAATATTTTGGATTTTTCCCAAGCCAAGAATTATAGAACAAACATTTAGGGTCTTTTAACTAATTAAGTTTGAAAGCTGACATTTATGAAATAATTATTACTGAAATTAATAAAATTAAAAAATTTAGGAGTTTATACTTCCATAGTATAACTGATTTTCTTAGTCAACTTTTTTCTTTGGAAATAATTAATTTTTATTAAACCTCGTAAATGTTAATAATTGTTCTTATATGTATGAGAATCTCATTGTTGTTATTGACAAGGAAATTTTTAAGCCTAAAACAACTTAAAACAAGCAGTTATGTAGTCTTGTCTATTTTTAATATTGCTTTAAAACTGTATGTAGTAATGAAGCTAAAGTTTCTGATTTAAATTATGTAAAAGTAATACTTAAAATTGAAAAACAATTGCCTTTGAATAATCTTGTTTCAAATGTGTACTTGCCAAGCTAACTATCTTGGTAAAATAAAGCAGCAAATACAATTCCTGGTTGTTATTAATTTCCTTTCTGTCATACCCAATCAGGATTAGGAGGTTACTCGTTAAGAAGTGCATATAGGCACCTTCCTCTGTTCTTTGAAATCCACTTCCTGAATTATGTGGGTGCATTAGTCATAATGATACAGATGATGTTCCCAATTACAATAGTTTGTGACTTTTCTCAATCCCCATAATATATAGTAATATGTATAGCTTTCATAATCTCCAATATGAAAATCTCGCACTAAATATATATGTTTTGCTGCATGTAGACTGTTTCAACTATTTGCAATCAATACTGAAGTTTTTAGCAATTTATTTTTCACCTGGTTTTGTATGTTAGCAATGACCATATCTGAAACATTAATATTTTAAAATTTCTGACCATTTCTGTGTGCTAGCTTGAAATAATTAATTTCAATGGTGACATACTTTGATTAATTGATATGGTTGCATGGAATGAACTTGTATCATTAATAGCTTTTTCTGGTTCCTTTCAAAGATTGAATTTGAGCTAAACAATGTTACATGATGCACCCACTCCATTCCAGACAGACTTATTATTATGATCAACTGCTGAAAAGACTTTTTTTACACTTCTCCTTGAAAAACTCATTCAACATACATTTATTTTTCTAATGTCAACCTTTTGGGTTCTCGAGTCGCAGAATGACTTCAACAGCATACACTGCATGCTTGCATAAAATATACTTTGCTCAGCGTTCACGGTCGATTCATATGAAAAGCATTGCGACTAGTTACCCCTTGCCTCGTGACTGTGTGCTGTAACTTCTTCTGTTATTTGAATGTTCCATTTATATCTGATTCATAGACAAATTACAGCATAATCATAGCCCTCATTCTTGCATCTTGTGTGAACTGTGTAACAGGGAACCACACTTCAATGTTCAACCTGCTATCGACTGTCAGAGGTGTGTAAAATGAATCGTGAGCAATGAAAAGTTTGCTGCCTCCATGCGCGTCCCAGTGGCTTTAGACAAGTTGGGAGACTAGTCGCATTAGAACTCGTTTCGTTCCCCTACAGAGAAAACGAAAAACATTCATTTCCACCAATTTTGCAGATACCAATTCCCACCGACGTTATGCATGGACGACAGGAACCTCCTCTTTCTGGAGTATGTCCATTTCCTTGGAATGATCCTTGACCACTGACTAAATTGAGGAAACATATCTGAATATTGTACGATAGATGTCATCACACCCTTGATATTTTGAGATTTTTAAGTCACTCTACCTGGGGAGCAGACCTTACCTCCATGCTTTTATCGTACCGTGGCCTAGTTCATCCATAATTGGACTACGGGCCTTTAGTATACTCTTCGACTAGAGAGTCATATTTGAGACCGCTAACATTCCACAATGCCGGGCTTCGGGTGGCCATAGGTGCATTCAGGACCAGCCGAGTCTGAAGTAGCTATGCTGACTCAGGGGAACCACCTTTCACCACACATATGAGCATTCTGATGTGCAACTACGCTTCAAAAGTTTTACCCGTGATGAACCACTCATGTTTTAACCTACTTTTTAATCCACTGTTTTTAGACTTATTTTACAGGCGAAGACGGGCCACTCAGTCCCTCCGTGTTCCTTTTAATGCTTTTATTCGTGGACTCAATTTTATACTGCCCGAAGTATACCCTGTTTGCTATGCAAAATCTCCACCTTGTGTCAAACACAAACCTGGCATGAAGACTGTCACTCATGCACCCTAAAGTGTTCACAACTGAGTCGAAATATCAGGGACTCTTTCAAGTCATCCTCGGATCGCACTCCGACTAAATCCCAGTTTGTACCAATGGGTCGAAGTCGGAATCCTGATGAATCAGAATGAGCCTGCTAAGTGGTGTTGGTCAACCACAAAGTCCTGAGGATGAAGATATGAGTATTCTGTGCAGTCTTTTCACTGCCAAAGTGCTAGCTTTCAAGATAGCTCTATAGAAGAAAGTAAGAAATAACGACTCGTCCCTAATATGCTGCGACTCCTTGAGCACACTTAAATCCATATCCATCCTAGTCATCGAACCCAATCGTCCAAGAGATCCATTCTCTACTCTTATCCCTTAGGAAAAAGGGGAATAGAATATCCTCGCATTGACCCCTGGCCATGTGGGTATACCTAACAATGAGAAAGCGGCAAAGTCGGCCCTTGGGAAGTTCGAAATCAGTTCCACGTTGGTGCTTGTGGACAATCTCAAGGCCGCTTTGCGGTACTCAGCCGTGGATGACTGGAGGGTAGTATGGTGGACGGTCGCTAATAACAAATTAGGGGGACTAAAATCGGTAGTCTCGGCGTGGCCTTCTGTGAGAGACAGTCGTAGGGTAGAGGTCGCCAACACACGCTTGAGGATGGGGCACTGCACCCTGACACTTTTACCTCTTCACAGAAGAAAAAGTGCAGCCTCACTGCGACGAATGCGACCAGCCCGACAGTGAGTCACCTAATGAGGGAATGTGTTATACTGGAGGGAACGTGAAAAACTGAATTTGACGGGGGGCCTGTGATCCATCCTAGACCATGACCCTGATATTTAATCCGGGTTATAACATTTTAAAAAGAAACTGGGCTTATTAGTAAAGTCAAGTTTTTAGTTTTTAAGTGTTTTTTGTATTTTAATCTCTTTTTTACCTAATAATTCATTACGTATTTATTAATTATTTATTATTACATTTTACTATCTTTTTTAAAGCTATTTATAATTATTTATTTGTTGCATAAATATTATATAAAAATATTTATTAAAATTATTTTGAAGTTTTAAACATTTTGACAGTGGTGCAAAATGACCCTAGCTGTCGATGCACCCTAAAAATCCCAATGCCTCTAAGACTACCGCTAGTATTTGAGAAACGACTCCTTATCCAATCGGTTGTCAAATGTGGGTGAAAACCAAATTGTTTTTCGTGGAATAGATTATTTATATCAATTTTCTGGCAGATTTTTCCCCTTATTGTTTTTTTTAACTTTTCTTGAGTTCATTCTAGAAGGAAATGGGTGTAAATGATTCAGGATATGACAGTAATCTCCGGAACGGGGAATGACTAAAAGTTCCATATGCACTGCATTCCCTTTGCGAGTTCCGAGCGAATTCTATGTTGCGCCGCCACGTACTAAACATATATATCAAATTCATTCATTGCCTAACATTCTTTTATCTATTGTCCTTTTGTAGTACATGCGGACTAAGAAACGGCGAATCAGAGAAGGAGTCACGCAAGGGAGTCCTCTCCATGATTCTCTTCAAAATCTTCACGGCGGACATTTGAGGGAACCTCGGAGCCACCATGATATTGGCGACCTATGCAGATGATGTAGCTTTGCTGGCCAGGTCCTCTCGGCTAAACAGGGGCCCGCTACTTAGTGTGCCGTGGACGGCCTGATGACCTGGTATTCCTCTTGGCATTTCGGTGTTAATGAGGGGAACACCGAGGCAATTGTCTTCTCCAAGGGGCCGAAGGATCCTGATGAAATCCTCATCGAAGTGGCGGAAGTCCCAAGGCGGGTGTCAGTCTAATACCTCGGAGTAACCCTTGATATGTGCCTGAACATGAAACGCCACGCCAACCACGTAGCAGCCATCGTCGCCAAGCAAGAACAAAAATCACCCAAATAGCTATAGGTCCATCCTTCTCACCAGTTTCCTGTGCAAAGTGACAGAAAGAATGGTCAACCGGCATCTCGTTTGGTGCTTGGAGAGACGACACCTCTTTCCGACGCTCAGTGTGGTATTCGGCGTGAGAGGTCCACGCCAGACCCTCTGGTTCGCACTGACAATTTCATCCAGGAACCCTTTCTACTACGCCAACACGTTGTAGCAGTCTTCTTTGATCTTGAGGAGGCCTATGATAGTGTGCGGAGACAAAAAATTTTAAGCACGTTGCATTAGTTGGGATTTAGAGGCAATATGGACCTATTTATTTGGAGGTTTTTACTAAACTGCATTTTTAAAGTAAGGAATGGCAAGTATTTATCCCGATCCTTTATACCGGAGAACGGGGTAACACCGGGATCAGTGCTGACCATGACGTTATTTGCCATCGCAATCAACGACGTGACGTAATGCATCAATGCTCCAGTGATAGCATCGCTTTTTGTGGATGACCGAGCCATTTTTTGCCGGTCGGAACAACTGGTAAACGCCTCCAGGCAAGCCAAGGAGACCCTAAATAAATTGGGAGACAGGTCGCAAAAGAACGAATTTCATTTCTCCTCGGAGAAAACGAAATGTCTTCACGGACACCACATTACACCGACTTTAAGCCTGCTGGGCAGGAATCACCCATTTGTTGAGTCTGTCCCCTTTCTGGGAATGGTACTTGATCAAAAACTTTACTGGCAGGAGCATATCCGCGTATTACGTGAGAGGTGTCGTCAAACTTCAATTTTTAGGGTTTTTAGCTCTCTCTAAATGGGTAGAAGATCGCATCACCATGATATTATAGTATCAAACCTTGGTCCGTTCGAAATTGGCCTACAGTTCCATAGTAAACTCCTCAAGATGAGTCTTATTTGAAACCCCTTACATGTGTTCACTATGTCGGCATTCGGTTGGCAACTAAGGCACTACTACTCTTTTTTTGGATGCAAGCAGCCATTGTCCAGTTTATTCCAAATGTCAACGTATTTATCAGGGAATACGATAGACTGGAGGCACGACCCTGGGATAATCGAAATTTTCTTGCCTGCCGACCCAGACATCCGCCCATGTATATATCCTCAGCCGGCCAATATGACCGACCAGAGCATATTTAATCAGGAAGAATAGTCCGGGACGTACGTTCGGCAAGATTGGTAGCCAAGGGACGTACCTCTAGGTCCAGTAAACCTTTGCCGCAGCGCAAAAATGTATTACTAAGCATTTTTTCAAATTAAATTCTAATTGCCATGTGTCGCACCAATTCTGAATTGTATCTAGGTCTTTAGCTAACGTGACTCCGTCTTCGCAACTTCTAATGTCCCCATAAATTACTGCATCGTTGGCGAAAAGACGGAGATTGCTATTAACCACGGTACTGAGATCATTTTTCAAATAAGGAGCTAGAGGGGGCCTATGACACTTCCTTGTGGTACACCCGACGTGACCCTGACAATATCGGATGATGTACAGTCCAGGACGACTGTTTGAACACAATCTCTTAAGAATTGTCCAATCCAGGGTATAATACTGCCGTGTATTCCGTAAGTTTCCAACTTTGCCAGCAACTTACAATGAGGGACTTTATATAAAACTTTGTTGAAATCTAGGAATATCGCATCAACTGGAATATTACTATCATCGGAGTTCAATATACCATGAACAAAGAGTGTGAGTTGAGTATCGGAGGAACTATCCTTACGGAAGCCGTTTTGGTTATTAATCAATAAAACTTGTCTATCGAGGTACCTCGTTATGGAACTAAGAATGATGTGTTCTAGAATCTTACGAGAAATGGAGGTGAGCGATATTGGCCTATAATTAATGGGGTCCTCCCTGTCTCAGTTTTTAAACATGGCACGCCGTTTCTGTCTCTCCATTTGGCACGCTTTCTTCTGCTATTGATTTTTTAAATACTATATCAAGATAAGGGGCAATTTCAGACGACAGTGCTTTATGCACGCGCGCCGGTGTCTCATCAGGTCCCGGAGATTTGTTGGGGTCAATGTTTTTAAGAAGTAATTCTATTCGGCGGGTGGGAAAGTCGATCCCTTGCATTGGCTGCAGAAATGTTTTCGGAAGGTTCTCTGGTATATTCTGTGAGTATATGTCGAAAAAACTCTGGAAGAATAAGTTTAATATGTTGGATTTATCTAAACTACTCGTTACTTTATCCCCATTTCATTATTCAACGAATTTACAGTGGACTTTTTTCCCTGCACATCCCTGACGTAGGACCAAAACATCTTTGGGTTATCGTTTAAATGTTCTCCTAATTTTTTCCTTTTGAATTCCGCTAGCGCCTTCTGGAAGGCCTTCTTGGCAGTGGACCTAGATGCTTTGTAATTCTGTATGGTTTCGTTGATTTTATCTGGGGAGGAATCTTGAACCGCATTTTTCATTCTTGCATGGCATGCCCTTTGCCATCTTAGAGGTTTCCGTACTTCCGAGTTGTACCCACGGGGTTCCTAATTCTCTCTTACAGGTATATATATACTAGGTATGAATATCTATATTGCTGAACGTGTTATTGCAAGAAAATTATTCCTAGTATCCTCGACACTCCTGGTTTTGCTTAATTTGTCAGAACTAAGAAAGGAACATTTTAACTCAAATTTTAAGCCATCATAGTCATATTTATTGAACAAATAAACCTATCTTTTAGGTTTGTTAACTTTTTCTATGCTTAGAAAAAATTTAGTGTTTACAGGCCTGTGATCACTGATTCCATTAATAACTTCTACATTTAAGAAGTTTTTGGATGTATGTTTTGCAAATAGATCAAGAATGTTCTTTCCTCTTGTTGGTGAAGTGACTCATTGATGTCGGGAATTCGAGGTGAACATAAATAAGAGGGACTCGCATTAATCCTTATCTTTTCCTCCATTTGTAAAACTGTACGAATCCCAATCTATTGTGGGAACATTAAAGTTGCCACCAATAATTTGGTATATCAGGGCCACTAGGAGCATTGGCTGTGCCAATATCCAGCACACCCAGGATACAAAGCCTGCCACCTTTGTAATGTCTACTGCTGTTTAAAAACTAATATTTTGTCACCAGGTGCCTGCACACCTCCAAATCTTCCTATATTTAAAAAAAATTTGTCCGGAAGGAGTGGAGAAGGACACCAAAGGGAGTTATTGCGGAAACCCTGAATTTATGTCACTAAAGGAAGAAATGGACAAGCATGTAAAAATATTTATTCAACATCATCCACAGCTTTATTCAATGAACCGATGTAATTCTTTCTACTGCAAAGAGGAAACATTTTTCATGAACAACAGGGAAACTGAAAATCACAATGATCATACGTCAAGCAGAAAATGGATGGATGGAGGGGGAACATGTAAGGGAAATCTTATACTAAGAGGAATGCTGGCCATTCAGGAAGGGGCTCATGGTTAATCTTTGGTAGGAAGAGATGAGGAACATACGCTGAAAATACAATAAGCATTATCACAGGACGTTACTCAGTAATTAAAAACTAAAATATTATGCCCCTTTAATTAAAGTTCTTTTTGTTGCCTTTTGAAAACAATTCACTTTCTGTGTACACTGCATGTCCACTCTTCGAATCAATCTGGTGCAAACCAATGGCAATTTCTTATCTTTGGCAAAGAGAACCCTGCATTCGGCTATAAATGACAAGAACACCATTCATCCTCACTCCTTAACATTTTCAAAACACTATGTAGTACACTTTTCAAGGGAAATAAGATAAAACAGTAAAAAGCGTATGCCTAGTTGTGCAGGGGATATCAGCCGTTGGGTTCTCGAGAGGTTTTTGAATGCTGAGAAACATATTTTTTTTTTATGTTTCCCATAGCAAAATTATGTCAAACCAGTCATTGTTCATTTCTTTAACCAAATTCGACAATTCTTCGTTATATGGAATACTCCTTGGGAGGGATCCTTCACGTCGTCATCCATCGCCTTTGATGATTGTGGAGCTTTTTGTTTTGAATACCTTGTGAACAGGACAGTGCCGACTCAATGTGGAAAGCTCCGGCGTTGAACTCACCACTCACCTCGCAATGGCTTAAATTGTACGCCGCGGGATATTCTTAGGATCGCCCAGCCCGTGTGCGGGCGAACGGTAAGATTTAGTGTCCCGAGTTGGGCTTAGGACTTGGTCAGGAGTCCACCGATGACTTTGGCTGACGGGTGAGGTGGGTTCAGCCCCGAGAGTACGGCCACCCCGTCCTCGAGGTAGTCCGCATACGGAACGTCCTTCACCGTTTCCACGCCGTGGCGCAGAATGATCGCCTGGGAGTAGATGCTTGTGTAGATGCCCATCGTGGCGCCAATCCCGACCTCGAGGCAGAGTTTGTGCCTCGCCTGTATTAGAGCCTGACCGATGCCCTTTCCCCTGTACTGAGGCGACACGGACAGCCCCATTGGCTCCAGGACGTGGTCTACCACCACCTTGGACGAACCGGACTGGTAGGTGAAGTTATCCACTCCGTCGTGGCAGTGCTGGAGGAATGTAAACAGTCTCTTCATGCTCTTCAGGGAAAGGTCGCACGCGTCATGCTTATGGGGGTTGGCCCTTGAAGACACGCGGAGGATGGTCACCCCGGCCTGTTCGGATGATACAAATACTTAATTAGTAATTTCTTCGACAGTATACACTTACTGCTGCATGTTTTAGGATTTAATTGGCAGTGTAATATCTGCAATTCTCGACAGTGGTGCAAAGTGACCCTAGTTGTCGGCGCACTCTAACTATAACTACTACTGCCCTACTTTTACTATTCATTTAAATACAGGTATCTTATTTTTGTTTCCTCATGCTTAACTTGGTGGAAATTTTCGGTATATACATACAGAAGGGTGTGTGGAGGTTAAGTGTTGGAGGAGTGTTTGGATTTAGATGGGAAGGAAAGGGAAGAGCCTGCGGTGCCAAGCGTTGCTCATAATGGGGGTTTGTTTGGGAAGGGGATGCGCCCTGTGGGGAGCACTGTACGTTAAAGAGCAGTGTGTCCAGGAGGAGGAATTGGGAGGGATAAAAAATTTCGTTTGCAAGTTCATAATTGCAAAGGGAAATATTGAAAATTTTCCAATTGTTCGAATTCATCGAGTCTATGCAGTTCATATTTTCGATATGGAGAATTTCTGGTTCAAAGTCACTTTTATAGTCATGTTCAATGAGCTGCTTGGCAATGAGGGATGTTATGTTCCTTTTCTAGACATATGCTCCATCATCCTTTGAATTTTCGTCTTGTTTGCTCGATATATTTATCGGAAGACTCCGAGCACTTCAATGTATACACTCCACTATTCTCGTCTTGGGGAATTTTGTCTTTATTTCGTGAGATGAGATTTTTCTTAGATTTAATTTAATACAACAGGCAAATCTTATTTTTTTCTTTGGGTACTGTTTTGCCTAATTTTAGAGAAACATTTCCGAAGCAGAGAATGCGTCGCCATTTGGCTGAGGGATCTTTTAAATGGTCAGGGCTGTAAATATTGATACAGATATTTTGTTAAGCGATTATCCTACGGTTACGTTTATTTATCACTTCTAGATAGCCAGTTTCCAGAGGGGGCATCCCCGTCCCAATCACAACCCCGTTAAAATCCAGTGTTTGACCCTGCAGGCTATACTCTCCTTTCCTCTCCTCTTGGAATTTTTATCCCTCCCTTTCCCCCTGCGCCCAACCCTCTCCCCATAGTAAAGGTATAGACGTACAAATATGTCTTATGTAGAAACTACCTGAGGATGGTGTCCAATGTCGAAACCTAAGTCGTTTATTTAATAAAATTAGTTTGGAATTACGAAGTAGCAACTTCTATTTCAGTACATAGTATACTTTCTTGTGGTTAAAATAATCCTGTGGTATCTTTAGGGGAGAATTTTTGATACGGTGGTCTCTTTAGGGGTGATTAATTTTAAAACTGTGTTAAATCTTACGAAATAATAATTAGATGCTGAGTGTGTTGGTTGGTAGAGGAATCTTAGAGGCAGTAATTGATCGGGAAAATGTTAGCCAGTTGCGGTAGCGGCGGGTAGAATGGAGGAGAAAAGGAAGTCCCTTGAGTTCAGGTATGATCAAATAATACTTCAGGGTGTTAGATTAGTCATATGTTGTCGTGAAAGGTGGAACGTGCTTCGTTCCTGGATTTTTAAAATACACTTTCTGGGGCGGACTGCTCTAGATAGTATTTTTTTCATTAAATAAGTACTTACTATTGCGTCGTTGTTGTCTTCATCTAGTGCATACAATGAGATGTTATCTTTCAAGGCGTTATCTAAAAATTTCCGTATGTCATCTTCGGAGTATTTTGTTGTTTTCCGTAACTCAGAAGTCACTGGTTCGTCTTGAAAGAAGTTGTCTATCATATGCTGCATGGCCTCTGACCTCTTGTCATCTGGTATGTCCTCGACCCGAAACGATTTGTGCCTGAGCCAGACACGTCTCGGAACAGAGGAGGGTCGTACAAAACTGCCGTTTTCACCCATCCTTTAGGCCTATGAAACAAAAATAGTAATTAACATCGTCTCATAGAAAGATATGTAAGGCAGACCTTAAATAACATGTTAGCTGCGTAATCAGCCTTTCAGAAATGCTTAAAGAAAATTTGCAATTGGGTATATTATCATATTAATTCAACATATTTAATGTAACAGCGAAAAGAAATATTCTCACATTGATTTAAAAGGATCGCATGAGATACGGTCATATATTATTGTTCGGTAATTTTAATAGAAAGACAGCCGATTATGACAAGAATGTACGATCCCATTAAGTATTCCCAGAAAGGAAAGTTTCCGCATTATCTGATTGCCGACTTTTAATATCAAATGCAGGTAAAATTAAGGTTCAGCCGATTTTTTCTATTGATGGCTTTAATAGAACACCATAAATTGAGAACTTAAGCTATAACACATTAATATGCACAAACTCTTCATTTTATACAGCCAAGGTTTATTTACATTACAGATGTATTGGAATTTTTAAGTGAGAACTTTATAAAAATGTTATTTACATAAATAATTAAAATACTCCTTTATTGAACTCTCTTTTCACATGTTCTGTTCGTTAACTTCAAAATAATTAGGTGATGAAATATAGAAAGAAATTATTATAGAAATTTTGTTAGGCTAGATCGGCGTTGTTTCGACTTCCGAAAACTAGTGTAGTGACAATTGCGTATCCACTATCAAAATAGGGAATACGGAGACTTAAAAAGTGATAGATTTGGAGTAGTCCATATATATTGTTAGGTAATCTACCGGTTAAGGTAGGTTTTCGGATGGACACAGCTCCTAAATAAATATTTTGTGACTCCTAGCAAAACACAACATCCTACTCTACATCAGGTCCCTCTTCATCTCCGAGTACCTTCTTCATCCCGTCCAACATCCCTATCCTATTCCTTCCCTTTCCTCGTTTGCCTAACATTCTCCCCTCGATTAAAGTCTTCAATATCCCACTGCCAGTCAATACACGCTTCATCCACTTTTCCTGCCTCCTTTGGATTCCTACCAACAAACCCCTCTCTTCGCCCACCATACCAAGTAAATCCTCATTTGTTTCTTCTCTGTCCATTTCACCTTCTCCATTCTTCTCCACACCCACATTTCAATAGCCTCCAATCTACGTTTATTATCCTGCTTCAGTGACCATGTTTCCGCACCGTACATAGCTACGCTCCATATCAAAGTTTTTACGGGTCTTTTCTTAATATCCTTACTCAACGTCCCCGTCATCAACTCCCTCCTCCTCGTGAAAGCCTCTTTGCCTGGCGCAATTCTTCTCCTTACGTCCGCTCTACTTTGGCCGTGTTGGTCCAAAACACTACCCAGATACGTTAACTGTTCTACCTGCTCTAGTTTTTGCCCTCCTATTTTAATGTTGAGCTTAGCCATTTTCTTTCTAGAAAATCGCATAACCTTTGTTTTATTAAGATTGATTCTCATCCCATACCTGTCGCACTGAATTTCCAATTCACGCAGCAATTGCAACCCCCTGGCTGACTGACAAACTAAAGCTTGGTCATCAGCAAACCTAACTGATTTTACGAATTCTCCGCCCACTTTCATTCCTACGTCCAGTTCTTCCCATGCCTCTTTAATCATTTCCTCTGTATACAGGTTGAACAGCAACGGTGATAATGGGCAACCCTACCTTACACCTCTTCCTAACACTGCCCAACCGGACTCCCCGTTCCCCAACCGCACCTGAGCAGTCTGAGACGTACAGGTTGCAGATTAGCCTCCTTTCCCTCCAATCTATTCCTATTTTCTTCAATATATTCATTAGTTTTTCCCAATTCACTCTGTCAAACGCTTTTTCGAAATCTACGAAACAGGCAAATACCTCCTGGTTGTGTACCTATATTCCTCTCGATTAATAATCTCATTACTGCAATTGCATCACACGTACCTCTCCCCTTCCTAAACCCAAACTGGTCATCCCCTGAGTAATAATTTGCCCTTCTCTCTTTTTGTTTATGATCCTGAGAACCACTTTAGCTGCGTGGGATATCAAACTTATTGTCCTGTAGTCCTCACATGATGTAGCCTTTACCTTTTTCGGAATAGGAACTAAAACTGATCTCACTAAGTGTTTCGGCCAGATTCCTTCCACATAAATACTACGAATCAGCCCATATGGCCTCTTCCTCCCACATTTTCCTAAACATTTCAATGGTTCCGCGGGAATGTTATCCACTCCCACGACCTTGTTTTGTTTCATCTCCCTTAACGCCCTTTCTATCTCTTCGTCTAGTATGCATGGACCTAAGCTATCTTCCTCTACGTCATATTCTTTTTCAATGTCTAACTTTGTTGGTCGAAGTTCTTTACTATACATTTCTTCTATAAATTTCATCCATCTCCTTTGGCTCTTTCCTGTGTCAACTATTATCTTACCCGCCTTATCTCTAACTGTTTGCATAGATCTTTCTTTCTTACTTCCTGATAAAGATTTAACTTTGCTGTACAGCGCACCAATTTCACCCTTCCTCTGCAAACTTTCCATATATATGCACGTGTATATATGTGGGTCGCGGTAGTCCAGTGGGTAGAGCGTTGGACTGCTGACCGGAGGGTCCCGGGTTCGATACCTGGGCAAGGTACCCTGGGCACCTGCAGCTCCACCCAAGCTGTGATTTTTCGGGTAGCAGATCTTCCTGGGAAACCATAACCGGCACAGGGAAAGGAACCCACCTACACTGATGAGTGAATTTCACACGCCGTCGGGCTTAGTACGGGATGAACTCTGCCATCACCTACCAAACCGACCTTCGGGTTGATTACTGTTTTTATGTTTTATATATATATATATACCTATTATACATATATATATATATATATATATAATTATATATTGTATGTACATGTATGTTACGTATTTATGTGTCTGTATAGATAAATTGGATCATAAACACAATGATCAAACCGAATGTCGGTTTGGTAGGTGATGATCGAGTTTACCCAGTTCTAAGCCCTGAGCCCAAAGACGGCTTGTGAGATTCACACATCAGGGGGCTGGGCTGCATTTCCCTGAGCCGCCAATCGTTTCCCAGGATGTTCTCGTACCCGAAAAATCACGTCGCACTTCACTTCCTGAGGGTAATGCTATAATATTAGAAAAAAGCGAGGTTTTTTTTCCTAGCTCCTGGCTGACTACATTCAGTCATCTTCTTTACATTTGACGATAAGCCTTTAATCTCTTGCCAGATTATATACGGGAAATGATTAACTGGCAGCTCTGTCTGTCACTGAAGTCTTTATTGAACGTACGGTGAATTAACCGCACATTTTACTACCGTTTTTCCACGAAGCAAAGCTGCTATTTTTACGCACCTTGCGCCCTATGTACGAGTGTAAGCTAAACGATCACGTGGATAGTTAGATGGACGTGTGGCATAATACACAGATTCCGCGTCTTCCAAGCGGCCCTTAATTTGTTTTTCTTTTTTGTGGCTCGCGTCAGTTTTCCTGTCAATCCTTATCTTCTTTGAAGTCCAGAAAGGGATACGTGCCCAAAAAGATCATGTTTTTAAACTTTTATTTGCCTTGTCTATCGTCTCTCTCCTCCCACGTGACGGAAATATCTTCTCCTAAGACATCGGCGGGTCATGAGGACAAGTGATTAGCTTAACACAGTCATCAAGTATTAAGATATCCCAACGTCAAAGCCATCGATTCAAAGAGCATGAAGAAAAATGGTAATGGTTTACTAAGCACCCGATCATTGCACCTTTCCCTTTCTATCTTTTCGATGCCAATGGCACTAATTGGACTTTGCGAAGTTTATGCGATATCGCGCTTCGATGGCATTTGAAAGAGACTTCGCGTTTTGATTTTTTATGGGATAACGCGTTGTTTTTTAGTGCTATCAGAATTAAGTATTCTAAAATAACATAACAAACGTATAATCATAAAAATAGTAAATAAATATTAGTTCATCACTAAGGTTCCCGATGTTTATTTTTTTCGGTATCACCGTCTTCGCTTGCAGCTGTTTTTCCATTAATATAACGATGTTGATTTGAATAGTTTCTCCCGAATGTATCAACGACAAAATTAACATTTATTTTTGACAAACAGGGGAACGGGGTTCCAAGGCCACGTACCCGCACTGTGGCAAGGACACGCACGAGGGTAAGAGTGCCCCTCGGGACCTCTTCGTGTCAATTGCGAGGGTGCACACCCAGTGCACTCCCGTGATTGTCCGTAAAGGAAGGGAAGGTCATGGAGATATAGACGCTGAAAAATCCCATGCGAGGAGAAAATACAGGGAGTTAATCGCCCCAACTTTATCCCGGTCGTTTGTTTCCGTCGCGTTCATCCCATTGCAAACGTGTACCATCGCCACACAAACAGAAGTTCCAAAGAACAATGCTTCGAACACGCGAGTAAAAAAATTGAAAAGCTCCAAAGAAACTAAGAGTAAGGTGGAAAACGAGCCACCTACTCCGTTGGGCCCTTCAAAGAAGAGCCCACCAAAAAACCACGAAAGGAAACATATCGAAAGGGCGTGACACCATCCCTTACGCCTCCAGCAAAGCCAAGAAAGCTGGAGGTTATGGAAGAGGGACACAGTTCCTCGGATACTGAGGCTCTCGGGCGAGAGTGAAGGGAAACATCGTTTCAAGTGATAGTCTTCAAATGGTTGGTCATCTCCACATTTTTGAAACACGTATTTAATTAAGTATCTTTTAACATTAAAAATGGTTTTTATCGACACAAGGAGGAACTGGCCGTTTTAATTCATGCTTTTAATCCCTCGTGCATTTATCTGCAAGAGACACATTTTAAGGCGGCAGGCGAGGGTATTCTAAATGGGTACGCTGCTTTTAGACTGGATGTCACGAGTGGTCAACGAGCTCAAGGTGGAGTAGCAGTTGCGACTCGTAGTGGCCCTTGACACCTCCCGAGCCCAACTGAACTCTCCATTCCAAGCAGTGGCTGTCACAGTGCACACCCCAGAGAGGATAAAGTAACGTTTATCTGCCTGAGGGTGCACCGGCAACACAGTTCAATCTAAAAGCCCTTGTCCGTAAGCTACCTCGGCCATTGATATTGATGGGCGATTTTAATGCTCATGATCCTTTATGGGGAGGGCCAATGATCCCAAGTAATGGGAGAGGACGGATTTTATCTAATTTTATTTAGGATTTCAACCTGTTTTTATTAAATAGTTGCGAAAAAACTCGTTTGAACAGTTTTAATAGGGAATTCTCAGCTATATATCTCTCTATAGGCTCGAGAAGTCTAGTCCCGAAGCAGAAGATATCCGCTCATAACGATCTCTGTGGGAGTGACCACTTTCCGCTTTTACTCGCCAAAGAAGACTTTTCGCCAAACAATTTTAAACCTCCGAAAAACTGGCTCATCAGCCGTGCCTACTGGTCGCTATTCAAGCGCCTTTTTACTTTTCAACATGACTCTGGTATCGACGCGCTGCGCAACGCTGAGACCAGGGTCATGTTTGTCAAACGCTGGTAGCGGCAGCTACACCAAGTGTCCCTCGTCCCTAGTAAAAGTAGTGTTGGGTGTTTACGGGGTGCATCGACAGCTATGGTCATTTTACACCACTGTCAAAACGTTTAAAACATCAACACAATTTTAATAAATGCATAAATATTCAAAACAAAAAGCATTAAAAAATAAAGAGACCAAAATTACAGTTGCCTTATTAGGCCAGTTTTCCTTAAAAATGCTAAAACTCTCTTTAAAGAGTTGGGGTCATCCCCTAATATGTGGCCCGGTGGGCTTAATAATCGCGCGATGCGATATATAAAATCGATGAATATACGATGGGATATATTCCAAATCTATTCGTGGGATAGGTTAAATCTTCATTTGAATAAATGAGTTTCCGCGCAGTCATTTACGTCGGAATTTTTATGTTTATCGTCGGGCAGAAAACAGAAAATTTCACTTGATCGTTACGGTAAACACCAGTGTCATTATTAAGATAGAAAGAAAGACTCGTACTTTTCCACAGATTTTATTATACGGTACAACGCGTTTCACCGACTTGCGTTTCACCGACTTGAATGAACGCGTTGTACCGTATAATAAAATCTGTGGAAAAGTACGAGTCTTTCTTTCTATCTTAATAATGGATATTAATTACTTCCACGAAGTGAAGCCTGAAACAATAGAATATATACCAGTGTCATTATTTATCTTTTATTTGTGTTTAAAGTAAAAAGCATAGGTCGTCAGACGGTGACTTTTATGAAAGAACCGACCTGCTTAGGTTTCGTGCTCGTATCTTAGTGTTATCCCTTATCTCTCGGATGATATTTACCAAATGCCGACTTCAGTCAATTGGAAACAAAAACTCGCGAAGGGCATCTTATCACAACATTTACAGTGGACATGTAGTGATAAGAAGCGCGATGACGTAACGAATATGAACTCTGCCATGCTATTACATCTTTGAATAAACAAATCACAGGTCCTTTCACTTGATCAATTTATTCTTCGAATTTCGTTCATGAAAACTTGCCCAAGAAACTCGAATACAACCGACGTCATGACCGCGGCCATGCTCTACGCGAATTAACTTTTTTTTCAATCAACGTCCTCGTTCAGAAGCCAGCAGAAATATTTCTTGGATACAGGAGAAAAAATTCTCGTATAATGCCCTGCGTCATATGGCGTTCTTCCTTTTGGTATGTCCTATACAACACCGTTGCCTACATTCACACCAGCAGGGCTCCAAGGCTTGTTCCTTGGTCTACTTGTATCTTCTTCTCTTTTCCCCATCCGCTGTTTCATTAAATTTCTATTGCTAACATCTCTTTTCTTCCGATCACATGCCCAATTCAGTTTTGTTTCCTCATCTGAATAGCGTTTACTAGCGTTTTCTTGTCTCGCTTAAGCAGTGTAACTCCTCCCCAGTTTATCTCTAGTTTCAGATTGCTACAGTGTAAGCTTATCTTCTTATTGAAGTAATGCTTTTGAATGGAATCGACCAATCATAACTCATGTCCGGACAACACGCAGCGGTACTTAATTGTTGAAAGGGAAATGGTTGTTTTCAGATCGCTCAGCTGTTCAGTTAACCTGCGTAAGGGTATCGCTAAAATAGACAAATCGTTTATCGATTGCCGTGGGATTATTATCGAACACTTACGGCAGACGTGAACTAAAAATGCGTAACATTCGCGATGATACGCGATTAATGTATTGCATTGTTTATTTTCCACTAAGTTCTACATCGCATGCGGGCAACTCATGGGCGCCTCCCGATGAGCATGAGCAGAAGAGCGCAGATATTTACAGGTGAATACTGTAAAACTCTAGCGACAGTGCATGGTTACCCTGATGTGTTTACAATATGGTGATTCCGCGCAGAAAGTTGTTTTCTCACTTTTAAAAGTAGGTTGCTTTTGGAAATGACCAACCATTTAACGTATGAAATTTAAGTGCAATAGCGTCAAAAATTTATTTTTATTATTCGGTTTTACCTTCAAAATTTACACGAAGACAAATTTCAAATGATTAAGTTAATTAATTGAGCGAAAGAGTGTACGCATTGTCCTTCGGGCATACCCTCCCTTAAGGTATTAGTTCCGAATTTAGATAAACACTCGAAAGTATATAGTACGGGAAGTATTCTGTCTTGAGACACATTCTTATGACAATTTCTGCCAAATTTTCTTTCCAATAAGACAAAAAGATGCCGGCCTGACAACTCTCTTCTAGTCTTAATGGAAGTTCTTTTTGAAGAAAGAAGACGCAACTTAACTCAAAAACGAAGAAATTCCTGCTAATATTAACGGTCTATGAAGATTGTAAGATCACTTACTTGGAAATTTTGTAATTCATTTCTCAATTGCTACATAATTCCCCGCCGTCATAGGTGTCGCCTGCCAGTGCAGATGAACCACGGTGAGCATACGTTTACATATTGTCAGCGCAGATGACGCAACAGATGCAATAGGAACACGCTATGTACTTATAAAAAATTGAAACTGTTTAGCGCAGTTGGATGCTTGGAAAGCACCCTATGTTTTAGCACATGAAGAATTAAAATAATGACGGTGCGTTAATTTTACTCGTGTTGCTCCATAGTTTAACGTCACTGAAGTTGATGTAACTATTCACATCATATTTCCTGTGAAACGTGAAATATTCGTCGAGAAAACTTGATAGTTTTGATGAAGAAGCGTAGTTGTTGGGTCGCTTGGGGCTTATGATTACTTTCAAGACGTATTTTCGTTTTTCCGTCAGAGTTTAAAATATAGTGAAATTGGGTTTGATGTTACTTGAAGCTTGTGGATGGCTCCAATCCGCTGGTAAATATCGCTCGGTGATGCACTCGTATTCTGAGAGAAACTCGAATGAGTTCTACAGGCTAGGTGATTCTGCACCGCACCAGTTACCCAGAGACCCAAATTCGTCAATATCTTCACTTAGGTTGCTGTAATGTGCTAGATTACGCGTAGTGAGATAGATGAAAAATCGACAGTGTTACCGAGTAAGCAAACTTAATTTGAAAGGCAATTAAATGTTAATGGAGGAAACTTTCAACTGATGTTGTTTCATGCAAAAATTTTGAAACGAATAAGAAGCTAGGCATTGAATATATGAGATTGTTAGGGAGGAAAGATTTTTCTGCCATATTTTTAACCATGGTATGTCGCATGAATTAAAATCATCTCTGAATGAAATTTAAGACGCACCTCCTGAAAGAAATATACGGGTATACCTGTAAATCAGTCATTTCAAGGGAAACCCACATTCTGAGCTACAGTGATCATTTTTTCCAAAGAAGTCTTTTTGTACAGATATGACTCCGTTGTCTGAACACTATAGCTCAAATAAATATTAATATAAGCAACAGAACATCACTAAATACCTTTTTCTGTTAAGAGTAAACAGGAATAAAAATTCGTTCCCAATCGACCCGAGTAATTTACCCGAATATCGTTATAATATATTTTTCTTCAAATTGTTAACTTATTATTAGGTAATCTACAGATTAAAGTAGGTTTTGGATGGACTCAACGACCAAATAAATGTCTCGTCTCCCCTAAAAAACACAACCCAACATTCTTCTCTACAACAAACCCCTCGTCAACTCCATAGACTTCCTTCCTCCCTTCATCCCATCCAACATCCCTATCCCATTCCTGCCCCGTCCTCGTTTGCGTAAAATTCTCTCCTCTGTCACAGTCTTCAGCATCCCACTGCCGATCAATATGCTTTCAACTAAGGAAGTTTAATAATTTTTAATTTAAGTTAAAATGTCGTAACAGTGGGAAGTTTAGTAATATTTACCACGATCATTTCGCCCAAGTCGTATTTTTTGCTTTAACTTTTCGATTGGAGGATTCTTTCCTTGAAATTTTCATCAATGTTCTCCTTCTGCATAAAAACAAATTTTGCAAAACAAGAAGGTGAAATAACAATTTATGAAATGCCGCTACGATATGTTTTTACCTAGAACGGTCGAGTACAGTACGGTGTTTGCAGTAAAATAAGTGCATAGCGATTTGCGTTCTCACTATAGTTTCTTTTAATCAATCAGGGTATTATTATATCTATTTTAAAGGTAGGTCTTATTAGGTCCCGAAGGACTTTTTAATCCTTTCGTTCTTCTAACCTTTATGCTGTCTAAAAATTTTAATTTTCTCCCTGTCCCTATCCCGTTTTCCCAACGCTCTCCCTACCACCCACGGTCTTCAGCGTGCAAATAGCTTTCAAAATTTTCTCCATCCACTTTCTCTGCGTTTTCGGGTTCTCCCCTCCCCGGTATCTAATTCTCTTCGCCCACCCTATTTGAAAATTCAGCTTTTGTCTTCCTTTTTCTAACTCATTTTTTCCGCCACACACACTGCTAAAAAGCCTCCTATCTACTCTCATCGCCTAGCCTCATAAACCAGGTCTCACATCCATATAACAACACGTTCCTTTTTGAATCTTCACTAATCTCTTCTTCATATCTTCGCTCAGTATACCCTTCGTCAATTTTTTTCTTTCAAATGCCTCTTTCCCTAATGCAATTGTTCTCCTTGTGTCCCATTAAGATGCTCTATCGAACCTAAAGTATTGCCCTAAAAATGAACTACTCCACCTGTTCTGGTTAATTCCTACCTACTTTTTAATGTTTTACTTAAATTTCCTACTTTTCTAGAATCTTGTTACTTTTTTCTAGTGGTTAATTCTCATTGTGCATCACACATTGTTTCTGTAAAGCACACGGTGATAATTGCTATCACTGCGCTAACTTACTCAATATTGCTAGCTCATCTGCAAACCTAACGAACTTAAATTATCTCATTGCTAATTTCAATTGTCAGCTCAAGACGTTCCCATGCTACCCTTAACATTTCCTAACCGCATAGTCTCTTTATCTGTAGACAAAAGTTATGGCTGAATTTTGAAGACGAGAGTTATCAAGATCATTTGTAAATGCAACCATTATTTTATTTTCTTGACATCTTTATGAAGAAAATAATTCATATGGACGGAACCAAAAAGCCTACGGGAAGGTGTGATGTCAATTTGGATTGATTACGCCAGGCATCGTACAACGTCTCCGACAAGCACGGCAAGATACGTGGAAAGCTTTGCGGAGACTGTCACGGAAAAATCAAGGTGAAATTTGCAAAATAAGAAGTCGTCTGAGCGGCATTATCAAAGGCAACGGAGGCAAAACTACGATATTTTTATGCCTTAAGCCTTATGAGTAATAACCGATGCATAGTCACGTTGGTCATTAAGTTTCTGAGCAAAATTATTTCAAAGGTCTTCGGGGACGCGTCGTTTTCAGCTTTTACTTGAGTGGGGGAAGATTTTTTTTTAAATGAAGGGCCCCATACGTACCGGTGACAGGTTCTAATTTGATCTAATTTATTAATTTTAAAATGATGAAAATTGTAATTTTCCACAGCGATTTATTGCGTTCAAAGCATTTCAATTCCAATGCAACGTCATCGTCTACGTAATTGACCTATTGAACGCCTTATAACACAATAAATGGTCGATAAACATAATTATTATTTCAAAAGATCCCATTGGGTATATTGCTTGTCATACGCACCATTCTAATTCATCTGATGATAAAAAAAAAGCTTTCTCGCACCTGTCCAGTTTCTGCACGTGTCATTTCTTTTAAACCGCTTATACTAAACGTGGGTGTGGCAGAGAATGGAGAAATTAAGTTTGACAAAGAGAGGAAGACAAACGCCGAGGTTTAGAATAGGGTTGGCGAAGAGAGGAAGTTTCATAGGGGAAATTCGAAAAAGGCAGACTTAGGTAGATGAAGGAAGTTATGCAAAGGTTTGAAGGTCTCACGTGATAGACGGGAGAACGTTGGGAAAATGGGGTAGAGGAAGGAATGAGTACGAAATTAGGAGAAAAAAAAGAATACATTCTCGCAACCCTTAGAAGTAAATAGTCGTCAGAGACCCTCCGAAACATAAATCTGAATGGATAGAGCACCTTGAATAAATTCCAATGTAATACAATTGCTCCATGAGATCCAAAACAATATTTCAGAAAGCATGCCTAAATCCTACACGCACGTGATGTGTTAATGTGACATACGTGCTTTTTGGTTTGGCCAGAAATCTTTAACTCAGCATGATTTGAGAGGTTTGGGGGGGGGGGTTAAAATTGCCCTACCTCGTAAAATGACACCTCTGGCTGACTCGTGTTTTTCGTAGTAGTAGTTTTTAGGGGAGGCGACCGACAACTGAGGTCATTTGCGCCATAGAGGATGGATAGGAAAGGATGATGGGTGGAGAGAAACCCAGCGTCGGCATTAGCCTACTCTTTACGAAAGGCGCCAAGGGGTCCGCAGCTTAACGTCCCAACCGACGGACGGCGTACTCACTCAAAGTGCCCTCCACAAAGCACCTCAAGTAGGGATCGAAATACATCTGAAAAATATTCAACACCGCCGAGATTTGAACCCGCGCCCTCAGGGTGGGAAGCCAGTACGTTAGCCCCCGCACCATCTCGATCCCCATGTTTTTCGTATCCACAATAATCGTTAAGTAAAATTAATCCTCCCGCGACCAGTCGGTAGGGCATCCTCATAGAATAAATGAACGTAAGTGACTGATTAATGTTTTTTTCTTATTCGCGGCATACCGGCCAGTGTTCCGACTGCGTTCGAACGGATGCCTTGCTCGTATCACAACGTAAGCCCTGTTGCCGCGTGGCTTTGAGGTGCTAAGAATGGTTATCAGCGCTGAGTAATCATTACTCTTAGGATACTCTAAGTCTGCTTAACTGATTAGCGATATAATAAGGTAGGCTATTTCTTCGGGAGAATTCAAGAACGTGAACAAGAGGAGTAAACTACTGGTTATTGATCGTTTGTTCAAATACGGTAGCAGAAAAACGAAACTCACCCGAGTACGTGACACTTTCCGTTGATTCTTAAGCAATTTCCCCATAAGCCTCTTTGATAGTGCCTGGAAGCTATGGGAATTACAAATAAACATGTTTGTTGGTCCTTTCTGTTTCCATGTTTGAACGTTTGGCCCCGTCACTTACTCCGTATTCGGTTTGAAAATATACGTACAGATAACAAACACACTCGCAGAATTTCGAATGAGATAAAACTGAGCGAAGGATTTGGGTGTTGATTTTAAGATCGGACCTAGGACATATTCGAGGTTTCAAAAGACTTATTACAAATTTTTCGGGAGTTTTGATAAAGCAACTTGGTTCCATCGAGAAAATCATCTTAATTTCATCGGGGAAATTTTCGGGTAAAAATATGAAATGAATGGCCTGTTTTCCTTTTTCTAGTTCATTGCAACGGCCCTGAAATATTTCTTGGTAATTTGTTGGTAATAACAGGTTTTTTAAATAAAATATTGTGTGACAATATTAAAATGACTCCAATTCTTACGAGATAAAATAAAAATCGGCGCGCCGATATAACACGAGACTGGTATTATTCACTCGTTTCGAGAGCCAATAGCGAATTTCTCTAAATATCTAGTCTTTTCTCTTGTCGCGTGTCTGCTTCTTCCGTGCAGTCTCCGGGCATCGTTGCGTTATAGAAGAGGGACCCGGTGCGACTTCTGAGCACTTAAGATATCGAACGCGAAGGTGATTCTCATTAGCACGGGAAGATAAACAACGTTAAGTCACCCCCCCCCCTTTGAGCCTCACGAGTGCGACGTGAACCCCCATCTGTGAGCATGAACTCCCCAATTCGCACCCGTCAATCTCGCGTGTGCGTAGGGGAAGAGCGGCGCTCCGCTACGCCATTGAGAGGGAAACTTATTTTTGGACGAGTTCGTCTGTTTTCTTAATCTTCAATTTAAACCAGCTGCGGGCTATAATTACCTCCCTCCCTCCACATCCTCGCCATCCCTACCCCACCGAATCCATTCATGTGAGTGAGGTTGACATGGTTGGTCGTGGATACGAAAGCATTCATTCCAGTTCATTCCGGGAAAGTACATCCGTGTTGTGTATGTGACTCCGTCGTATGAGGAAGAAGTTGCCAATGGAGAAGAGCACCATATACAATGCGAGCCCCAACGAGGAATGTAACGAAGAGTTGGGAGGGAACGAAGTCGCGCTCACACGCTTGAGGATACGGCATGACCCAATCATACCTCTCCTTCACGGAAGAGAAACGACGACCTCCCTACGATGAATGTGACCTGCTCCGGAAAGTGCATCACGTTCGGAGGGATTGTGATTAATACCGGAGGGCACGCGGTAGACTAAAAATAAGGGAAGATTTGGGATAAATGTTAGGGGATGATGGGTCGCGGCGGTCCGGGGGTAGAGCGTTGGACTACTGACCGGAGGGCTCGCGTTCGATTCCCGGGTATGCCTCCATAGACACCTGCAGCTGAACTCAAGCTCTGTGATTTTTCGGGTACCAGATCTTACTGGAAAAACCATAACCGACGTAGGGAAAAGAACTACCCCCCCTAACCTGATGTGCGAATCTCACAAGCCATCTTTGGGCTTAGTACTGGGTGAACTCTACAATCACCAACCAAACCGACCTTCGGGTTGATTACTGTGTTTATGGTTATTAGGGGATGACAATTCACTCATTAAGCCGGGTTTTTAAACTTTTTAAGAGAGACTTTTGATCAAAATAGAGCGTGATAAATTTGTAGCCTATTAGCTTTATGAATTTAATTTATTTGAATAGCAGCTGTTAGAGGTTTTTTTAAACGACCATGACAATTTTTTTAAGCCACAGTGATTCAAAATGACATAAGCTGTCAGATAATTTTGACTAGTACCACAACGAGGGCGTGTGGCAGGGTTTTTACGGTCACAGCTATTGGTTCTATCTGTGATTAATTATTCAAAACATCAGAGCACTTCATGTTTTTTCAAAGTTACGGTTCTGCTTATTTTGGTCTCGGATTGCGTATGGGGGAAAATGATTC
Source organism: Hetaerina americana (assembly GCF_022747635.1). Classification (NCBI taxonomy): domain Eukaryota; kingdom Metazoa; phylum Arthropoda; class Insecta; order Odonata; family Calopterygidae; genus Hetaerina; species Hetaerina americana. The sequence continues at coordinate 62,512,414 of NW_027287427.1, forward strand.
CTTATAACGTCCACGCTGGTGAAGCGAAGGTATAGACTCATCAAACGTATTCTCAACAGTTTTCATTATTGGAGAGGTCAATAGTGCGGAATTAACTGTTGGGGAAGATTAAAAATGCGATATTGTTGCAGATAGTAAAATAGTTTTGGAAAGGATTCCAGAAGATAAGCTAATAGGAGAGTTGGTAAGGAAACGCTCGATAATAGCTTAGCAACATCGACATATCATGTTGGGCTTTGTCACTGTGTCGTGCACGCGATGCTTTGGACAAAGACGATTTTCTTTTGCCAAGCATTATGTAAACTGCATTCGTAAAAACGATCTGATGCACTTCAAAAGTCAACTGGTAAAGAAATGATAAGATGTTATCGAATTTTGCAACAACGGTAAATTGCATAAGTGAAGCACTTTTAAACTTAACTTATAAAGAAATAATCCGAGACTAACAAATTTTGCAGCAACTGTCTGGAATGTACGGGGCGTTTTCTCGGATGTCAGCATGAATAGCAATAAACATTTATAATTGATTCAATAGCTAGTGAAAGAATGCGACGGTTTAATTGTCGCTCCTCATTTAAAGAGAACCAATTAAAATCTTTAATTTGAGCTAAACATGTGCTACCATCTTTGTGTGAAACAATGATTTTTTTACCAAATATTCGATTTTTCAACTCCAAAAATTTCCAGCAAAGTACATTCAAATCGGATCTAGCCTATGATACTTAGTGCTAATATTTTACCCTTTTGGTGCCAAAACTTAAAAAGAAGCCCTTACTCCGTAACGTCTTGGTGTGATGTGTCCCCAAAAAAAGAAATCAATTTTCAGATGTGTATACATACACATTCAAACAAGAAAACCCGCCATATGGCGAACAAATATTCATTCACATGGATACACAAATACAGAAATACACATAAAAGACGAACACAGGAGAGGCGGGGAAGGCGGAATCGAGCAGATCACAAGCGCAAAAATATTTCCAGAGCATCGGGCGGCAAGTCGAAAGATGCGGTGTTCAAGTCCCGGTGAAGGAAGTAAGTTAAGTGAGCAACAAAGGTATCGTCAAAGTCGAGGCAACGAATCAACGAAGGCGTTGTCAAATATAACAAGATTAAATTTTAGCGAATATAAAGGAGAGCGGCACACAAGTATCTTTAATGTATCGTATTCTTTCAAAAGACGGAAAGAAGTCCTCTTAATCTGATATAGGCGACAAGAACGCCAAAACGTTTAATATTTGCCTCTCTTTTCAGCGTATTTTCTATATTAAATCCGTGCTACATTATTATATTTGGTATTATTATTAGGCAATCTACCGGTTAAGGTAGGTTTTTGGATGGGCACAACTACCAAATAAATATTTTGTGATTCCTAACAAAATAAAAAATCCTATCCTACTCTACCTCAGACTCCTCTTCATCTCTGAATACTTTCTTCCTCCCTTCATCGCGTCCAACATCCCTATCCTGTTCCTTCCCTTTCCTCGTTTGCCTAACATTCTCCCCTCTATAACAGTCTTCAACATCCCACTGGCGATCGATACGACCCTCATCCGCTTTTCCTGCCTCTGTAGGATTTCTCCCAACAAACTCCTCTCTTTGCCCACCATACCAAGTACTTCCTCATTTGTTTTCTTCTCTGTCCATTTCACCTTCTCCATTCTTCTCCACACCCACAATGAAAAAGCCTCCAGTCTACGTCTATCCTCCAGCTTCAATGACAACGTTTCCGCGCCGTACACAACTACACTCCATATCTAAGTTTTTACGAGTCTTTTCTTTACATCCTTACTCAACGTCCCTCTCATCAACTCTCTCCTCCTAGAGAAAGCCTCTTTGCCTAGCGCAATTCTTCTCCTTACGTCCCTACTTCTTTTATATTTGGTATATAACCATAAACAAGGTAATCAACCCGAAGGTCGGTTAGGTAGGTGATGGTAGAGTTCACCCAGTACTAAGCCCTATTCGGCGTGTGAAATTCACGCATCAGGGTAGGGGGGCCAGTTCCTTTCCCTGTGCCGTTTATGGTTTCCCAGGATGACCTTGAACCCAAGAAATCACTTTAGCTTGGGTGGAGCTGCAGGTGCCCGGAGTGCCTTGCCCGGGAATCAAATCTGGGACCCTCCGGTCAGCAGTCCCAACGCTCTACCCACTGGACTACCGCGACCCACATTTGGTAAATATATATATATATAATTTTTTCTATGCACACACACACATATATATATATATATATATACATATATATATATATATAATTAATTAAATATGTGCTTGTGTATATGTAGACTTATAGATGTAAATACACTGATAAAGTTTTGGTAAGTGCTCATCTTTCTGCAGTTCATAGAGAGCGTATCCTAACCAGAACCTCACACATTTCTGATGGATTCACTTTTCTATCACCCGACGTCGGGCTGACATAACGCAAACTGACTTAATCACTCCATCTTATTACATACTTATGGACACTATCCTTGAATCATCCCGCTTCTTGCGCGTAGAATGGTGGCGCTCAGGCAATGATGGAGAATTAATTCCTTTGGCGCTTTTGAAAAAAATACTCGTTCTGCATGCACAGCAAGAATGGTCCCGGTTAATGCCAGGTAGACAATCTGCTCCATAGCGTTTTACTCTCCCACAAACTCGTTTGACTCTATACAACCGCCTGTTTCGCCGAAAATGATTCTATTGGTGATCATACAACTAATATATAAAAGGTGAATGATTACCGTGTGTGTCCACAGAATTCAACCCGGAGGTTTGGTTTTGATGACTGAGGATAGAGCTCAAACAATACTAACCTCAATGGCATGTGGAATCCACAAACGTCCGAAGGATGGGACGTTCTGGTTCATTCCCCGTTGAATGACCAATTTTGATATTTTTCCAATATTTTAATTTGATTTTTCTACGACCTAGGCTTTGATAGTTCTAAATCGCCGTCAGAGAAGGTTATGTTTAAGTATATTCCTGTGCCAAAAATAAAACATTTCTGTTCCCCTTGTATGTTCCTGGTTAGTACCATCCAACTGATTTAACATCAATCATGCTACACTTTGATTTTCGCTTTGTTCCAATACTGAAATTTAATTATCGTTTTTACTTATGTGTTAAGGATTTGTAGTAGTCCAGTGTGTAGAGCGCTGGAGTACTGAACGGAGGACTCGGATTCAATGCCTCATGACGCCTCTTGACACCCTCGGCTTCAAGCTATGTGATTTTTCGGGTACCAGATCTTCCTGGGAAACCATTGGCGGTAGAGGGAAAAGAGCTGCCCGCCCCTTCCCCAATGCGTGCATTTCACATGCCACTGAGCTAAGGACTAGGTGAGCTCTACCCTTCCTCATCAATCAAACCAACCTTGGCGTAGATAAATTGGGATATAATCAGTTTTTATAGTTGAATTTGTGGGGTACAAAATGACCTACCCTATCGGGGAGTCCAACCTTCCTTCTTCATCATCTTATGGCCTGGGGATGATGTAAAACCACCGAGAAGTTGTAAAAGTTATTAGCGGATGACAACCGACCGCTGAGATCATTTACGGCATTAGGGTAGGTGGGTAACAAGATGGAGGTAGGATAGCCAGGGAATGCGGGAAGGATGGAGAGAAAATCAGCGTCCACATCGATGTACACTTGTGCAAAAAGAGCGATGTACACCAAGGGATCACACAATATAACGTCCCATCCAACGGACGATGTACTTGAGCTCCTCTGCACATGGCACACACGTAGGAATCGGGAGACCTCCGAGAAATTCGGCCACCGTCGGGATTCGAACCCCTGAACTCGGGGTGGGAAGCCAGCACGTTAGCCCTCGCAGCAATCCCATCTCAGCAAAAGTACCGAAACCTAGGTCGTAGTGAATTAAGTGCAACTAGTGGAATATTGTAATCATAGGTCTTTCCTCCCGTTTCAATTCTACCACGACGGTCTACACCAATTTCCTAATCGATCCTTTTCGTGAACCAGCACTCGGGTGTCCCGCGGAGTTGTCTTCGCCAGAGAAAATTGCCCAACCTGAGCCTGACTTGAGGAATGTATTCGCGGGGACATACTGGGGTTCCAGAGCATAGGGGAACAAGCGTTTTTTTATCAGCGGGTTTGAAAACCAACCCTCAGAGATTTTGGCTTCGTTTACCGCACGCGCGCAACCCCTGTTAGTTCGTACCTTGTTTTCCCTTAGGCACACAGCGAGTCAGGGTTTCTTCCTTCCGGAACGGTCTCTGTTGACAACTCCTCTTCACTCAGGCACGCTCGAAGTCTTTCCCTGGGGCGCGCGCGCTCACTCCGTCCACAGCCTCCCGTCGTCCTCAAGAGCGCTATGGAGTGGGGGAGAAGAAGCGGCGGAGTAGAGGAGTCTTGGTCGTGATTGGGTAGGGGAGAGAGAGAGAGAGAGAGAGTGGGGGGGGAAGGGTGAGAAGGAAGTGGGGGGCGGTATTCCCATCCCTTCCCTCACCCTCGCGAGGGCCTTATCAGCGTTGAATTGAGAGCGCTCTGCTCTCAGCGCGCCGCGCACATGTCCGCGTTGCTTCTCGGTTGTTATCACGAGAAGAAAAAGAGGAGGGTGGGGGTCGAAAATTTCAACCGGCAGAGGAGATAAGTAGATGAGAGAGGTCGAGTAGAGTTCTTGCAAAGTGCCGACGCTTGAGTTGTCAGATTTGTGTATCGAATGTTATAAATATGACGATGTTATGTTATCGCGTTTCGCATACCAGCATCGCGTTTATGGATCGCTGGAGGGGGGAGGTCGAATGGTATGTTAGCGTCTTTCCGATGTTTGCATTCCCAGATGTGTTTATTCGAGTATCGTAAATATTTCGATGTTGTGGTATCACGCTTCACATTCCAAAATCATGCTTACGGATCGCAGCTAATAGAGTCGCCTACGGTTCACGTTTTTGAAATCAAGGCTGCGCGAGTCGATGTTTTGGCACGGTGCTTCTACCATTTGCACCCTCATCACCGCTTGGTCCTGCCGCAAAGCGTACCATAGCGCTGGTAAATTAGTGAATCGTGGTTCTCCGTCCTTGAAGGCTTTCAAGATGTCTGGTTTGATTATTGGATACTGTCCGCAACTCAGGAAATGTTGTTGTTTTCAGCTAAAACCAGTCACCTTTTTATTCGAAATGTGTAAAATTACTACCAAATGTGAATAAGACTTGGGTTGCTTCGATAAGCGAACCCAGCCCGTACTAAGACAAACAGTAGGAAAATTCACACATCAGTGTAGAGGGGAGTGGGGAGAATATATCCTTTCCCTGTGTCGCCTGTGGTTTCCCAGGAAGACCGCGTGTCTAAATATATCACATAGCCTGGATAAAGCTGAGGATGCCAATAGTTATCCCTCGGGTTTGACCCCAAGACCGCAAGGTCAGTAGCTACACTAAGGTTATCGGGACTGTAAAACCAGCCTGATAGAACATCTAGGCCATGTAATGAAATAGCCTACGGTCCACTTGGACGATGTTGACGCAAAAGATCTTGTCTACATTTCCCAGAATACTCTTTAGTCCTTCGATATTTTCATATCGAGAGGGTGGATGTCAATGGCTCTTTATGGATCTTAAAACTGATCTTTGAGGCTGGTGGAAGAGTGTAAATTATGGGCTTTTGAGCGCTAGAAAAGGAGAAAATAAGTTGATAAAAACCAACGCCGTGGTTTTAAATTGGGTGGGCGGAGATCGGAAATTGCTGAATGAAATCCGAAAAAGGTTGATACAGTGGATGGAGGAAACATTTGAAGTTAGTTGGAACTTGTGAAAACCGTGATGAATTGATAACGTAGGGTAACCGGTGAAGAGGAAGAGAACAGACTTTTTAGTCTCCTTGAAGGCAGGTAAAATTTATGAAGAACTGAAGACGGAAATTTTTTGGTTAAACAAAATGTAGTTCTCAAGATGCATAGAAGATATTAGTCGTAAGGAGCCTTCCTTTAGCTTAACTTTAACTGATAAAATACTTTGAATGAAAATGTTATCTTGTTAAAAAGTAATATCCGCAATTTCTGCATGCACTCCACATCTAAACTGCCTTTCGACAATTTTTTTCCGCATTTGGAAAATGCCAGCAAGAATAGAAATTAGTTCATGTATTTGAATCGTTTCATAACGGGTATCAGTACATAATTACACATTACGTTAATTAATATGACAACTGTAAGTTTTGTCATTAATATTTTGCAAAAATTTCAACATTTTGTTATTCTTCAAATGTTATTAGATTTTTATGAACATTAAAACATCAGCGATCGCGGGTCGCACGAAAAGTATTAGCGGGTCACGAATTGTGTCGCAATGTTCTAAATAGATGTCCCGTGTCATATGGTTATTTAGTGTAGGGTTGTGTGAGTTTCGTATTCAAACGGTGCTGCAACATCTCATTCGGGAATTTCAATTGAAAAGTCGCATTCATATCAAGGTCGGTGCAATTATGCATTGGTTCGAACAACGCGAATTTATTCCTGCTCCAATCCTTTTAATAGACTCTTCCTGATCGATATTGCCGATAGCGATGTTCTCAAAAATTGCTCGTATCCGCCAGATGGCCCCACAAAAGAAATTGCTCGTATCTGCCAGATGGCCCCACGAAAGAAACGCTGAATGAGTGCTAGAGTTCACAACCAAGGGTCGAATTTTCTCGCACCTCTGAAATATTTGTCGGCGCTGAAACTATTAACACTTGGACTTATTTACTAAATGCCGAGAAAACGCTACAGCCGAATTGAGAAATGATTATCTCATTTACATCAAGCTTGTTCTGTCGTGGCTTTTCCCATTCCAAATTTAATATTTTCCCGTCAATTGCCATTTCTAGAAGGGTATCGTCGATGGAGCATGTCTTTCGAGCCGCTTGTCGCGCTGCCTCATTTCCTTCGTTCGGAATTACCGAAGCGTAAATTTTCAAAATAAAAATTCAACTGTGTACCTAAGTCGTTTTACAATCTCTTGCTAGATTTTAGGAAAAATTTTCCCTATGATTGAATGTTATCGGGGATTGTTATAATTTTCATCAAATTCGCATTTAACTGACGCTGCAACTATATGCCAGTCTCTTTATCCTTATTGTGCTCTGCAGGTTTTAAAGGTGATATTTTATGTGGAAGTAAAATTAAGATTCTTTCTCTGCAAGAAGAGCGTGACTGGACGAGATTGTTACTTTTCTTAATATAGACCCATTAAGATTCAACAAATGACCACGGTCGTCGAGGTACTTAAAAATTAATATCATCACTAGTTTTTTATGAAAATTGCGAAAATCTTTCGCATGACTCATTTCCAGTAGGAATCCTCTTTCAAGGGGGGAAGCATTCATCTCTGGCCTCATTTGTGTTCTGTTTGTGGCAGAAGTGATCGAGTTTTCCCTAAATACAGACCTTCCCTGCAACCATCATGCCAACGTATTGTTTTGCTGTATCAATTCAATTCAATTCAATTTATTTCTTCACCATAAGCATAGAATTATTCATGGCTTTGTCAATACATGTTTAACACTTCATATCAATAAAAGACGTTATGCAAAATATCAAAACAATATGAAAAATACAAATACATACAATTTACAATTTTCTTGGGATTAACACATTCCAATTATACATTTAAAATGGTATGCATTAGAAAATCATCTACACTATAGAATAATTTACATGAAAGTAGTTTAACGTAGTAGTAGTATCACGTCCTCTTTATCACCGAAAATGCCCTGTTCGTGACAATCCGCAAGCTCACGGATGTTTATATTTTTTCAATTTACTAACAATATTTACGTATTCAATCAAACTACAAGTAATATAGGTTAATACAAAGGTTGATACTTGTTAGAGGTTGATACTTATTGAGTAAGCAACAAGAAAATATTAATCTTAACTTCGATATGGAGCGTAGTCTTTGTAAGGTGCGGCAACATGGTCGTTGAAGCAAGATTATAGGGGTAGGTTGAAGCCAGATGCTGTAAATTGAGTGTGTAAAATCATTCCCCTTTGACCGGGATCCGGATCCGAGTCCCGCGATCAAGGCGAATAATTTTCACAGTACGAAATTCCTGGATTTCGAAGCACTTCATCGGACGAGTCCGTTAAAGTAACAGTCGCGGCCAGTCTCCCTTAGTTCTTTGAAGTGGATTAGAGGCTTTTGAGATTTAAAGTTGAAGTAGGATGGAAAATGTTAAGTATACAGAAAGAGAAACTAACGAAGAAGTGCAAGGCATGGTGAAAGGAGGAGGAATGAGTGTCTTAGGGAGAAATTCAAGGGTGGGAAGACAAGTCGACGCAGAGCATTTAATTGGCATGGGAATGCTGAAGATTTTGATAGAGGAGATGAGGTTTGGCAAAAAAGGGATATACTACGATAATGTCAGGCATTTTGGACGGAATGAAAGGAGGCAGAAAGAATGCGGAATTGAAGAAGGGTTTATTGAAGCGTGCGGTGTTAGGTAAGGTGAGGCTCAGAAAATAAACAGGGATTATTCTGTCCATCCAAGACATACCTCGACCGTTATAATATCATTGACCAATAATTTATTATTTCATTTTATTAATCTTCTGTGATGAACATCCTTACTATAATATATATCCATCGCTTCCTGATAATGCATCAAACAACCTAACCTTTGTGATTTATAATAGACAATGTAAGTCAAATACTGATGCATAGTTTTTAGTAAATATAAATTTTAGGTTAAACCGATGGAATACACCCAAATTCTACAAGTACGATAGCTGTCATTTCAAAAATATAGTTTATAACAGCTGTGAAATTAAAACTGTACTTTCATGACTTGCTATGAAGCTGCACCAACGAATGAACATAGATCGCATGTAAAATCCTTTTGACACTTTATCGTGGCGATGAATTTCACATATGGAAAGAGACTGCGGTGGTTAAATGTTTAATAGCATGGAGAGAGCGTGCATTTAATTTTCTTTGCTAGTTCATTTGTCGCAATGGTACGAAAATAATTTCCGCATGACCTAACATTCCCATTGCTACCTAAATGGTCGTATTTTTTATATCATTCGTTTTGCTTACATATATCTATTAAATGCTCTTTCTTCCTTTGATTCCCTCATTGATTGAGTGGTCATTTGACGGTCATCCATTTATTCACAGAAATACTAATTAACAATGCAGATTAGATGCAGCAAATAAAATGGTATGTGCATGTGAAATAGAGCTGTAAATAACTAAGTCCATTATGACATGAACAGTTCCAGTAGATGATGTGCTACCGCATGACCAGTGTCCTGACTGTTCCTGGAAGAGATTCAAGAAAGAAAATATAATGTATTGAAAGAGTTTATTATTGCATTTTTCACTCTCTTGTATTTTTCCAAATTAAGGGGAAGTCCCAGTGGAATTCAGGCAAATGGCCCAGTATTGGCACCCAAATAAAAGTTATTATTATTTGAATACATACAAAGTACCCTGGAAGCCACCGCTGGGGTGTGTGGCAGAGAGTGATTACACGCTAGACTACTCTTGGCACAAAATATGTACTTCTATACTTCTAGCATAGCTCTGCAATATATATTTATATCGAAGAAGGATTTAGGGTAGGTATATCTTTGGATCCTGGCCCTACACACGGCTGTACTCCATTCCAAGTTCCATAATTATTCCTTGGGATAAATAATTGTGGTGGTCTCCCGCTTTGTTCCTCAAAAGTGTTTTTAACTTGACACCATCACTGAAATGGCCACCCCACTGGAGTCAGACGCCTTTGCAGCCACCTTACTGAGGAAAAAGAAAGCTATAGCCAGTATTTTTGGCAGCGGTAAAGTGAAAGTAAACGTACCACAAAATTTAGACTTATATTAAACTACGTATGTCTACATGCCATAAATATTTCATAATCTGGTTCATCTTTCATCTTACAAACTCTCATGGTGCAGGTACTATGAATCACCTGTGAACCAAGGTCGCGATGAAAATTAGTACGATATTGGAGCAAGGTTTTTTTAAGTGAACGATAGTTTGGAATTCAGGAATTCCATATCCAGTATTTATAAATTAAATAATTACAACCTTATTTTTCTCGTGATTATTCGGATAGAGCGTTACAATTTCACATTGTGTTCATTGCCAATCACTGTGTAGCCGTTAAGCCATTAGGAGGTATGGGCATCGCACACAAAAGATTTTATTTGCGACATAAAGTTTCGCCGGAGTTAAATCAGGTACCAAGATGGGGAAAAAAACAACACAAAATTAATATTTGTGAGCGAAATATGTAAACCTTTCAAAATAAACAAAGTGTGTTAGGCTCGCAATCCTTTTCAAACGTTGCTCATAAAAAAAGAGATGAGAATTAGGATTGAAAAAATTAAAGGATTACAAAATATCGCCAATAATAATAATATCCGGAAGGAATGGCAACATATTGAAATAAATTGCTTAACATTCCCGGAGTATTTTGCCATGATTTATGAAAAGCTGACGAATGCAACAGGAGGAGTTAGGCAGCAAAACAACTTTAAGCATTCCAGCAGAAGACTAAAATCATTACGAGCATTAAAAATTCTCCAAAATTTTTAATAACAGTCATTGGCCGAATAGGGTAAATTCAAATGTTAAGGAGAAATAGTAGAAGAAAATATTTCGAGAAATTTAAGTGCAAAAAATATATTTAAGATATCATTTTTTTCCACGGAGGTCAAGGGATCGCAATAAAATAACATATGTCCGACCGCGCCTGGAGAGAAAGGTGTTTTGGATCAATAGTAGTCTGGTAGTCACCCCCTGCCACACACCCTAGAAGTGGCTTGCAGGGTACAAAATAGAAGAAAAACAATAGTGATTTCAAACTCCTGGTATTACACGTCGAAGGTATCGGACCGAGTTTAGACGATCTGGAGAAGTTTGTTAAAGGCTAAAGTCAAAAAGGAATATTTTTTAAATGAGCTATTTGTACCCTAACCGCTCCCCTCTCCCCTACTTACCAAACACCAAAGCTTTACCTCTCCCCTCCGCCTCTCGCGCTCAGTCTCCCGTCTCAACTCAACAACCGCCTCCGGTCCTTCCCCACCTTCCCCAATTACTTTGGTTGTCTCAAGGGATGGAGTACTTCGTTGCGTTGATTCCTTTTTTTCCTTCAATCCCCTTCCTGCTCCATTGGAATAATATTTATACAACGCAGTCTTGTATGAACTTTTCACCCGATGATGCTGCACGACAGCGAAATCATGGTCGTATTATAATTAATTGTGGAATTGCAGAGTTTTTTATACCATAAACTAACTTTTATGTATCACCTGCAAATCTCAATGGTTTTATGAACACCCCACTTACTTTCACTTCAGTCGCCTCCAGCCCTTCCCATGGCTCCCTTGCCATTTCCTCCATGTAATTATTGAAAGGAAGAGGTGATAATGGAAATCCATCTCTTATTCCCCTGTCGAGCGCTGTGCATTCCGACTATACTCGATATAAATAAGCATATTACTCTTGATGATTGGAAATTTCCTCCGCTTAGAATTTTCTCTTTCGGAATCGTCTATTGTAATTATCGCAAAATCAAGTTTATGCCTCTTCGGAAATATGGTCGCGTGGGGTGGCAAAAAAAACCTCTTCGGAGATGATTGAATAAACATGTATTCCTCAATAACTTTGCCTCCTGGTCGGATTAAGTGGTAGAACTCGTTGATGAGAATCGCACACTCACAATTCCCTGTTCACACACTCGAGAAATAGATTGGCGCACGAAGCCATCTGTCGTCATCCACTGTTTCGTCCTCGCGAATTGATGCGTTGATTATTAAGTTTAGAATGAAAATAGTTAGCACTGAGGAGAGCAACACGGGGTTTTATTTTAAGCTAGAAAATTTTTTGGATGCATTTAGAGGAAAAAATGGTTTCAATTTGTTTTTACTGAGTGTTGAATACTACAGTCGGCGTCAAATTCGGATGAAAGTTAAATGAGCTTAACGCAACTAACGTCTGCAACTTTGCATCTGAATTCACAAACCTCAATCATTTCTTGAATTCATTAAAATTAAAGCTTTTCTGACGCTTAGCTTTTAGTCCAGATGATATTATCTTTGTGATGACTCAGCAGATATGGATATTGCAATTATTAATGTCAAGCACGGTTGACCTTAGTCAAGCCTCGATCCTCCTCTATAGAGTGATGTACGTCCTTTAAGAAGGTTGTATCGAGTGTCAGTTGTATGTTATTTCAATAAAAAATTTCTCTTTTTATTACTAATTGCGCTCTATAAAATGTTAAAATACGAGAACCCCACGTCAGTTTTTATAGAAATGTAAATCGAAGATTTTATAAATGGTATTGTGGCGGTGGAAGACTACCATCAGAAGAATTATTGATTGTTAACGTACAAATGTGTGTTGTTTTCACGAAAAATTGATATAATTTGCGCAAATACAATAAATTCCAATCAGAAGTCCAACGCTCTACCCATGTACTACCTACGATTTATATACATGTGGATTTACTCTTTTTGTACGCGAATCTAAGGGGTCTCAAATGGGTATTGAGCATATTCGTAGATGAAAGAGGTAAAAAGTTACGTGAACTATAGAAAAGTGGTATTCTAGCTTTACCTAAAAAACCTCTTAGCTCGTCATTGAATCATCTGGCTAAGCTTCCGGAGAAGCGCTTATAAACTGCAATTCATCTCCTAAAAAAATGAAATATAGACGAAAAAATCGTGCCTTCAATCAATCTATTTTATCATTCTCATGACATGACGCGATAAAAGTTTGATTGGACCGTGTGACGTGATTTTTTTTTGACAGCCAACAACGGAACGTGACTCCTAGCTCGTAAGATTTTACCTCCAATTCTTCGATGTTTTGCTTATATTTTTATTAGCCATCAGTAAGATGTAGGGTAATAACATTCAAGCCTTAAACTCTCCAGGGGGATACGAAATTTACGAAGTTTTGGATGCAGCATTAATTTGAAGTCAGAAATGCAAAACGACGGAATATTGATAATATATTCAAATAGTTGTCACATGATGGCTGCGTCGGGTTGTTGTCAATGGTTTTCCCTTAATTCTGCGTTCTTGAATATTGTGTGCAACACAGTGACATCTGTTAGAGGTGGGTTGGGTTAGCCGAGTAGGTCACTGCGATACATCAGGTTCTATTTCTTTCTCGTTTTGACCTGGTTGATGTGAATAATTTCTCAATGGTCGATAAGTCTCGTCGATATGATAATCCCGTCGATATCGTAATGCGATTGAGCAATATGGATGTTATAACCACAATGTGGATGTAGTTTACACATTTTTGGTGATCTTATACATGAGCCTTGTACAAATACAAAAGTTTGATGTGACCAATTTCATTCCGTCAACAACGGAAGGTTCATCTTTTGAATTCAAAGACCTAATTTTCAATAGAAAAAATTATAATATTTTCAATGGAAAAAATTATAATATTTTCTATATGCGGGCGCATTTGTTGGCATACGACAATTCACGATGCCCCCGTTCTTCTATTATGGTCGCGTAGGACTTGAAAAGTCATTGTACCGAAGTGCAAAGTTCAGGGTAAACGAAAAAATGTTGACGCAATGCGGTTCATATGCGTTGCCCTGAAAAAATCTTATGCATGCAATCGCTATCCACGATGTTATCGGGTGTATAAAAAATCTCCACAGACCTACATAAGATCGTTCGATCGTTGGATATCCAATAGAGAACCCTGACATGAAATCTGTTTGTACCAGTAATTAGTATTAAGAGCGAATTGAAATATCATTTGATGCATCTACATCTTATGCTGCAAGCTGCCACAAGGTTTTATGAAGGGAGAATTTATTCTGCCGGTCATTATAATTGTTCATTGATAACCAATGGAATTCGGGTGGTTCGATTTGTGGATTGTTATTTTCCGACTGTAAATGGTCTCGAATTATGTGAGATAAAAATGATTTCTCATAGCGATAGGTTTGGCAGTCAATTTCTTTTAACTTCATCTCGCTGTGGTGCTACCTTTTAGCTTAATTTATTGATTGCTATTTGGTAATCTACCGTTTACGATCGATTTCGGACAGAAAAAAAACAACGATAAATTTCTTGGCCTTTCCTAACAAAACACAACCTGATATCGGTCACTTCAGTATGTCGTCCCTCTTCATGTCCTTATACTTCCTTCCTCCCTTCATTCCGTCCAACATCACCATTCTATTCCTGGCGCTTCCTCGTTTACCTGGCAATCTCCCCTCTATTACAGTCTTCACCATCCCACTGCCGGACAATACCCCCTTAATCCACTCTTCCTGCCTCCATAGGATTTCTCCCAACAAACCCCTCTCTTCCCCCATCATACCTATACCTTCCTCGTTTGTTTTCCTTTACGTCCATTTTACCTTATCCACCCTTTTGCCCACCCACATTTCAAAAGCCTCCAATCTTCGCCAATCATCGTGATTCAACGACCATGGATCCGCGCTGTACAAAACCCCACCCCGTAGGGTTTTGTACAGCGCGGTTATAAAGTTTTGACGAGCCCTTTATTAAATCCTTACCCATCGACCTTGCCATCAATTTCCTTTTCCTTGTGAAAGTTTCTCTGCTTAATGAATGGCTTTTTCATACGCCCCTACCGCCTAATACCTTGACTAGCTTGGTCCAAAACACTTCTAAGAGTGACACACTCCTCCTACCCAACACCCGACCTAGTTTTTGACCTCCTGTTTTTACGTTTAACTTAAACCTCCTCCTTCTGGATAGCGTCATTACCTTTGTTTTGTTTAAATTGATTCTCATCCCACACCTATCACAGCGATTTATAAAATAGAATATTTTCCATAAAAGTTAGATAGGTAAAAATTCGATAATTGCAGACCTATCCTCTTTAGCGTGGCAGTTATTCATGAACCCAAATTTCTAAATCTTATTTTATTTATTTATTTTAAAACATTGTTCACATACAGCAGTGGCGCCATTTTACAGTGAAAAATATAACAAACATAAAAGAGGACAAAAGACAATAACAGCATAACAATAACAACGAGAACCAAGCATGGACCGGGGAAAATTTTAATTTACTGAAAGGTGGGATAAAGCTTGGGTGGTGAAGTTGTTGCATGATAAGTTAAAGGGGTCGACAGTGTGAGGGAGTGAATTTAGAAGGGAGGAGAGGCGAAATAACAGTGAGCGCTTGGTGAGAGATATTCTAGGAATAGGCAGATGGAGTAGGGAGTGGGTGGGTAGAGGTTTTTATCTTCCCATTGTAGAAATTTAGTGTTATGGAGAAAATCTTATTACAATCCAATTTCTTCGTTGTCTTCATCTAAAAGGCTATGGAGGAAATCTTTTAAGTTTTACCAATAAAAATTATATATTGGATGGTGGTTTTTATAAGCTAAAAAATACCTTTGAAAATTTTAAAGTATTTCACTTTCCTTTCCATCTTTATTCCATCCTGTTCTATTTATTACCTTTCTCCTCCATCGATCCAAACAATTTCTCCTTTGATTCCTACATAAGGGTTGATCTTAACTCTCGACGAACCCTATACATTACTACACCTAAATAGAAAGTTGGCACTCCAAGGACAATTGTAGTGGAATCGCAATGATAGAATTACTATTGTTCATATTTTCAGGACTGCCAATCGATCGGTCCCTTATAAGGAACTCGTCCCGTATTGTTTTTCAGGCAGGTCCCTGAAAAGGTCCTAATTGTACAAAAATTCTCTAAATTGACAAATGTTTGTTTTATTTATTTCTTTGGTACCCTTCAAACCACTGTTTAGGGTATGTGGCAGTGGGTGATAACACACCAGAATAATTTTGACTCGAAATACTTATCCCCCGTAGCGCAGTCGGACAAAGTTATTCTGATCCATTATCGTACGTGGAAAAAGTTACATCTTAAATATATCTGCTTCAAACTGTACGCTTATCTCTCTCATTTTATTCACATTACCTCGTCTACCTTAGTACGATGGGGCTAATAACACATTTTCAGCGACATTTCTAAGGACACATCCTTCCACTTAATTCAAGAATTCAATCTGTAATTTAACCTTCGTTCCGTAAGTGATTCCAAACCTGACTCCCCCAATAATTCTGATACGCTACTCATTTTATCACAACAAAGTTTTACAAATCTGGCTCTGACTACGCTGCGCGCGATCCAATTCGGCAATCGATCCAATTTCACGAGGAGATACTAGCGGCATATTAGCGCCTTACATAGTGCCTAAACGGCGGAAGATAACATTTCTCATTAACCTTTTCCTCGCATTTCCCCTATACTCTTCTAATAAATCCCAATATTTTGTTATCTTGTCCACATATTCCTCGTATGTGTTTCACTCAGGAGAGGTCGTGAGTGAGCATAATTCCTAAGTATTTAAACGAGTCTACACATCGTGGTTGTCGTTGACCTGGAGACAGTAATCTTATCTCCTGTGGTAACCTGCCTTGCTTCAAAGCGTCTTGTTCCCTAGTCTGAATTCTTCTGTCCTGGTCATGGTTAATTTAACTATGATTAGAGGGTGAATTGCGGTGCTGGCAGAGTGGATCTGTCTCATCGAATGATCCCCCGCCTGATAGAAATCTGAAGAAGGCAGAGATGAAAATATGAAATAGATGAAACATTGAAAGGTTATGTTGTATATTGATAAGGCCGTGATGTAGAAGGAAGTACGCTGGGAAAGCGGGGTAGAGGCGGCATGGAGTGAACTTTTTATACTGCATAAAGGCAGGGAGAGTTAGCGCAGAAATGAAGAAAGAAATAGGAGTTTGCAACGATACTTATTTGTTTATTTGAAAAGAAAACTACATACAGCAGTAACTTGCCCATTTAAAGTTAAGTATACCACAGCATACGAATAAGGACGCATGCATACAAAATCACCAAATATTAACAATTGACAACAGAAATTATCGCAAGAGGATATTATATTATCTAATTATGGAGAGATAGGAAAGAGTAAGGTCAGTAAATTTGTTGGTGGAAAGCAAAAAAGGATCAATGGTATCAGGGAGTGAGTTCGCTCAAGAAGAAAGGCGGAAGAAAAGAGAGCGTTCGATTAATGATAATCTGGGAGGGGGCATATGGAATAATGAGTGTGTGCGAGTTGGTCGTGAAGGCATTCTGAAGATGACGTGGAAGAGTAGTTCGGGATAGTCAGTGAGAGATTTAATAGTGTTTTAAATCAGATTTTACACATTGGTTGGAAATATTAAAGGTGGAAAAGTGAAGACAAAATTACATCTTGGGATGCATAACAGATATCAGGGACCCGG
Organism: Hetaerina americana; assembly: GCF_022747635.1. Taxonomy (NCBI): domain Eukaryota; kingdom Metazoa; phylum Arthropoda; class Insecta; order Odonata; family Calopterygidae; genus Hetaerina; species Hetaerina americana. The sequence continues at coordinate 62,529,645 of NW_027287427.1, forward strand.
CATTTTACTATTTCAGTGAAGAAATTAGTTACGCTATCGAGTATACCCTAGTTGGTAGGCGTTGAAATCGACCAGATGGGCGAGCAAGAAGTTACGAGCTGAAGGACAATCGTTGGAACATATTGGTGCTTAGGTTTTGGATAACCCCTGAAGACTTTTCTTCCATTTTTTGAAATAGGCAAAATGCCATGATCGATTGTTTTGGAGCTGGGAAAAAGGAAGAATCCTTGTAATGTATTTTATCTTTTCTGCGTGACGAGGAGGGAAGTAGCACAAGAATGTCACTTCATCCGGTGCACCAATTCGCGTCGGGTGAGTCTATTTTAACGGACGGATGAATCCGTGGAGGCGTAGAACGGCGCCGCATTCACCGTCCAAATCAGCGCCCGGTGGACTGTTGAATGGGGCCCATAATTGAAACAATCAAGCTCCGCTGACTCAGAGAAAGGGACGGAAGCGGTATGCGCTCCCGCTTCTGTTTCCTTTCGAGTGCCCAGACACCACTGCCGTGAGCCCCCTTCCTCAATCCGACACGAGGGTGGGAGAGAGGAGATACGTAGTGTGAATGCCTGCGGTTGATTGCGCAGCCTTTCCCTCTTCCACCACCCCCGCATCAACTCCACCAATTGGCTCCTCCCTTCCCTCCAGCCCCCCCCCCCCGGTCTCTCCCTTAAAATTATCCTCCGTGGGCATTCAAGCAGCAAGGATTGATAGATTGGACATGCAGGAGCGCTTCGTAGGTAAGTACTTGTGAAGGTCACTCAGTGCAAGGTCTCTCTCCTCAAGTGGGTTTTATGGTTCGCGAAGGCCAGTTTTTGTTGATGGTCCTGCAGCAGCGCTTGGAGAGCATACAGGAATAGGTTTGGTGTCGGAAGCCACTGTTTGATATTGAAAATACTGCAGAAAAAGTTAACGCTGCCCTAAAATCATCCTCTCTTGAGTCCCTCGTCAGTTTGAGTGAAATATGAAAGATTCGTGCACTTTCCAACTATCTACGTTTAAAAGGCAGAGAACACTAGCTCGGAAATAATTAGCCTTGTCTAAATTTAACAGAGTGAAGTTAAATACAACAAAAATGCAAGGTCTGCCGTTATTTTAAGTAGAGACAAGTATTTAACATAATTTTGCACCATCGGTTTCTTCTATGACTGTTTTACTCAATGTGTGGATCAAAAGCAATATATTTCAATCAATTAGTTGTTTTCGTGGAGATATATAAGGCATAGTTAGCCTTCTGCACTTAGTCAAGTAATGCGCTCTCTCAAAGAGATTAATTGCTTAAGTCAAGTAAAAATTAAGTTTATTTTTTAAACTTCCTTTTGCACTCCTAGGAGTATTAATTGATCCATTTGTCCCTGGAATACAGGTGAGCTACTCCCGGCTTGTTATCAAGTGCCCCAAAGATGGAGCCACCTGAGTTCGCATGACCCATACCCTAGGTGAGATTCGAACCAACAAACTTCGGAATAGCAGGCGAGAGCGCTAAACATTTAACTCAATATTTGGGTGGTGGTGCAGTGGTTAGAGTGTTGGGGGCCGATTGGAGGGCTCGGGTTCGATTCCGAGCGATCCCTCTGGTCACTCTCATTTCACACAAGCTGTGTGATTTTTCGGGCACCAGATCTTCTTGGGAAATCATAGGTTGCACAGGGAAATGAACAGGCCTCCCTAATAACACTGATGTGTGAAATTCACACGCTGTTGTAGAGCCAATGATGCTATCGTTAGCATTGATATTTTTGGCCAGTAGTGGCCATTGAAATCTCTCAAAAAATAATATTCCTAGTTTACTCGAACCAAAAAATGCTTGAGTGTCTCTTAAGGGTATTTATTCTGCCTTGCCTGCGGCCGGGAAGCAGAAACACCAGGTATCTCATACTAGGTATCCCAGGGCCAACCACGGATTTTTCCACTTTCACCCAAGCCCGGTTTAATATTGGAACAGTTTTTTTTCATTTTTGCTAAAACGTTACAGTGAAAGAAAATTTGCGGAATATGCAATTATGACATTTAAAAAATATTTTGATTGCAGTACGTGGTGGACATTAAGGTCAATTCAGATGAGGAAACTACACTTCCTCGTTTAGAATGTGAACGCTGTAAAAGAAAGGATGGTAAACTGAATGAATTCCGCTTTATTCTTTACACATAAGCAAAGCTATACCCGCCGGAGCGTATAAATTCATGCAAAAACCCTTTCAACTTACACGCATGCAAATACATATTCAATCAACTAACAAACAATTGCAACATGATACAATAAAAAGTTATCCAATAACGTGCAAGCTAGAATTTGAAAAGCAAGAAGGCGAAATTCCACCACCACGTGGACTTGCATTGACAGACATCAGTGGAATCATCCGCTAATGTACATTTAAATACAACAATTTCGAAAGTAAAAATTAATTTGCCTTGACCGGGATATAATAATGCTCTAATATATGTGCGGATAACTATTTTCAAGGACGAATCACACCAAATCAACATTTCTTATGAACATGTGAAGCTCACTGAGAATGAACTGCTTCCATCGAACCAGATGTCTATGCAATGAGAGTTTCTCAAATACAGTGTCATTTATCCAACCATATTTGTGCTGCTTTTCTACCTTCCTTATTTAGAGCAAAAATATTTTTACCCAATGATTAAGTTTTATTATTTAGATAGGTATGTTTTATTTATTCGTTAACTTCGAGAGATATTATGATCAAGCATAATATGCACCTTAAAAAACAAATATACCTTTTACGATTTCATCAATGTTACGGCGGCAATCACGAAAATTATCCACAGTCCTAGTCACAGACGACTTCGATTACCTGTGACATTTAGGCTCGGTTTGATAATGTATCAATAAATACAATCATTACTTAATATGGGTGTTTACTTAACGAGGAGATTAACTACAAATCGGATTTTATAAACACTCAAGAGTGGAGGTTAGTGAAATCATTAGTTAATATTGACGATAACTCAACAAGGAGATTAACTACAAATCGGACACTCAAGAGTGAAGGTTGTTGAATGTAAAAATTCTATCAGTAGAAAACCGTCTTAAAATGATTGAATGATTGAAAGGCCGATTTTGAACGTTACAGGCAACTTTAAAATTGACTTTTCACTTTACCGGATTTTTATTAAAGCTAAAAAAATAATATTTCACGAGACATAGTAAAATTGGACTTTTATGCATGGTGTTTGTTGGTAGAACCTTTTTCTTTCAACCCCCTTAATATTCATGGCGTACAGTTGTATTATGACGCCTAAGAAGCTCAATTGGGTAAAGCGTTCTGGTAGAATGCAGATTCGGGTTACGGTCAAAGCGAATGATATATGGATTTTTTTTAAATCTCGGTTTACTTTACTCTTCACCAATCGTTAGTGTTTCCATTTTAATTGCAGACATTACAGTTCTTCTTCTATCAAAAAGTCCCAGAAAACCCATATGCCCCAGCACCCCCTGGTCTACAAACACCATATCAACGCCCACTCACAGAATCTCAGCTGTAAGCTTTGATGCCTGAAATTCGTTTTGTAACAAACAGCCGACTCACCAAAGCACACAATACGTAAAATTATCATGAGGTTGATCATATGCGAGTTTGCTCTAAACTTTAAATCAATTTGAATTACATGATGAATACCAATGAAATTCGGAGAGTACGGAAATATTGGTAGCGTGGTAGCTTAGCGGATTGGTTCGGTCATTACCTAGAGGGTCCGGGTTCGATTTACAATTATTCCGTGCAGCCTAACCCAAGCTATGTGATTTTCTGTGCGACCAGACCGTTGGGCTTGGTATTAGGTTATCTCTACCCTTAGCACTCAAATCGGCTATCGGAATTATTCCTGTCTTTCTAACGAAAATATTTCTGATATTTTCAGGTGGAATGTTCCCAAGATTGAACCGCATTTGACAGCAATGAATTAAAGTAGGTGCTTCAGCCTTTGCAACATTAACCCTTCTTTAGACGAGTGGGATTCTGGAAGGTCGTTAGTCGCGCTAATGGATCTGAAAACCGCATGTAACCATAGTGCTTCTTGAAGGATCTCAGGTTTTCCCGGCGTATGATATTCAAGAAGTTCTCTCGGGTTTCCCGCCGGGTCAGGTTGCAGTACACCCACGTTTCGAAGGCTGACTCTGCCATCGTCTTCAGGGTGAAGTTAAGTTTCCACTTCACCCTGAAGACGATGGCAGAGTCAGCCTTCGAAACGTCGGTGTACTGCAACCTGACCCGGTGGGAAACCCGAGAGAACTTCTTGAATCGTGCTTCTTTTTTCCATTTTTTCGAAAACCATATGGAAGTAATCTACCATTGAGTCTTTTTAAATAATGAATTAGCATAATTAGGTTAATCAGCAAATAACTTCATGGTCATCCAATGTGGCTCGTATCCTCCTCACCCATCAAAACTACATTCTGATCCATTATTTTGGACTATCTCCCATGCATAAGATGCGTCTCGTATTCAGAGGCTAAGTAAGTTAAGGCGCCTTCACAATGTGCGGCGTTTTTGCCACAGAAAACACCCTTCCATAAAGCTGTGTTGCTAAACATACCAATGAACGTACGACCTGACTAATCTGCGCAATTTCCCTAAAGGCGCCTCAAGGGCGGAAGTGTGTGTGCACAGACACCGGTCACGAATACGTACGTATGTGTAGGGGAAGAAGTCCGTAATTTGGAGATTCGCTTAAATATTTCTGTTTGTGTTGCGTTCACATAATATGCAAGATGCAATCGCTAATCCTCGAACCTGTCAGCTCAGTAATCTATACTTTTGTCATTCGTTTTCCCACTTGTCGATCCCGCGTTGTAACGCCCCATTTTTTTATCTTACGTTAGAAACCGCGTGATTGAAACTTTAATAATGCATTGAAATGAACTATATTTAGTTCTCATATCAAATACTAACTGATGATCGTATTTTCTTCTCTTGAAGAAGAACACACGAATATTTGTGCAGTATTTAGTTTACTTATTTTTGTGCATTTTTTTCATTCGATTCTTTGAACAGTTTTGTGCACAATTCGTCAAGTGAATCGTTAAAAAAGAATTTTTCGTTCCGTATGGCTTGGTAATTTTCCAAAATAGAGACAGATATCGAGGTAAAAGCCCCATGGTTGTTTCTGTTACATAATCATTAAAAATCATGTAAACATGAAGGTACGTATAGTATAGAAACCATAACAACTTTAATGCCGTGGCTATTATTATGATTTCTGGTGGGATATTCGAAACTGGTAATCAATCTGTCTATTGCATTTATTTGTTTGGATTTGGAGGAATCCAGTCCGTTAGATTTTCATTTTATGCACACCCATGGAGCTTATACGAGCCCGTATATCACTTTGGCGTTAAGGGCCTAGCGATGATTGACGATAGTCGTAACATGAAATGTTTATTGCATATTTAAGCATTTGCTCCGTAGTTGGAAGAGAAGTTGGAACAATGGAGGCGTTGAAAGAGGGGGCATCAACCCAGTTAAAGAAAAGTTACGCGTGCCATCTGCCTTAAAAGAATTTAATGTGTTTTCAAGTTCTTGGGTCGCCCAAGTTTTTTCTCAGAACTAGGAGTTGATTAAAATATGTGATTTTGCTGAAAATACGCAGAAAATCTTTTTAAATGCTAAACATAGATGGCTGCACCGTATAGTAGAGGGGTTGGTGTAGCTGCCGCTGGGGTGTGAAGCGGTTTTAACAATTGAAATGCCGTCGTTAAGGGCATAAGAACAGAATGCGATCATCTGTTTTCTACACTTGCGTGTTTTGACAACCAAATCGAAATTCATCATCAGTTAAGTGAGGCATGCAGTAGTGATGGTGTTAAGGATGGGAGAAATACGCCTTTGTGGCTGTGTGACAACCCAACGAGGCCGAACGTCGTCGGATGGTACGTTAAAGCGTGGGGTCCCTTGGTGTCTTTAATTACGAGTAAGCCAATGCCGACGCCAGATTTTTCTCAACCATTTCCCCATTCCTACCTCAACCAAGTTACCCATTCATCCCTAATTGCGCTAATGACCTCAGCTATCAGTCGCCTCCCCTGATTGCTGCTACCTATTTACGTGTATGTGTTTTTACTTCACTCATTGCCTTCACTTTAAATGGCTTGGCTCAGGCTAGCCCTATTGTAAAGGCAACGTTGAGCTGCGAAGACGACCTAGTACGTTAAAGCTGTAACTTTTCCCCGACAGAATAACAAGGTAAAACGAGCTTGCGGTTACCATCATAGATCATTCAATGCAGGTACATGGAAATTTCAGAAAATATTACCGGAGGGCAGTTTTACGCTTAAAGGTTTCGCTTCACCTCATGCGCGAAAGTTTTGAACCCAATTAATTTATACTGTTTCGCCAAACAAAAGCGTGATATCATAGGAATTTATGAATGAAGTGTTTCCCAATCCATCGCCATTAGCTCGCGATGTCGGAAGCAATAAAAACCCTCGCTAACTTGGTGCCTGGCGATTCCCATAGTTGCGCAACCCGATGAGCCTGTTGCTCACAACTGAGCATTCATCCAATGAATGGTGATTGTTGCAACAGTGGCTGCTATTTCGGCTGAACTTGACGGAATGACTGTGCCCTTGAGGCGGCAATCACTGGTAACCATTTGAATTTCCACGTGGGAATGATTGATAAGTCCAATGTCTTTTCTTTCTTTTACGAACAGAGGGAGTGTTCTTGCTTGAAAGAGGCACTATGGCGGAAATAGAGGGGGTGTAGCAGAGGATGGCAAGAATAAAGCAGTTGCCTAAGATAATAATGTTTCTCTATTGAATCCGCTCTGGTCTCAAATTTTCAAATCCTGCGCCACACCTAAATGCGTGTTTCGGTATTAAAAGAAAATTTCAACTACGCATTATTTTTAAGGCAGGAACTTTTTATTCATCTTGCAGTAAGAAAAAATATATTACGGTTCTTCTGAAGGAAATGAATTTATTTCGAATTATGCGATGAGAAATTGGTTATAATTTCCCAACTAGATGATAAAATTCTGATAAGTTGGTCAAAATGAATGAATTTATATTTAAACTGTAGGCCATTGAACCATTTGCGTGCCTTTAACGTGGGTTCAGTGGCTTAATGCATATTGGACACCCACGGTCCTAAACTCAAGACTAGGATTTATTTAACGAAAAAGGAAGCAGAACTGGCCTGATGCAACGATCTACAAAATTCGAACCCTCATTTATAATCCTCATTTGTAAAATCCCTTGCAAAGCGTATGACTATGGGTTATATCGACAAAAATATTTTTGTAATATTATGCGATGGATTATAGTAGATATAATGTTGAATGTTATGAAGTTTTATTGAATATTATATAAGCCAGGGGCTGATAGCATATTCTGTTGATTGTCGGGGGGCCGTGCCCTCAATGATGACCAAGCTTTAGTTTGTTAGTCAGCCAAGGGGTTGCAATAATTACTGAGTGAATTGGAAATTCACTGCGACAGATATGGGATGAAAATCAATATTAATAAAACAAAGGCTATGTGATTTTCTAGAAAGAAAAAGGCTAAGCTAAACATTAAAATAGGAGGGCAAAAACTAGAGCAGGTAGAACAGTTCACGTATCTCGGAAGTGTTTTGGACCAACACGGTCAAAGTAGTGCGGACGTAAGGAGAAGAATTGCGCTAGGCAAGGAGGCTTTCACAAGAAGGAGGGAGTTGATGAGAGGGACATAGAGTAAGGATATTAAGAAAAGACTCGTAAAAACTTTGATATGGAGCGTAGCTATGTACGGCGCGGAAACGTGGTCATTGAAGCAGGAGGATAGACGTAGACTGGAGGCTTTTGAAATATGGGTGTGGAGAAGAATGGAGAAGGTGAAATGGACAGAGATGAAAACAAACGAGGAAGTACATGGTATGGTGGGCGAAGAGAGGAGTTTGTTGGGAGAAATCCTATGGAGGCAGGAAAATTGGATGTTCAAATCTGTAATTGAGGGGAGAATGTTAGGCAAACGAGGAAAGGGAAGGAACAGGATAGGGATGTTGGACGGGATGAAGGGAGGAAGAAAGTACTCAGAGATGAAGAGGGACCTGATGTAGAGTAGGTTGCTGGATTGTAATTTGTTAGGAGTCACAAAATAATTATTTGGTAGTTGTGTCCATCCAAAAATATAACTTAACCGGTAGATTACCCAATAAAAAATATAGTATATATACATACATAAATGTATATATACGTATAGGGCTGACCCTATCCACATATCCATGACACGATTGGCCTACTCAGCGACTTAAGACCTCCGCTGCACTGAATAATTATTGAACTATTAATATTTTAATATTATCATCATTTCAACTGATTCATGGCATCGCTAACTTTTACCATTTTCGCTAATTTACGAAGAAATACTTGTACTTGTTTTTCTAAGTTGAGTCTGAAAACGTCATTGATATTTCCAGAGTTTTGTGAACATTGATTCAATCTATTTAAGGTAAACTGAACTTCTTGAAAATCCCTTTAAAAAAGCCCACTCAGCCTATCTTACCCTTATATGGTGATTTCATGTATCCATAGAAACTAAGTCGTATGAGGGTACATGATGCTGTTCATGACAATATTGTGACGCGATTCTCCTTATCAATTGTACAGAATGGAGCGTTTTTTTACCAGCGTTGTAACAAGTGTACATTTTTTTCTCTACGTCAATCTTCATCGTAAGTGATCCTATAGCAGCTGAGTGGAATGGTGTCTGGTCTTCCGATTGCTTGGATACGCTCTGAGGAATTACCATGTGGGTAAAAAAATGAACGGAATAAAATCACTTGCTTCAATACCATCTCCATAGATGGTTAAGTCTGCAAAACTTGATTCGTTTGAGGTTTTTCATGCCTAGTTCATTGTGAATATTAGAATTTATGATCGCTAATGTTATGACCTTGACTTTCGAATACTTATTTAGCACATTTCCGCCTTATAAGTAAGAAGGCAATCCAATTTCAGAATGTCGCAATCTTTATCGGGTAGCACATCACATCTATTCCAAAGCGTGAATGCCCTCTTCAAGTTACTTAGTATCTGAAGATTACTTTTTTACTTTTTAAACGCGCGTCGTGTCACTCAATAAATAACGTGTTTTATTATCTTTGACCCTTGCTATAATTTTTTTACCAAATTTTCCGAAAAGGCATTATGTATTGCAGAGTGGCGTTAAATACACGTCTATATTCTAAATTTGTCCTCAAAATTGGCATATTATGAATAACCCATAATAGAAATTTTGCGTGAAAAAAGGAAGGAAGGAAGTGCAATGGTTGCATGATAAAAGATAAATAATATTTTTTGAGAGGCAATTAGCGTGGGAACGAGGTGAGGGCGCAATGAGGGGATGTAGGGAGAGGGGAGTAGGCATAATAAGAGGACAGGTTTTACATCGGGGGCGGTTGCAAGTTGGGGAAATATTGGAAAATTGGTCACGGGGGGCGCCAAAGGGTTGGTGGATCTCAGAAGGTTTTTGAGATTGGCGGGTCGTCTGTATGCGATAGATGGGCATTGGGGTAGTAAGGATGAGGTCGCGTCATTGTCGTGTAAAATTTGAAACAGTTCTTTAAGGAGGGTTTTCAGTCTATGTGATCCGGGGAAACAGGTGGTGCAAAGGTTGAGTCCTGCGTCAGATGTGGGCTTGTTATTGTGTGGTGTGTGTGGTCGGGTGGAACGGTGGATTTTATTTTGTAGTAACTTTTCTGGGTAACCGCGTTAGAGGAGTGCAAGGTGTAGATTGTCAAGGTATTTGTTGAGAGTGGCTGTGGTGCTGCAAATTCGGTGTCCGCGGATAGAGAGAGAGTTAGGAATCGAGCGTTTCGTGTGTTGAGGATGACAGCTAGTGTGGTGTAGGTATTGCTGATGGTTAGTGGCTTTGATGTGTACTGAAGTAGTGAATTTGTTGTTTTGAAGTGAGATGTCTGTGTCAAGAAAGGTGATGGTGGAGTCTGAAATGGAAGAGGTGAATTTAACAGTGAAAGATGAATTTAAGGCGGATAAGAAATTGTTGAGAGAATCAGAGCCATGAGTCCAGAGAATAAAAATATCGTCTTTGTAGCGGACCCAGAAAAGAGGTTGAAAGGGTTGCTGTGACAAGAAAGTCTCTTCGAGATGGCCCATGAAGAGATTGGCGTATGATGGTGCCATCCTCGTTCCCATCGCTGTGCCTTTTGTCTGTAGGTAAAAACAATTTTGGAAAGTGAATGCATTTTTAGTTAGGACGAAAGTGGCAAGATTGAGGAGAAATTCCGTTGAGGGGCGCTGGGGTAGGGGGCGTAGGGAAAGATAATGCCGGAGGGAGGATAAACCTTCTGCATGGGGAATAGAAGTGTAAAGTGAGGTAACGTCGATGGTGGCCATAAGTAGGTTGGGTGTGGAGGGAATAGAGACGGAATTTAGACGGTTGAGGAAGTGGTATGTTTCTTTCGGGAAGGAGGGCAAGGAGAGTACAAGTGGTTGTAGGTGGTGGTCAAGGAATGCGGAGATTCTTTCGGTGGGAGAATTGTAACTGGAAACTATAGGACGACATAGAAGGTTGGGTTTGTGTATTTTTGGGAGGAGATAAACCTGGGGTGTTCTGGGGTTTGGGGGTGAAAGTAGGGATATGTCTATATGTCTATGTGTAGGGAGGTGAGGCCTTCTTCTGGTCCGGAGTGGAGGAGAAAAGACTGAATTTTGGTTTGGAAAGTTTGTGTTGGGTTTTTGGTTAAGGTGGTATAGGTGGTGGATGTATCGTTCAGGTGAGCGAGGGCTTTGGAAATATAATCATTGGTGTTTAGAATTACAATAGAGGAGCCTTTATCGGCGGAGGTAACAACGATGTTAGGATTAGACTGTAGGGTTTTTAGGGCATGACGTTCGTTCATGGAGAGGTTATTTTTCGGTCTGAGATGTTTTCTGAAGGATTGATTGGAAACTTTTTCGATAAGGAGACGTATAAAAATTTCGACAGAATGGTTACTAGGAAGAGGTTTTGGCTCATGAGTTGAAGCCGGGCGGAATTTGTCAAGTGCGGGATTGGTTTTTAAGTTACTGAAAGGTTTACTTTGTGATTTCCAGAAGGCGCGCCATCGAAGGTTTCGGCAGAAATTGAGGGTATCAGTGAGAATGTTTATGCGGTTTATTTTTGGTGTAGGGGAGAAGGATAGGCATTTACTCGGATATTTCATTGTCTGAAAGGCTGGTGTTTGAAAGGTTTACAATGTCATGGGCATTGTCGGAGGGAGGGGGGGTGTTGGGATTGTTCGGTGGTGGCTGGCGTTTTGGAAAAACCGGAGGGCCTTTGGGAGGAGGGGGAAGGTTATAAATGCTGCGGAGGTCGGGCTTATATTGAAAGAGTGGGGGTGGTTGACGAGGAGGTGGCGGGAAAGGGTGAGAGTGTGGAATTTTGAGACCAACTCGGAAGTAGGAAATACACAAGTTGGACAGCTTTTTAAGGAGAGTTAGACGTTTTTGTTGGAGGGAACGTAGGGCAGACGAAATTATGGCGTTGAGTTGTGGAATTAGGTGAGCAGAAGCCATAGAGATTATTTTAAAGAGGGAAAAAAGGTTTGATTTGTGTTGTTTACGAATGCATTCGTATTGCATTAGGATAAGGTGGGTGTATTCTAAAGATTTTTGGTAAGAAAATGCATTAAGTTTGGGGTGGATATCGGGAAGAGTCGCAGATAGTGGTAGGGAAATGACTAGACCGTTGGGAACGATTCCTAAGGACTTATAGGGATTATTGTGCCGCTCGTGTGAGTTTTTCCGTACAATCGTGATATTAAGCTACCTAGCTACAGTTCCTGTCCCTTCTGTGTTCGTCGTGGAATCCAGCACCAGGTTTTGCGCCGCGGCCGCTCTATTTTGAATGTGCTATCCTTTCCCTCACCACTGTCTTCCTTCGTTTCCTATTTCTTTTCCACAACCTTCTCAATCGCCTAAACATGGACCACTCTAATCCCATTCCGTTTTAGATCCGACATTTTCGCCGTCACGCCTATAAGCTCGCCAAATTCACAAGCCACACCGAGTTTCTCACCTCCTGCTATATATATATATATATATATATATATATATATATATATATATATATATATATATATATATATATATATATATATATATATGGGTGGATAACCTTCCCGCGGAACTTTTAAAATGCTTAGGAAAATGTGGGAGGAAGAGGCTATATGGGCTGATCCGTAATATTTATGAGGAAAGAATCTGGCCGGAAGACTTTGTGAGATCAGTTTTAGTTCCCATTCCGAAAAACGTAAAGGCTACATCATGTGAGGACTATAGGACAATAAGTTTGATATCCCACGTAGCTAAAGTTGTTCTCAGGATCATAAACAAAAGGATAGAGAGTAGGGCAAATGATTACTTAGGAGATGACCAGTTTGGATTTAGAAAGGGGAGAGGTACGCGTGATGCCATTGCAGTAATGAGATTATTAATCGAGAGGAATATAGAACACAACCAGGAGGTATTTGCCTGTTTCGTAGATTTCGAAAAAGCTTTTGATAGAGTGAACTGAAAAACTAATGAGTACAGGGTTCGTCCGGAAAATAAGTGTACTGAGCTCAGGAAAAAAAATGTATTGCACTTTTACATATCTTAAGCTAATATTCCTCAAAATAGGACCCTTGTGAGTCGATACACTTGTTCCAGCGGCGTTCCCATTCCTGGAACGCTCCCGCGAAGGCATCATCGGGAACATCTCGAAGACACGTCGTCACGGCCTCTTTGACGGCGTCCCAAGTCCCGTATCGCGTTCCTTTAAACTCCTCTTTATCTTCGGGAACAACAACGTTCTCTAAAAAATGTGGATCATTTTTGCAGTGATCCGCAAGTTGTGTCGCGATTTCCAAACGATTGAATCTTTGATCATCACTGAGCACTTTCGGCACCAACTTTGCACAAATTTTTCGCATCTGTAATTGCTCCCTAATAATCTGCTCCCTAATAAATGCACTATTGTTTTTGGCACATTACACTGCTCTGCTATCATCCGAACACTAAGACGACGATCAGAGTTCAGTACATCGCGAACTTTACGCACATTTTCGTCGGTGAGTGTCGTTGATGGGCGTCCAGGCCGTGGTTCGTCGTCGACCTCTTCTCTGCCCTCCACGAACATCTTGTGCCACCGAAAGATCATGTTTCTGGACATGGCTGACTCCCCGTAAGCCTGGTTAATCATACCGACAGTTTCGGTAGACGATTTCCCAAGCTTTACCGCAAATTTGATGGAATAACGCTGCTCCAAAAACTTCGGCATCGCGTTCCGTGACGTGGGTCGAGCGTGGAGGTTCGCGTTAACAGAGCTCCTCACTACACCACAGCTCAGAGCCGACTGCCTTTTTCAGCGTCGCTTGCCAACATACCCCCCTCCAATCGCAGCCCGTCAGAGCGGTGCTGGGTGCGCCTGGAGCGGCGGGAAAAAATCAGTACACTTATTTTCCGGACGAACCCTGTATATTGTAGAAAATAGGAATAGATTGGAGGGAAAGGAGGATAATCCGCAACCTATACATGTCTCAGACTGCTCAGGTGCGGGTGGGAAACGGGGAGTCCGGTTGGGCAGTGTTAGGAAGGAGTGTAAGGCAGGGTTTCCCATTATCACCGTTGCTGTACAACCTGTATGCAGAGGAAATGATCAAAGATGCATGGGAAGAACTGGAGGTAGGAATGAAAGTGGGCGGAGAATTCGTAAAATCAGTTAGGTTCGCTGATGACCAAGCTTTAGTTTGTCAGTCAGCCAAGGGGCTGCAAGCATTGCTTAGTGAATTGGAAATTCAGTGCGACAGGTATGGAATGAGAATCAATATTAATAAAACAAAGGTTATGCGATTCTCCAGAAAGAAAAAGGCTAAGCTAAACATTAAAATAGGAGGGCAAAAACTAGAGCAGGTAGAACAGTTCACGTATCTCGGAAGTGTTTTGGACCAACACGGTCAAAGTAGTGCGGACGTAAGGAGAAGAATTGCGCTAGGCAAGGAGGCTTTCACAAGAAGGAGGGAGTTGATGAGAGGGACATAGAGTAAGGATATTAAGAAAAGACTCGTAAAAACTTTGATATGGAGCGTAGCCATGTACGGCGCGGAAACGTGGTCATTGAAGCAGGAGGATAGACGTAGACTGGAGGCTTTTGAAATATGGGTGTGGAGAAGAATGGAGAAGGTGAAATGGACAGAGATGAAAACAAACGAGGAAGTACATGGTATGGTGGGCGAAGAGAGGAGTTTGTTGGGAGAAATCCTATGGAGGCAGGAAAAGTGGATGAAGGGGGTATTGACCGGCAGCGGGATGTTGAAGACTGTAATCGAGGGGAGAATGTTAGGCAAACGAGGAAAGGGAAGGAACAGGATAGGATGTAGGGCGGGATGAAGGGAGGAAGAAAGTACTCAGAGCTGAAGAGGAACCTGATGTAGAGTAGGGTTTTGTGTTTTGCTAGGGGTCACAAATTATTTAACTAGTAATTATTTTCATCCAAAAACCTACCTTAACCGGTAGATTACCTAATAATATATATATATAGTATATATATATACTTATCTGATGTGCTGCATGAGTGGAACGATTTTCCTCGAAGAGACTTTACATATTTCCTTGCATGGAAAATGAAATAAATTCTGAGAGAGACCATTTGCTCCTTCGCTAGAAGTTGGAGGTGATTTAAAAGATCCGGCTGAAGCTGTAATTTTCCGGAACTCGGAGAGAGAGAGTCTGCGCATGCGAAAATAAAGTTCATCAAAACTGGGACTTTTTGCGAGGCATAAAAAAAGCGTTAATTTGAGTTTTCCCAAGGAGTGAAGATGCTTGCAGCAACAAATATATATATATATATATATATATATATATATATATATATATATATATATATATATATATATATATATATATATATATATATATATATATCGCGGTAGTCCAGTGGGTAGAGCGTTGGACTGCTGACCAGAGGGTCCCGGGTTCGATTCAGGCAAGGCACTCTGGGCACCTGCAGCCCAAGCTAAAAGTGATTTTTCGGGTACCAGGTCTTCCTGGGAAACCATAACCGGCACAGGGAAAGGAACTGGCCCCCCTACCCTGATGTGTGAATTTCACGGGCTTAGTACTGGGTGATCTCTACCATCACCTACTAAACCGACCTTCGGGTTGATTACTGTGTTTATGGTTTTATATATATAGTTCTATCGATCGTAAATAAATATAAATATATATATATATATATATATATATATATATATATATATATATATATATATATATATATATATAAATATATATATATATATAGAGAGAGAGAGAGAGACACACACACACACACTGTTTATAATAAGCAGTCTGTCATGGCTTGCAATATCTGCCCTCCATTGCGGAAATCTTTAAGAGATAAAATTCGAAAAAGATGAATATCACTGAAAATTAACAAAATCCCAGTGAGAGTGGTGGAAGGGAATATTCTCCGGATATCACTGTTACGTAGAAAGGTGCAGTAGTTATTAAATGAGGCAACCGACAGCTTAAATCATTTTTGTAGAAGGGAAAAGGTCAGAGACGTAACATGCACACGAAACAGAAAAAGCAAGACGCGAAAACTGGGAAGTTAGAATACCCGAAGGAACTCTGAATGAGTTGTATTGAGTGGATAACTACCTGCAGAATACTACCACAGAAGATAAGAGTTTCAGAGAAGAAGAGAGATTGTTTCAGACAGTTATAAATTCTGGTTTTTCCGTTTATCTCCCCTAAGGCACTATATAGTAGGTTTTCACGTGCTTTCGCAACGTCGTGCTATCAGATGTGATGGGAAATTCGATTAAAATTTCAAGGTGGAAAGGAAGACATCTTCACTTTGACGGGGAATGGTGTGCAGACATTGGTTCTTTCTGCAAATCCATGGCGAGTGTTCTGTTGAATATCATTGGGAAATCTCGTACGAAAAGCAATTCCCCTGGGATAGAAAAATCTCACCTGCCTATTTTTTTCTGGCAATAGCCACTTGGATCTCCATGGCAACGCCGTCGCCGACTTTCCGCGCTATCAAGTATTACGGGCATTATCAGGAGTAAATACAGATAATTGTTACACAATGCGTTATCTGAGTGTGAAGCAACGATCGCGTTTCTTTATCTTCTTTGTTATCATCGTGAGTTGTATTAGTGGAGTTGTATGGGCGCGTCTTCCTATTGGGACGATTGAGAGCACTAATCCCTATTTCTATCGATAGATAGGAATTACTCAATTTTTGCCCAATTTTTAAATATAGTCCTAGAAATGATGTTTAAAAAGTCGCCAGTAAATCACAAAATTCCCAAGAGATAGGAAAACGGCTAGTACCAATATTAAAAAACGGAAACAAGGAGGAACCGGGCAATTACAGACCTATTTCCCTCAGATCCATTTCATGCAAGCTCATGGAATATACAGAGGTTAGTTAGATCGTGATAAATCGTATGGTCAGAAGTTATAAATGAAAAATCAGCTGTTTCCGAAGGTTTAGATTTTGCGAGATACAAATTTCGCTTTTTGTTCATGATATTCTTATCTTAGGAGAGAGCAATATTCCAGTGGACGCAGTTTTTCCATATTTTTAGAAAGCTTTCGACAAAGTAGCTCATAGTAAATTCCTCATAAAGCTAGAAGCATATGGAACCGATAAAAATATCCTGGGTTGGAATAATGACTTTTTGAATGGTGGAGTACAAAGAGTGGTCTTACGATAGATGGAGTTAGCTCAAATGCAGTAGAAATTACTTCAGGTGTTCCCCAGGAAAGTGTTATGGGGCCTCTTTTATCAAGCTATCAAAAGTAAAAAAAAGCTTTATTTTTAAAAGAAGTTTGCATTCACTCAAAAAAATGCACGCATTGAAATTTGTGTTGGTTGTCATTTAAACTGTGGCCAGCTGAAGTTTCAAGCAAATTTTATAGAACTTATTAAAAGTTGAATCATATCTCAACATGGTGTGCACAGGTGTGTATGTAGGTGTCCCCCCCCCCCGCCCTTGCGGCGGCTTGCGGGGTGTTATGTAGATGTAGAGATGGGTTTTAATGCTCCTTTCCGTAGGATTTTTAAAGTCTAGTTTTGAGCATGCATTTATTCAGTAAAATCGTCATAACTTAATTAAAAATTTTTCATGGAACTTTGAATGTAATACTCGAAAATAATTTTAGTATTTCTTCTTTGTGTGATACTCCATGAAACATTTTCCTTTGTGGAGTGGAACGTCGCGAACCCACATACGTAGCTCGCCTCCTTCCTAATTTTTCTTGAAGTACACACTTTGCTTCTTCTAAAGTGATATTTTTCTGCCCCTAACCCACGATAGGGACGAGATGATGTATCGTCTACAGTAAATACTATCGTCTACGTGTAGGTCTACAGTAAATCGATGGCTAGTAAAATTTCGTGGTTGTGAGCAAGAAAAAGTTCAAAAGACAACCATCCGCAGTAAAACTTCTTATGACAGTGCTTTGGGATGCTAACCGAGTTTATGTGACTGATTTTCTGGGAATGAGGGGCAACGGTAAATTCTTCTCAGTACACACAGACTTTAAAACACCTCCGACGTCGAGTTAAGGCAGCCTCGCGCCAATAACCTCGTAGGTTTTCTGATTGGCAGTCCTGTGATCCAATCTTTCAGCTGTGTTTTACCCATCCTAGCGCTGTGAATAGTACCATTCATTCTCAACTCCATTTTGTCTTTCCTAATCACCAGAAGCACTTCCCTTTTATGAGAAAATGTGCACTGTTCCTTCTTCAATGTGTTCGCCTCGCACTTCAATTTGGCATGGAGCCCTCAATTTGACATAATGGTTCCAAAAACTCTTACTTTAATATCAAAGAGCAGTTCTGCTTTTTTACGCTGTAATAATAATTATCTTGATAGACATGACGCCAAAGATTGAGATGAGACTGAAAGGATATTTTTTTCTAATTTTTTCCCTCGGCCGAGATATGCATGTATTTCTAAATTACTAGTGTAGCCAGAATCACTTTCGCACGCCATACGAACCAGTAACCCATACTTGATGATTTTGGTGGGATTGTCTTGATCTTTAATCTTCCTCTCCACGGTATCATCGCTTCAAGTGATAGCTCCTGCTTCGGTTTTATAATATATATTTTGAATTTTTTCTATGAAATATTCAAGTGGACTTAATTTATACAGCCTGTCCGTCGTACCCAAACTTTCCTCGCCATCGCTGAAGTGCCATGCTATCCAAATCTATTTCTCGTCAGTAATTCTCCAAATATATTTTATTTGCAATAAAAGGATCAGTGCCCCCAATATTCCTTCAGCGAATCTTTCTTTCCCCATGAGAATCAAAATCGCAAAGAACTTTTTCATTTCAGCAATGGTTGTCTGACCACTTCCCTGTTTTTGGTGATTGTTCGTATTTATGTTGGTAACACAGATTGGATTGAATGAACGTCATTTCCAAAAAGTCATCAGCAACAAATGGTGAGACTATATCAATGACACTGGTAGACTTTTCTGGTTCACGTTTTGCTCTAGGCTGGCCCACAAATCGCTTTTAACCGTCTCAGAACCTATTTTTTTCCCATGGAGGAGAGATTCCCGGTGAAGTATCGTCTTCGTTGGCACTCTTATCGGAGTCATTTTCGCTAATAAAGAGAGGAGTGGATTTTATATTTCTGACCTTATGCAATATCGGAATCACTTACGCTCTCATCGTCATACTCTAATGGCACATCTGACAAGCCATCAGCACACAGATCTAATAAAATATCTTCCTCGCGCAAAGCATTACCTTTCCTATATGATGCAATTATAAGGAATATTCCTTTAAATATTTCGAAAAATACGGATCGAGAAAACCCTGTCGAAAGACAAACCCAAAATAAACCGAGATTCAAGGAAACGCACTGCTCAAGACTAATAGATAAGGTACTGACCGTAGCCGTAAAGGAACTACGGACGACTCATTCATTGGCCCCCTCATTATTTTCATTATGAATGTTTACGTTGCTGGGGCAGAGCTGAGAGCGCATTCCATTAGCCGGTAAAGGAACTTGCAGGCGAGGCAATGCAGAATGGTCCTTGAGGCGATTGAGAAGGTTCCTCGCCGATGGCTCAGCTAGGACCTTATGGGCTAACACTCAAGACATAATGAGGCAAGGAGTTGGGATACCAGAGGAGGAGGAAAAAAAGATATATTACATCCAAAATGAAGAGAGACGATGAAAAAGTTTAAAGCTGTTGAAATCGAAGTTGCCAGACTTAACAAAAAAACCGGTCTGGCATTTTAAGAGATTTAATGACATACAGTAACAAAATTTCTTTACGAAATCAAAAATTAAGATACAACTGTTCTTATTAAATAACGAAAGGCAAATGAAAAGTAACCACCAAACTTGTAAATAATGATAGTTAAGAGTTTAAAATGATGCTAGTTAATGGCAACAATTCTCGTCACCTGAGTGGAACGATGGGGCTTTAACTGATGATAATTATTGCCATCTGTATGCCAAGTTTTAAGATAAGCTTCTTACTGTCAAAAAGTGTTACCTATAATCTTGAAGATACATTTTTTAAGCTCCACAGGCAAATTATGGCCGTACAACAGTTTTTGATACATAAGCACCACGCAGTACATGTTTCATTCCTTAATTGACAAATATCATTCAACATCAATTAGTTACCCTCATTTATACAGCACTGATAGAATCTTAATTTTAGGTATCACATTATCAGTCAGGTATGTTCTGCATCCAACATAACATTAACAAACTCTATTCAAGGGAGCAAGTCCACCAAAGGGTTCATTCTAATCCACATCCATTCACTGTTTAGATTTCCTGCTTTTAAAAATCCCGAAGGATGCAGTTTATCGAGCACTCATAATGGAAAGCTTGACAATTAAATGATTAAGTATATTTATTTATTAATTGTTACATTTAAGTTTGTTACAATGAAGAGAAATTGACTTATCTGGCATACTCCAGACACAGAATCCACACACTCAACTCATTTAGAATATCTGAAATGCAAACATTGCATTTCATATCCAGAATTGCATACAATGGAAATTTTGATAACAAGCAAGGAAATTATAAATTACAGAGAAGCAAAGGTCCACACTCGCTGTGGAAGCAATTTATAACATCCATACAAACATGTCCTCATACCAGCATTCTATTCTGTCGAAATTCTTGGCTTTGAAGAATATATTTGATTTAGCTAATTTGCTATGCATGAAAAAAACCAGAGGCCTTAAGAGTAATGGTGATATTCTCTAATGCCTGGTTATCATTCTCCATACCCATGTGGACAATAAAATTTGCCCTTTTAGCTAGAATTTAAAGGTGGCTTTGCTATACAAACAAAGTTAACTGAGAAACTAGCATGAAGGTGAAAGTGGAGCACAGCCAGATTCTTGCCCTAAATTGCCAACCAGCAACCATTAGCATATTGCAGAATGAAAGACTTTTTACATTTAATCAACATGATAAGTCAAGACTGGATGGAAAGAGAGGAAGAGAGAACACTCATTAACTTTTGGCATCTTTCTGTATAATTAACAGCGGAAACATTCTTTGGTACATCAAAGAATGCCTCCATAGCTGAAGAATTATATGGCTAGCAAAGGGAAGGTGTATTCTTTTTACATGAGCATTAGATAATTCTTTTGGTGTAATACTGCTATGGCTATTGAAAATTTTTCATCGGGGATGTGATTCAGAGATATATTTGAACGTACATAGTTTCACTTTTGAAATTTGCTTTACAGTAATTTCTGCAGTAAATGATTTGCATGGAAAGCAATAGAGGAAATAATATCTTGATCAAGCACCAGCATTTTTTTTTCAAATACAAAATAATTCTGAAAGAGATCATCACAAAGTTGTTTTATAATATCACTTGAAGTTGTAAAAAAATTTCACTGACCAAGTGATTGGAACAAAAAATTCAGAAATTATAATATCTTCATCAAAAAGCAATTTAGAATTAAAATATTTATATTAAACAATGTGGTAATCTTTTCCATGAACTAGTGGTGTTTGAGGACTTGTGACCCAGGCACTGCTTGTTTTTGTAGAAGGTTTTGTTGGGAAGCATATAGGCTGTTTTCTTAATGGCCATACCTGTAAGGAGAGGAAATTCAATGTTTAAGAACTCAAGTTACCATAAATGCACACCGTTCTTGCATAAGTTATGGGAAGATATATATAATACTTCCAGTCAGCTGGATTTTTTAAATGATTTAATCAAACCACCTCCTAAAAACATCACCTTACCAAAATATCTTGTGTGCATAACAAGATATTCAGACAAAAGCCATGAATGCAAAAATAAAAAGTTCAAGAATATGATAGAGAGAATTGCTTTAAGTCATTATGTGAAATGATAATTTGAAAAACAAATATGAATAAAAACATGCAGGTATTGAGTTCAATCTGTTTATCTATTTTTTCAAAAATAAATTTTGAAGACATAACAGAAATACATACTATGTATTTGAGACAATGCTGAAGTATACAGTAAATCTAAGGGTTCTAACCAACACAGGTAACTCAACCATTATTTAACGAGTTTGCATACATTATAGAATAATTAGATAAATTAACTTACCTATTCACTGATAAAACTTAAAGATAAAAAGAAATTTGCAATTCAACAGGATTATTTTCCTGAAATGAAAAACTGATGAACCAGAAAATAACTAATTAGACAAAAATATGGAGCCCATTTACGCAACCAGCTTGAGCTTTTGCCATCATGGAATGCAGAAAAAAAGGTTGATGAAACCAAGTGAAGGGCAAGATATGATTCCGCCAAGTATGGATTCCATACTACATGTAAGAAGTTGTAACAACAATACATACCCCAACACTTAAAAGATTTCAATTCACATTCCTTAAGTCACACAACCAGTCAAGGCGAATGATTTATACACTCTGAAAATGTTGCATTGAAATGCACATTAGCGGACGACTCCGTTAAAAGTTACTGTTGCGGCATCTCCCGCAGTTTCTTTGGAATTTATCAACAAGATGTTCATGCATAACATAATTGCAAATGTAAGAGTCAAGGTGCAGAAGCAGAAATAAAAAAAAACAAACAAACAGGAAGACATGATTCAAAGCAATCAGAACTTAATTTATATGATCGTCAAACGAGCTCAACTATGATAATAAAATTACAAAACCCATGCAAGTTTAAAAGTAAAATAATAAAGACAAAAACCTTTTTGGGACCATCAGAGTAAGTGTACGTGGATTGGTGTAAGCTAGTTATATCTAACACACATGACTCTCTCTATTTATGACAAACCACTTAGTTGACACCACAACAAACAATGACAGTCCATTTTAAACCAAAATCAAGTGGTAGCTTTTCATTCCTTACACATCACTTGGGGAATTAAAAAAAAAAACTTACAGCTTTTCTTTTGATACTGCATTCATTGATCATGACTAGAAAACTAAATAAATTTGTAACTGTGCACAGGTCTATAACTAAATTTTGTCATAATTTCAACTTACTCTTAGAGTTAAATATCATAACATTCCTTACAATTAACGTTTAGGTCACAAAAAGGGGTAATATGCTTAAATACGAAACGAATGACAGTGTACTCACTTCTGGAATTCCCACTCCCTGTTATCCAATGGGCATACTTGTCTAGTCTTCAGCCAACGAGAGATACAGTGGAAATGGAAAGCATGCTGTGAAAAAATCAAAGTTGTATATTCAATTGGGTGAAGATTAAGTTAGCTGCACACTGATCACTAAAACATAAATTCAAAGGGTTGAAATAAGGCATAGTAAAAAAAAAATGCCGAACAAAAAGGATTCACAAATGAGCATAAACAGCATAAAATTTGCTGCAATCATGTCATATTCAAATAAAACTATAAACAAATACATCAAAACAATAACAAAATCTGAATGAAAACATGTTTCATACAAGTTTTTCCTAAAAAGTATATAGCCAGACCAGATTGAGTGAGTTTCAGAGAACTTTTCTCTTTGCTGTGTGGCATTAGAGTTAAGGTCTATAAAATTAATGATCGTACAAAATAATTATAAAGAAAAGGTTAGCAGCATTTAATGACTACAAATATAAATGATCAAATATTTATTTGATAGCTGAAATGTTTCTAGAGTGCCCTTCTCAAAATGAATACCTAGTGTGCAACTTGATTATGTACTATATGGTGAATTGTCATGAGGTGAAAAAGCATGAAAATCAAGAAACATGAATTGCTGATTGGAGATGTCTTGATCGCGTGCTGAGACTATTCAACTTTTATTGGATTAATGCAAACATGTAACTTTTACATGCAAGAATCCACTGTTGCTTTAGTAATTTGACATCATATGAATTCACTCTCCAGCCCTGGAAAATGACAATTAGCAGTAAACCTATTAAGTTAAATAAAATACATATTTATCTGTGGTATCCGCTTAAAATCTTTGCAAGGAGTCAATAACAAAATTAATTTAGTCACAAAAATATTTTACAACATTATAGAAATCTCATAACCCGATTAATCCTAAAATAACAGAGGGAGTGAGAAATTTAATCAATCTGGTTGCCATCATATTTATTTACAACATCTTATGCATAAATGAATGACGAGCATATTCTTTCAGTTGAATCCAAGTATTGAAATGGATGGAACTTTACATAATAGTATATCATTTATCATCTATAGATTTTTAAACACCTGGAAATACTTTTGATACTACAGATACAGACTCACCACCTGAGTTCTCCCATAACTCTTGCTTACTGAATTAGAAGAGTGGACCAAGAGAATAGGTACAGAAAAGAGGTTAAGGGCACATAATACACTATTAGCAAAGCTTGTGTGCATCAAAGGTTGCATGAAAGCTTAGATTCATGCTTAACTAATGACTTAATGGTCCCAGATTCAAATCCAGGTGATTCCAGGGGACACACTTCACCAAAACTCATTTCTCGCGACACAGTTCAGGGAAACTCTAATTACTATAGTTCAAGGGACTGGTTCCCCACATACCCTGAATGCATGGATTCCACAATCTGTGGGGTTTGGTGCGAGATAACTCTTGCAATAACATAACCAATCATCATATTGATTGGTGCCCTTTTTTCATAAAAATCACTCATTAATTAATTACTATAATAACACACACTTGGGAAGTTCACCGTAACAATTATAGTTTGTGATCAGAAAAATATCATTGTACAATACTGCTTTATGATAGGACTGATGCCAAGGTAGTTGGCAATTTCTTCCTGGTACCCTGAGTTAAAAAAATATGCTGTGGGCTCCCTCAATCCAACACTTTCTCACCTACTCTCTGTAGTTGGTGAGAAAGGCAAGAACATAACAGCATGTGTGGAGGTTAGGTTTACTTCCTTCCTGTCCATGTCAAATTACATGCACATGGCTTCCGATGTAGAAGACAATTAAGTATACACTTGCATACTAAATATTTAAATGCACACATTTACATGGTAGTCCAGTGGGTAAAAAATCGGTTACTGACCAGAGCACCGAGGTATGATTCCAGAAGATGCCTTTTAGGGAGCTATTATCAATTCCTGCCTGAGTGGGTTTTCCTCCACCAAGGTCTTGGCAGCTTGTAATTTAATGCATTATTATTTATATCATTGTTGATAGTTTGATGTAAAGGCAAAAAAGTGTTGTTTTTTGATTAATACTAAGTAAATTAACTAAGGATATAATATGAATCATATTTATTAACATTGTATACATCATAATAAGGTAAAGATGAAATGCTATTCTGTTGAGACATATCTTATTCCCATTGAATCAAATTGATTGAATCCTAAAAACTCAAAGAATATTTGCTAACCATCATTTATCAAAAATCAGCGATACAGAGATCTCTGAAACTGAAATGAGCTCTGGTTTGTTACTTTATTTACTTCAGGACACCTGCCACTACTTACAAATGAGGAAAACTAGGTGCAAAGCGTAAATAAATATTCTAATACAATCTTTAAATAAATAAATTAGCAGTTTTTTCACAATTAATAAATGCAAATTATAAATGTATGCCCCATATACAAATTAACTCTTGTAGTTTTTAATTAAGAAAGTGGTTTCCTCTATCTACACCCTAGAGAACATAAAATTCACACTTACAGGAGTGAGGGAAAAGGGTAGTTACCTTTTCTGTGAGTATTAAGGCATTCCAGAGATGCATTCTCATCTACAGAAAGTTGAGTTAATGTACTACGTACAGATGTATCAATATAAAATTATCTTACTTACTAAAATATGCTCTTTTCTTCGAGAGTAATGTAAATACCTTTAATAGCTACATTAAAGTGAAGCCCTCGAGTGCATTTGCCTACCTTGAAACATCACAAGTAATCTTTATACAATTATTACACTACCATTTTATTAGGTGCACATATCTAATGGATGGTGACTTAAACTGAACTGTGCATTATTTTTTTGGTGAATCAATTAATTTTAAATTTTCAAGTACCAAAACCAAACATTTATAACCAGAAGTTAGGTTTGATAGTTGAGGATAGAGTTCACCTAGTACTAAGCCCAACAGCAAGTGAAATCCACACATCGGGTTAGGAGGGGGGGGGCTAGTTCCTTTCTATGGCACCTATACTTTCCCAGGAAGTTCTGGTACCCAAAAATTCACACTTTGGGCAGAGTTGAGGGAGCTTAGAGAGCCCCAGGAATTGAATCCAAACCCCTTGGTCGGCAGTCCAATGCTCTACCCACTGGACTACCATGTCCCCATTACCAAAGCATATATATATTTTTCTGAAATAAACATTAGGTTCAGAATTTTAATAAGTGATGTGCTCAGTTCTAGAACTAAAAATTATCAATTAATCATTAAGTCGACAATATTAAATGAGTTGTTAGGAAAGATGAATATGCTTGGGAAGAATGCTGGGAAATGATAAATTATGATCACTAAGTCAATTAGCTATCTTAAGTCATTGTACGTACTTCTTCATGACGAGAGCATCTTAAATTTACTAGTTAGTTTATTTTTCCTATGGGTAGATACAGATTACCAAAAATACAGGTATTTCAATTGAGGTTAGAGAGAGAGAGAATAATTAACAAAGTTTTTATGCAGATATTTTCAATCAAATCTGATTGTTTTGACAATAAATAGGGGGAATTCTGTTATCAAATGTATCTCTCCACTATGTCCAAAATGCTCGGTCCTTCATTCCTACAGATGAAGATATACTCCAGGCCAACGAATAGTAACTGCCATCATATGGATGAAGGCAGTGAGTGACTAGGTTAAGGGCTAAAGAAAAAGTGTATAAAAATGATTACATTTAACCATAAAAAGTAGAAATTTCAGGACATGTTCCCATTGTTAATAAAATATTCCATCATAGAAATTAACTTGCTGGTAATGAAATCACCAACAAATTTCAGCTAAAATTTAATGTACAGTATGGAAAAAACATTATTACTATCTGCTCAACTCTATCCTTGAATAGTACTTTTAGTAACCAAGGATAATTGACAACTTGCAGCACAAAATAAGCCATTTATGACCATTATGCCTACGGTAGTATTAGAAAAAATGTCTATTTTTACTTCTCGATATTATTTCCCAGGACAATGAAGAGTTCACTGTCACTGAAATGTGCAAAACAGAGAACATTAAAAGTATATGTATTGTTATCTATTCTCACAATTCTTTCCAACATAATGAACACTGTAATCATCCATTTATGGCAGCCAATAGAGCATTATTGTGCATTTTGTGCTCCGATATCTTAAGAATTTTATATTAATGTCCAAAGAGTTAACGCATTATATGATATGCATAAATGAAGGGAAGTATCACTGGAAGAATCTATCCTTCTTAAATCAAAATCCATTGTGTAGACATCAAAGCAAGTAGACATTTACACAGTAGTCTCCAAAGCAGCATGCAACAACCACACTTCACAATAACATCAATATTAATCAATGAATACAGCAGTCATGTAACATAATTTGCTACCACTTGATTTTAAGGCAAGAACAGTCACTTTTGGGGCACACGTAATAATACAGAAAGTGAAGGACTTTTAAAATTAATGTATTTTCATTAACCAGCAATGGAATACATATCTCCGGCACATGATATCAATAAGTTTCTACATATGATAACGAATTCTTGGTCTATTTATAGAATACATTTGAGGCCCAGTTATTATGTTGGTAATGTAGCACTTAGGAACTCAAGAAATAAGTTCAAACCAGCGACAGAGAAAGAGAATTGGAGGAAACCCACAACCTATTCTTTGGTTCTTCGGGAAACAAAACCAGAAAATAGGGATCACTCGCAAAAACTAGCTTATGTGCAAATCGTGTAATGTGAAATTAATAATTAGAATTACATTTAAGATGACAGTTAACCACTTAACACCACAGACATGATGATTAACAATACAAGTATTATACTTAACTTTTCATGCAATACTCCAAAAAGTCAACCTTTAAAACTTCTGGATTGACTCCAACAAGCCTACTTATTTCAAGGATTTGAAAGAAATATTTTTTTAATTAGATTAGTTATGCATTGTTGTAGAGTTCAAGAGTAACTGAAAGTTCCCTGATGAGAAACTACGGAAAGCAATCTTAATAACTGCAGCTTATAAATCTTGTCATATCTCTTCATATTCATTCACAAAATTTGGTAGGTGAATTATGTACCATTAATAAGTAGGATTAACAGTGCCAAATATAAAAATACACAGTCTACCATGATGTCAGCTGGTTTAACATATCGATGTTAGTTTTATCTTGTACATGGCTCTAACAACTAGGCAGTATTCTGACTACTCAGTATTCAGCACTTCGAAGCAAATTCTTGACGACGTAGTCATAGTAATACCAAAAATTAGGAACATATGTACTTATACAATTACCGTAACTGATTTTTTTAATATTAGCCTACATCATAATACTGTGGATTAGATACGAGCACAACATAAAATTTTAATTAATACATAAAATATTTCTCTGGGTCCAAGTGATGAAGGAATACTGATGGAAAAACCTTAATAGAAAAGTAAATGAAGTGCATTATATAAGTAAAGTGCATTATGGGGTGACTATGCAGTACATGTGGACATGTTTTCCTTGATTTGGAAATTGTGAATGAATAGGGTGGAACAAAAAAAAAATATTCATGATTTTTGGTGACAGACAGTTTTTCTGTATCATTTTCTATTATCAGAAGTACGGCAAACTCTTGATTTTACATGCTAATGGATGCACAATAAAGCACGGATAATAAAAAACATGGATGAGAGAAATATGCTGTAAATATGCCCCATGATAGAAACGGAGACTCCTTTTTCATTTCTTGTGATTAATTTGCATATTCCAGCAATGCGAAGAACAATTTTGTTTCCGTTTATCGGCCATTTTAATAAAGGTGGAATTATAGTTTTACAAGAACACAAAACTATCGTCAAGTGAATAGCAGAACATATTTTCCTTAAAAAGTTTAACCAATTATGTAGTCGGGGGAAAAAAAATTATTGGGAAAGGAAGAATACTGACTAGGGGTTCTGACATGGATTCATATTTGTCAT
Organism: Hetaerina americana; assembly: GCF_022747635.1. Classification (NCBI taxonomy): domain Eukaryota; kingdom Metazoa; phylum Arthropoda; class Insecta; order Odonata; family Calopterygidae; genus Hetaerina; species Hetaerina americana. Next base: position 62,558,208 of record NW_027287427.1, read on the forward strand.
GAGATACCGAATTAAATAATTCATAGGCTTATTTTTGGATAGTAAAACCAAAAATATGCTCACCTCAAAGAAGAAAATGGAATTGTCAGGGTTAATTAATACAAGGGAAATGATAATGGAAAGTGCAGATAGTACAAAAATGTTTAAATCAATAAATTAAATACTACTCACAACTTTCTATTTTTAGTAACAAATGACTTTTGGAGAAGCCCTGGTATTTCAAACTTACATACTTCATCAATGTAAATAAATGATTCGTGGTCGTCAAAAGACCACCACGGACCATTTATTTACACTGATGAGACATCTAAGATTCATTTCCAGTTTTAATGTTCACATTACCAATACATGCACATAAAAATAAGCAAATGATGAATCACTACGTTTGGCTTGTATTACATAAAACTTATATATTGCTCACATTGCAAACACCCCATGCTACTGTACATTCCTCACTGGTCGCAGAGGCTTGATTCGCTTGGCATTCGATACAGAGATCCATTATGTGGTTTCTACAGATCGCACAATTATCCACTACGATGTCTGCAAAGTAAAGGTATAAATCTCAATTACAAAACACTTTAAAAACAATTTTTCTTCATTCAGCAGATGACAAAGAAATTGACAGCGTTATTAAAAAAATAATTAAGAAGCACTCAGCTGCATATGATGACTGGATGACTTACCTTACTCTCTATTAAAAGAAATTGAAAATCATTCACTAATCCATGTCATAACACATTTAGTCAATGAATCTCTATAATCAGGCATATTCCCTAACAGGCTAAAGACAGCCAAAGTCATCCCAATATTTAAAGGAAATGATCAAAAAAACATGAATAACCATAGACCTATTTCTATTTTATCTGTTTTCTCCAAGTTACTAGAACAAGTAATGTTTAATAGATTGTTATGCTTCTTAAGAAAATTTAATATTCTCACTTATTCTAAATTTGGTTATGAAGAAATGAAGAAAAATCACCAGAAACTGCAAAAAATAAATTAATTCATGATTACCTATTTGAACTTAATAAAAAGAACAATGCAATTGATATGTTTCAAGACTTTTGAGGGGTTTTTCACTCAGTTGATCATGCAGTATTGCTGAGGAAACTTGAGAAAAATAGAATCTCTGGGATAGCCAACCACTGGTTAAAATATTTTTAACAGGCAGCTCAGAAGTAGTTGTACTCAGCTGAATCGCAATCATTCACAAACTCACATCACTTGATGATCGAGTAAGGTGTTCCCCAAGAATCTATACAGGGTCCCCTACTTTTCCTTCAATACATCATCAACCTTCCTAATTATTTTATCAATGGGTCAATGTATATGCATGCAGATGATAAGAGTCACCCAACCTCCTCAAAGAATCTACAACCATGCTATAGCAAAGAGAAACATTGACTCTATGAGTAAATGACATGAAGGCAATTTAATGCTATGAGAGGGGCACTCATTTCATGTGCCTCTTTAGACTACAAGAATGGACATTAAGAATCCTAAGGAAAGTTCTAAGGTCCAAGTAGTTGTAGACCTTACTTTAAAAGATAAAATGTTCAATCAAACTCTTCCCTGTTCGTATTTATCTCATACTATAATCTTTGTGCAGCAAAACAAAGCCATGTTCACTCTGAAAACCGATGCTGATATACATAGTTATAGCACAAGAGGTTGTAATGACTTTGGAATAATTGCCCACAACTCATCCATGTTTGCTAAGCACCCTCGATATGCTGTTGTGAAATTCTAGAAAGCTCTCCCAAGAAAATTAAGGAAAATAGATAATTTTTTGTTATTTAAGTCTAAACTAGATCAATTCCTTTGTGATCATCATGGTATACAGTTGATGTGTTCATGGCCCTTTCTCTAGTTAAATGATTTTCTTTTTTAATAACTCTACGAAAATATTCTCATTAATGTCCCTGCCCCCTTTTTTTGTTTTTACTCTCTAAACTTAATTTAATTTTTATTTTGATATAAGCCAACTCAATAATATCCACTCTGTGATGCCTGCAAATAATATGAGCACACAATGTGAAGTGTTCCATGCTTGTTATAAACATGTCTTATAGGAACCAATAAACATTATTATTATTACTTAACAATGAAAGAGAACTCAAACTTGAATGTAATTTCTATAATAATATTGGATAATACATATGTTAACTGCCAGATGTCAAAATATTCAATTTGACAGATCATTTTAACATCAATTTAAATTTATATTTAGTTCATTTAAAAAAAATGCATAGTTAAATTTCTTAGAGGCACATGATAAATTTTTAACACACAAAATAAAGTAAGTTAAGAAAGAAAAATTAAGTAAAAAATGAAAATTAATAGAAATAAGTAAAAATTTAGAAAAACAACACAATCTTAATTTTAAAATATAACGAATCACTGCGGAAGAAATATTTTCAAAATCCTTGTATAGTGTTGTTGTAAAAATTGCATTTGTGTGTTAAATTCTAAAATATATAGGATGGACCAGTCTCCTATGTTTTCAATAAGATTTTTTCAAGAATATAATGATTTATTATTAAAGGGAGCATCTTAAGTATACTACTAGGGTTTACATTAAAATGTGCACTATAACCGTTTAAAAACGTTGTCAACCAGAAATGAAATTGTCGATGAACGATTCATGTATTTCAAAGCAAAAAGCTGTAATTTTGCCCTAAAACTTTTCCTTTCCTTCCTCTTCGGCAGCAACATTCATATAATATTTAAACAACCACCGATAAGAAAGTTACAATTATATGAGTATCGGCAAACAGCTCTAAAAATTCTGTTTAGTTTGAACATACTAAAATCAACTGAAAGTCCATTAAGTGATTGCCTTGTTATTAAAATCGGTAGAGAACTTTCTACGGCAACCAATACCTTTAAATTAAAATATGGCCTAATACACTCAAATACTGAACGTGTTTAAATTTTAATATTCTCACAATTAATTCCAATAACGTACATGCCGACACACTACTCTCAGCATGATTTTAAATATATTTTTTTAAAATTCCATCGGTATTGCCTTTAATAATGTCCAATATGATTATGCATTACTTCACTCGTTATGGTTTTCGATTGATCAAGCATGTCTATTGATCATTTTCCCTTTACATGATCCTATGTAAAATCAAATTTCCTGATACTTCATGTACTGTATCTTACACAATTGTAGTGCTCTACATGATTTTAAACCTACTTGTACCTCTTTGAGCTACAGGCTCCTTGGGACGTACGTTACAAAATAAGTAAAATTCCCATTTATTTTGGTTTAAAACACTAGATATCTTGCTGAAAAAACTGGCGAATAAGTAGCGACAGTATATTGTGCATTACATTCCACAAGTAACGTCAGGCATAGAACAAAATTCGAAAAACTTACCCCATGCCCACAACGCCACAGCGTTCCACTGAAACAAAATGACATGATATTACATATTATATCCACACACGCTCAGTACAAAAAACGAGTCAGCAACTAGAAATAATTCAAACCTTTTTCACTTCAAATCTTTTCTTTTCCCCTTTACAACTACTGGATGTGGGTAATTCAATCTCATCTTCATCGATGTCCATAGCGGATGCCATTATTTGCAAATTCACAAGGGATAACAGTCCTCGATTGTTTTCTTGGTAATCCTCGTTATCCTTGAATCCGCGACTTTCAAACAATTGAACAACCGATTTATAAAGCGAAATCCGCTGACTCAAAAGAAGGAAAATTAAAGGTGGCTCATTGTGGTGCCTCGTTAGTGTATTCACACCAAGTGGTGATCTCAATTTCCTGCAGGATTAGATATAAAACTAACGCCTCCTCTCAGATTGTAGAAATACATTAACGAGCAATATGCACGATTACTCAATTTTTGTGAGGCATTGCTGGTTGTTCAGTTGCAAATATTGGAGTGGTAGAGTTGGATTAGTAACGTAATAATTATAATGTATTAAAGGTAGAAAGAAATTGTTATTGATTTAATGGAGCCACTAGAAAAGTAAATTGCGAATAAAATGTTTACTTTTATTCGATTTTAAGAGCCGAGAAAAGGTAGCGGTTACCATGGTAACAACTGTCACAACGCAGTTAGAACTAAGATCGATTAGATGTGCTGAGGATATTAGTAGAGTTATTTGTAACGAGTTCTGCATTTTTTTGTCCGATGCTTCGTGCCTTGATTGCTCTTTAGTACAAATGTCATTGAATTCTGATGCTTTAGCAGTTACAGAGAACCCAACGACCCGAAATGTAGGCAACAGTGCTATAAATAATGAAACACAAAAAATCCATAGGAACCGTAAAAGAAGCGATCGAAGTAAAAGAAACAGTGGGACAGAAAACCAGCGAAGAATTGATTCGGAAAAAACAAGACGCCGCGTAGTATCTCTGCTAGAAATAAATAATTTGGAACATGACCACAGCGATCCTTCTTACAGTGAGAGAGCTAGAAGAGACGTCGGGGAATCTTCTGTAGCCGACCCGACCATCAGTTCGGCCCGAAGAAAGAGGCGAGAACGCCAACGACGAAAGGCTTCTATTAGTAATTCATGCACTGATACTATTATCACCACTGTTCTCGGGGATTTGATAGAAAAAGAAACCCATTCATCCACAAAAAAGCAAGACGAAGATGTTTTAATGGGCGATTGGGAATTCACTTTCGCACCGCCAAAAACTAAAAATATTTCCTACAAGCAATATGTGGAACAGAAAAGTAATAAAAAATTTTCACCCCGTGATTTGGATGATTTAGACGAAGATGAAAGTGAAAATTCACCGCGGAATACTTATTCCCCTGTAACTGTTGCTATTGCAGTTCAGAAATGTTACCGACCATTCGCCAGCTTTTGCTGCGGCGTACTTGGGGGAATGTCACTATGGCAGTGTTTCACCGTAAATATTGTATTTTGCGTAACAATACATGCCAACTTATTTTATATTTGATTGGGATGTAATTATTTCCTTCTTTTTCCAGATGCTGCATTGGAATTCTCCTTATCAGGAGTCCTTCATGAAATATTATCCCGAATGTGCTCGAGCTTTTCAATGCTTGTATTACTTACTTGCAGTCATTTCATTAGTTTCAATTCTTGACAGGTGAGAGCTTCTATCAATTTCCAAGAGTTACATGTTAGTTGTTATTTTCACAAGCACATTATTGGTCAATGAAGGCCAACGGTAAAAGTTATCTTACCCTACATAACATCACAACATAGGTGCCAATTATGACCATGAGTTGAAGCAAGCCTGATCAAAATTGGATAGGTAACCATTCTCCTCACAATTCAGAGATATTTTAGCTTGAGTAATATTTTCACCGTATTGTAGAATTGTCATAGATTTTGTTCATCATTTGTAATGATTATTTATACCAATGAGATGATGTTACTGAAAATGTGTGTACAGTGGGGCTGTGACCAATAAAAAAGAGTATTGCTTAATTTTTAGATGGAACGAATAATTAGATGATAGGTAATATGGTGATGTTTGTCAAATATTTGCAGTTCAATGGGTGAATGCTTAGAAATGTTTTCCCCATATTAATGATAAAGATGTTTATTGTTTCCTAAAAGAAATGTTTGAGACATGTATGGAACATGTCACATTGATTGCAAATATTTCAGTCTAACACAATGCAGTGTGTGGATACCAATGATACGTTCGCCAAAGAAAATCGTAAACATGAGCAGTAACATGAAAATAATTAATTGCTAGAGAGAGACTTGAATTCATCCATAGTATATCCATGTTCACACACAGGGACCGGTATTGCTGAAGTTTATGCTTTCCCATATTAAGACAGATTGGCAATTGCAGATAGTGATATACGAGTGTAAGATTGAATTCCAGCCGATGCCTCTGGGCACCTTTTATGTCAGTGTTGAAATTTTGGGAACTTTGATATTGAGTCAATACTTTGATGTGGAGAATGTTTTTTTTACGGCTCAGAAACTTGGCCATCAGAGCAATACACAATAGGCATAGATTGGATGGATGTGGGTATGGAGAAGGATGGGAAAGGTGAAGTGGACAGAATGGAAAACAAATGAGGAAGTGCTAGGCATGGTGGGGGAGGAGAGGGGATTGTTGGGAGAAATCAAAAGGTGGTAGGAATGATAGATGCAGGTATTTTGATTTTTGATGTGATCTTAAAGACTGCTTGAGGATAGAACGTTAGGCAAACAAGAAAGGGGTAGGAACGGGATAGGCATATTGGATGGAATGAAGGAAGTATGCAGAGTTGAGGAGAGACTTAATGTAGTAGATATGTCAGGTTGTTTTATTGGGAGAGGCAAAGAAATATATTGTCATTTTACAATTAATTGTATAGGCTTGTTTCCACCAAAACCATACAGCACAGTTATGGTTAAATGTACTTAATTTTTTTCATTTACTGAATTTACAAATGTATCATTTTCTTAATATGGTTCTGTATTGAAGATTATAAGGTTATTTGTGTGTGGCATTAAAAAAAAATGTCATCACCACTGGCAGAGTGAGGTAACTTTCTTCATTGTTGACTACTGATGTGCAGCATTCTCACAGTTCTCTCTTGGCTTTGCTTAATTGCACTTGAAATAATTGGCAATAGTAGTATGTAGGTATGGTCTAGAAAAAGCTAGAGAGAAATTGATTCACATTGTGTCATCAGATATTAATTATAGATGAATGTATTGTTATTAAATATGTTCTGCAAAAAAATTAAAGTATGTCTTTGTATGCTATTAGTCAAATTTTTACTGTAGAATTAATGATAATATTTTATTTTTCTCAGCTGTGATTTAAGTAATGTGGCAAAGAGAAATTTCTGGTACTCATTACCCTCCAGGCCAGCACCAGTATTGATCAGTTTTACTTTAATGGCATCATTAATTGTGTCTCTAATTTCTGCACCCCTGGATGACAAACTTGCTTTGGCTGTGAATAATAATTGGAATTTTGAGTACAACATCACATCAGTTTCGGTGAGGATTTCCATTGATTTGGCATGAAAAATAGTATTCAAATTAAGTGGCATGCATGTTTTATCTAGATTGGGAATAATAAGTTCACGAGAAGTTAGCTGTTTGTTAAGTCACTGCTTGAGGGTATGTTTCAGAGGGGAGGCTTCAGCCACTGGTGGTTGGTATATCAAAAGAGTCTGAGGTCATATATTGTATGTAAACACGTTGCCTGCTTGAAACACAGCAAATTCAAAAATATGTATTACCTCAGAAATATTTTAAGAGGAGTTTCATGCCCTGGATGCTAAAATGGCATCTCAGAACAGGAAATTTTTGCTGCTTATTGATCAGCCCATTCACCAATGTAAAATTGGGAAACATACAGTTACAATTTTTTCCTTCATTTTTACTGGTGAGCAACAACCACTGGATTTGGGTATAATTCCCTCATTTAAGGTGCATTATGAAAGAAAAAGTCCATTACCATCACTCAGGATCTTTCCTGGATGAAACATATACGGGGAATACAGGACAAGCTAACAAAAAATTAAGATTTATTAGAAGAGTACTGGGGTGAAAAGGATAAAGAGAATTGTTATCTTTCACTGGTTAGGCCTCGTTTGTAATATGCTGCTAGTATTGTATATGGGATTCTTGTAGTTGGATTGATTGCCGAATTGGATCGTTTGCTGTGTACAGTTGCTAGGTTTTTAAAACATTGTTATGATAAACCTATTAGCGTAACAAAAATATTAGAGGAGCTAGGATGGGAATCACTCACAAAACAAAGGTCAAGTTACAGATTAAATCTTTTGCATAAATTGGAAGGATGTCTCTTCAGCAGTGATGTTGAAAATATATTCTTACCCCCATCGTAGTACAGTAGGAGAGGTCTTATCAATAAAATAAGAGAGATCAAGTGTAGAACAGATAGATTTGAGATGTCATTTTTTTTCAATGAGCAATAAGAGATCAGAATAACATTGTCGGTCCTCGATAAGAGTAAAAATATTTAGGTCAAAATTAGTCTGGTGTGTGTTCACCCCACTGCCATACACCCTACTTGCTGGGTACTAGAAATTAAACTAATAAAAATAAATTAAAGATCGGCAGTTGAAAACTGGAGGGGAGAATGTTTGGCAAAAAAGGAAAGGGTAGGAATATGACAGGGATGTTGGATGGAATGAAGGAAGGATTTATGCGGAATTGTATAGGGAATTATGGTAGAATTAGATGTCAGGTTGGGTTTTATGGCAGGAATTGTATTGCTGTGTCCAGGCAGACCTATCTTAATGGATAAATGCCAATATTAGTAATACACCATGATTAACATTACAAGTTATTAATTATTTTCCAAGATAAGAATCAATGCAGCAGCAGACAGTATAGATATAAATAGAAATTTATGTACATGGGGTATCTTAATTTGTCATAAATAAACACCGAAATTCTTCGGTAATTTTTCTCAGCTAGAAACATCCTTACAGCATTATTGAATTTCCCGTTTTCCCAAAGCTACACAATGAAAAGTTCATGGCTTTCCATTCTATAGCTTTGGCCCCATGGACTGGGATCCTAGAGTAAATGTATACTATAGTGCTTTAATATGGTTTTTTATAGTAATTCGGTGTTCTATTTGTTGAAAATTAATATTATAGTTATTTATTCCTTTGTATCACTTATTTGTTTATAAAGAAAATATATGCATACATGAATGTTTCCTCAAATGTGTTACAATAGTTAGTAGAATGAAGGCCTATAGCTCTAAATTGTGACCCCTGTCTTTTTTTCCAGGTCGATTGGGATGTTGAGTGGTGGGTCACCATAAACTATGTGAGGTGTGTTGGTGCAGTGGTAACGTGGGTGATGTTCTCTCTCTGCCTTGGCTCTGATGCTCTACAGAACCAGCTCATAAGGTTGCTGGATTTACCAAAGCAGAATGAAAAGGAAATAACTGAAAATAAGTAAAAATCATCAGAGGAAAATGTATATGTGGTAATAAAGTTAGAGATGGGTATTATGAGCTGTTAAATACCTTAGGATTTTAATATTATGAAATTATTCCATTATTTAGTATATTCTATGTATTCTTAGCATGAATTTTTATCATGTTGTCAGCCATTCTGTGTAAAACCAGAATAATACTTCACATAATTACCTGAGAAATGCCAAAAGATTTACACAAGAAACTTAGCTGGATTTTGGAACATGTAAGCATATATAATTGTTTGGGAAAGCAAGTGTGGGACATTTTGTCTGGTCAAAAATCCAAATAAAAATGTCCTTAAAATTTTTATGAAAGCTGAGGACTGATATGATTTCTGCCCTGACAATACTTAAATGGTACAAAAATGATGGTGTTCATAGGATACTACTGTTTGTTGTTATTAACATATATAATCATGTGTAAAAGAAATTACCTGTTTAGTTTGAAAAGATGACGAATTATGTATTTGGTATTAAATCATTGGGGATGGTGTGCGGTTTTACTACCAGTGGAACTATTTTTTAGTGTAATGTAGAAGATCGTCTCACTCTAAGCTTTTATTTAACGTTTAATATGCAAGCTAGGCGGGGATCGTGGTAGTCTAAGGGTAGAGCGTTGGACTACTGACCGTTTGGCCCATGTTCAATTCCTAGGCAAGCCTATCTGGGTACTCTCAGCTCCACTGAAGCTATGTGATTTTTTGGGTACCAGATCTTCCTGGGAAACCGTAATCGGCACAGGGAAAGAAACTGGCTTCCCTACCGTGTGAATTTCACACGCAATTGGGCTTAGTACTGGGTGAACTCCACCATCACCTACCAAACAGACCTTCGAGTTGATTACTGTGTGTATGGTTTTTTTTATACAAGCTAGTTGCATAAAAATGAACCCAAATTTTGCAGTAACTATTGGAAAATGTATTCATGATTAATTATTTGTTAGTTGGACAGCAGAGAGATAATTTCCTTAATGGGATGGCATGTTTCATGAATGGACATTGGCTCTTTTGTTGGAAACATGTTAGTATATACTGTAGAACCCTTTATTTACACTTTTCTAGCCACCCCAGAAAAGAGTGAAATGCTGGAAAATGCAAATAGCGAGAATAGGAGAATTTTCCTTTTATATGCTTAGTTAATTTTGTATGGTATCATCACCAATAACTTCAAATATAATTTATTCATCACAAACAACATAAAATCCTGGCTTCCTGAAGCAGTTATACATCGTAGAATCCTTAACTTATTTCCAAGCCCATGATGTTATGTTGTGTGAAATATCCAGTACATTCAATTTGATTGCCTTTATATTCCTATCAAAATCATGCAGAGAAATGAATTTCAGTAAATTGTTCTTTCGTAATGCACCTTAAATGAGGGGATTGTACCCAAATCCAGGCTGGAGCTCACCAGTACATATTGCAGGAAAAATTTTTAAATATGTTACTCATGTGTGCATTGGTGAATGGGCTGATGAGTAAGCAGCAAAATTTTCTTGTTCTGGGGCTCCTTTTTTAACATCTAGGGCATGAAGCTCATCCGACAATATTTCTGAGGTCGTTCATATTTTGGAAAATGCTGTATATCTTGAAGGCAACAAGTTTCCATGTTTGACCTAGGACTCCTTTGATTTACCAACCACTAGTAACTGAAGCCTCTCAGTTCGATTTGCGTTTTGATTAATAAGGAAGTAAGTCATTGTTTGCTCAGCACCCTTCCATGACTCAATTCCCCCGTGAAGACAGGTGTTTTTGCTTGCAGTATATTAAAAAATAACATTGTCTTGTCTGCACTGAAAACACCTTTTGGGCTACAGACCTCAAGAAGTTTACTTAATTCTGACACCTTCCACCGAGCTGTAATTTCGCGGTCAGCATTTCTACTTTCATCACACAGCCTTGTACACAACATTGTGCCTATTTTAAAAAACTGGACTACTTGAATGTTCGATTTCCAATTTCGAAGGAATGCGCGATATATCTTTTCTTACGATTACGTAATTCATGGGAATATAAGACGATCTGCGAATTAAAAATAGTATTTCACTTTACGTTACCGAGTAATTGAGCAAAACCTGACACATGATGATCTGAGTTACCTCGCCGTTTTACTACTGCGAAGTTGTTCAACCTCAAAATTGTTTTTCATTCGGTGTAGTTTTGTTACGATAAAGCAAGTTTCAAGATTTAAAAGCCGTTTCATTCTTCATATTTTCAACTTGTATGCGATAGGAAGGGTTTCAATAATGTTACTATAATCGGAAAATGACGTATTTAACACAAGTTGTACAATGTATACAGTGCATCACACGAATCTCTTCTGTCAGGCTGAGATTACGAGTCTAAGTAGTTCACATTTTTGTCACTAGTACCCGCTATGTTCAAATTCTTCGTTAAATGCGTTCATACTAAGGCCCTCTCTTGTCTTTTCAAAGTGGATATGTTGGAACGAATTCGTAATAGTTTTGTGATAAAAGTTGATGTACATGAGTAACTGTTTTAGTGAGTGAAATTTTTTAATCCAGCAATTAGCGGGAAAACTGAAAATGAGATCTTGTAAATACGGGGTTCCACATGTATTGGAAAAATATTAATTTGTAAGGTACGTGATATCAAATTTGCAAATTGCGGAACAAAGTAAATTCCGATAACACAAATACGTAGTTTTATTGTATTCAATCATTTATATTTTGCCAATCTGAAGAGCACCTGAATGCTAAATATTAATTGAACATTCCTCTCTACTCTGCCATAATCCATGTTCGTAAGATGGTGTAATGTATGATAATTCTGTTCCTTATTTAAATTTTGTTCATCAACTTGGCTTTTATGAGCGACCTTGTAGATTTTATGCATGATTTTTTTCGAAGAGGTAAATTTAAATGTATCATTAAACATTTGCCCTATGTTAGACATAACACATTTATTACTAAAGTTGATCTATGCCTGAAGAAATGATATTGTTTTAGTGTACACTCATATGAAGTAATCTGTGGAATTGTTAGTGCATTGAGCAGCTCACTTGAATGAAAATTTTAATGTGCAAGATTATGGGGTTTCGAATTTTTTACTTAAAACTAAGATTATAAAATATATGGAATATACCAGAAAATTTTCTTTCAAATCTGCTCAAGGCTACTAACAAAATCAGTCACTTATTTGTAATTGGTGAATTGGTGTTCTTCTTTGATGGCTGGGTGTGTGTTTCGAAACATATGTGAATGGAGGAATGTTGTCAGTAAATGTGAATGTAACTATCCGTCAGTAGAAAATGTAGAACTATCAAAAGTTGTTTTACTCATTTTGTGAAAATGAGATCTAACAATCCTATTTTTGTATATAAAAACATGTATCACTAACATTGTAGATTTACTAGCAATGTTATCAACTAGTATTGTTTCTGTATTACACATGATGTAATAATTGTCACATTACATCAATTTTACTCTCTAGAGCATTAAATATGTATGGCAAGGAAAAGAGGTCCTTCGACACTTATTACAATACATGGTTTAAATAAAGGTTCTATCAGAGGTCATTTAATCTCATTTTCTTTCCTTCATGTACAAGGTTTTGGTAATTTGCCTGTGGAGATGTGTTGCAGGAGTTCAATATTTTATTGCAGTAAATAGGAGGAAATGTGCCTGCATGTAAAAAGTGGAATTATATTTCATAATGTCATGTAGCAATAATACTTTCGATAATGTTCGCAATTTAGGTCGAAAAATGAGCAAAAATAAATGTGCTTTTTAAGATTAATTTCATCATAAGAGTGGGCATAAGGATTAATGAGCAAGAAAAGCTGTTGATCCTGAATATTAGACTCATTACATTCAAGTACTTGAAATGTAGTAAATGGCATTAACATGCAGCCAAAAGTAAAAAGGTTATGATAATCAGGTGTGTGCATGTAGCGAAATATTTAGTGGAATTATGAGAGAAAATGCAAATGTACGCATTTAATTTTTTTTATATGCACACAAAAATTTTGATTTTTTTGGAGGAATCTTTAAAACAGTTAGCTCATGAGGAAGGGTTGGCTTTATTGGATGCAGTAGTAACTCTTCATAGTGTTTGTTTATTTTATGGAGGAGCAATGTCAACCATTTTTATAGCAGAATTAAATTCTTAAATGGTTGATGATTGCTGGGAGGTTATGCTTTTCAACTAATGGTTATTCTCGATGATACCAATTGAGAAGCATAAGAGAAACAAGTTGTGGAATCAAGAAATATGTCGCAAGTTTTTTCCAAAGATATCCTACATCCTCTGTCATTTACCATTATGCTATGTCTTAGGGTTGCTGTTTGTGCTATTAAAATAGCTATTAGGTATTTCTGATATATATATATATATATATATATATATATATATATATATATATATATATATATATATATATATATATACAGGTACATATATACAATATATATGGGTTGCGGTAGTCCAGTGGGTAGAGCGTTGGACTGCTGACCGGAGGGTCCCGGGTTCGATTCCCGGGCAAGGCACTCTGGGCACCTGCAGCTCCACCCAAGCTGAAGTGATTTTTTCGGGTACCAGGTCTTCCTGGGAAACCATAACCGGCACAGGGAAAGGATCTGGCCCCCCTACCCTGATGTGTGAATTTTCACATGCCGTATAGGGCTTAGTACTGGGTGATCTCTACCATCACCTACTAAACCGACCTTCGGGTTGATTACTGTGTTTATGGTTTTTTATACAGTATATGCATGTATGTGTGTATGCAAATTCATACATATATGCATATATGTACTCAGATACATCTAAAAGTCAATTAGAAGCATTGATAACAAGAAAAATTGGTATTTTTTAAAAACAAATGCTAACATGGTGTGCACAAGGCCTCAACTAAATCATGGCAGGAAGCCAAATAAATTACAAATTATGATTGGGTCAGTGTTTTAAATTGAACAACCTATTTGATAGTCCACCTAAGGTGATTGAGAGCAAAATATAAACATTTCTAACTCTCCTCTGAAATTTAGGTGTGTAACGAATGCTCTTTGCAGTGTTTTGGTCATTATTTGGACATTCTGTATGTGCTTACTATAAAGAAGTAACTGTCACATACTAATCTTTTGTATTTTTGTGGCCAAGGCACTTCAGTCTTCCCTCTCTCATTGAGTGAAAATTGAAATTGTTTCTAACTCAGCTGTAGGCTTGTGAAGGGTTATTTTTCCAAGGCAAATAAATGAATGCAAACATTCTCTCAGCATTTCACATTAGTGCCTGAGGATACTTTCAGTCATTGGTCCAAATTTAATGTCAGTCCTGGATGTAGTCCTTCCCTGTATTTCTGAGGGATTTTTTTGAAAATGGTAATAATTTGGGTTAAAAATATCTCCCCTGCTACACTCCTCTACTGATATTTTCTCCAAAAAGTGGAGATTTCATTGATGCTATTGAGGTAGGTATTAAAGTTTGTTTTATTGAGTGAAGGAAGCTGATGATTCTTAACTCTGCATTGGTTTTGCTGGGTTGGTAGGAAATAATTGCCTCTGGGAGAGTTCCAAGAAACTGCGGGAGATGCCACAACATTAACTTTTAACGGAGTCATCCACTAATATGCATTTCAATGCAACAATTTCAGATGGTAAAAATTACTCCCATTGAACAGGAGTCGAACCCAGATCCCTTGATGTCCGGCTGAGTGCTTTAGCCAGTTACGCTCTCAAGGCATCTTAAACTTTCGATGTCTGACATTTTGATGTTCAAAGCACGCATTGAGGGATCCGGGTTCGAATACCGGTCAAGGGGATTGATTTTTACTCTCTGAAATTGTTGCATTGACTCTGGGACAGTGTTTAGTATGGTAGGGGATCCAACAGCTAATCCTACCCATGAAAAAAAAACCTACCTATATTTTCAATATTGCAGGTTATTTTTAAAGTTAAGTAATTAAAGATAGGAATGAAACTCAAAAGTTTGATTTGTACTCTGCCATTTTATTCATGCTGAAATAGCTCACATAGAACAGTTCATCACCAAAAATATTAACATATTCAATAATTTTTTTATTAGTTGTGAAGTAACATGCGTTATCTCATAATAATAATTGCTTTTAAAATCTTAAAACACCACCATAACAAAATTTTAATATTTTCCATGGTATGTTCTCTTAATACACTAGTAACAATAATAAACGTTACAGATCAAGAAGTTTTAAATACATAAAGATAGGTACTCAGATAAGTATTACGCTAATTTTCATTCATTTTGAGAGCACATTAAGATATTAAAATTAATCTGGGCAGTGACTCTGCCTCCACATGGATATATGCCTAACTTAAAACTAATCTGCTTTCACCTCTGACAGTCTCTCACTTGAGAGATCCGCAGAAGATGCAGAGCAAAACATCGATTACAAGTTATAAAAATTTGTTCATAGAACGTACTGGGAGATATATCATAGATATATGGGACTAAAAGTCACCGGCTTTCGGCTGCGACTGCCTTAGCATCCAATGGTGCACAAAATCGGCACACATGGTTGCATGGCTGTCATCAGACGTACTCGCCAGCAATTCACATAATAAGAGATGTACGTCGACAGCGACGGATCCCAACAATAAGGATTTAAAAATCAATAGCACTCTGTCCTTCTCCTCACTAATGGAAATTACCTTCCAAAAGTGGGAATTTAAATATTACATCTTATAAAAATATATATATTAGTATTCATTGATATGTTAATAGGAGCATGAGGGAGAAGGGATGTAGGAAATATAAATGGAACAATAAAATTAAAAAATATATATATATATGTATGATACAGTTATTACTCGGAGTGCCAAATTGGCATACACTGGCCTCCCACACATCAACTGTTGCAACATAATCTGTCCTTGCAGTGAAGGATAGGCGTTGCTCCAATTTGTGCAGAAGTATAATTAAATAAAGGGGATATGGGACTTTGTAACAAGGACTGAGTGCTTAAAGAGTGTTCTAAAGGCAGTAGGGGTGACAGAACTGGTAGACAAGTCGCTGTGACCTCTCAGTCTTGCGCATTATGCCCTTCTTGTAGTACTGCCGAATGGACCGCGACAGCTTATCGTAGTTCATAGCTGGGCGGTTTTTGCGTCGACCCCATAGCCTTGCCACTCGCACAGAGTCCTCAATCTTGAACACCCCTCTACTGCGATCCAGCCAACGGATGCAAGCACCATATGAATTGCCTTGGGCAAGCAATTCCTTGAGGAATTGCCATAGGTGAATGTGTGACCCGCTGCGGTTCGTGCCAGTTGATGGACTGCCTTCTGTCTGGGGGCTTGCCTGTGACATACCAGCCTCTTCCTCCTCTGCAATAGTGGAAAAAATGACAGGTTATGATAGGCAAATATATAGGTAATCTTTAGAGACTGCATGTTTTCATTGATGTCATTTCACTAATATGATCACAAATTTAAAAGAGCAAATATTTGTTATTTTTAGGTCTGAAATAACAGGTGTCACTTATCATCTTTGGGATAATCCAGATTTCAGAACATATATCTCTCCCAAAATCAGTGTGACACCAATGTTATGATGTTCCAATCTTGTCTTTGGAACAATATTCCATTGGCTAGTGCTATATCTTTATATACTGCTCGAGTATGCTGTAAAAGTTTCATTTATCAATCAAGAATACTAATTAACTATAGGTTATTCTCATTTCTTTTGATTTTGTACTAAATAAATTAGTGTAGTAAGAATGGTTTATCTAAGAAAATACTCCATTGTAGCAAATTTTTCTTGGTTAAATATATTTTAACAAAATTCATATGCTAACAATAAATAAATATTGTTCTTCATCTTTTGTAATACAAATACATTGTGGGGGTTCTAGTTATATTACTACTAGCAATTGCATTCCTATGAAATATGCAAAACATTTCAGGAAATTCTTGGAGATCCATGTCAAAACTTTGTGCTGTTACGACTTTGTTAAAACTTGATTGAACCAGCCCTGTTAAAATGAATGAATAATTTACCTTCTGAAACATCCCCGGTTGAACCACAACTCCAGTCCAGTGAGTTTTCCTCCTTTGGAGTAACAACAGCAGCTGCTTTCCATATCTCCAGCTGAGCATGAAGGGTGGAGCCACACTACAAAAAAAAGACATAGTTATATAAGCAATCACAGTGAAGTGAAAGAAAATAAAGAATAAATATTCTGTAAAAAAGCATGGAGCACTTCCTCATATGTATATTTCCATGTACGTATAAGGAAGTATTTACAATATGATACCCATTAATAGAGAAATAAAATTGCACTTTAAAAGAAATTATGATGTATATATTGTAAATTTAAGAAAATGAAAATTATATACAGCCATTTACTTGGCAACAATATAAGCTATTATTAACAAATATTAATCTATTTGATATTTTAAAAATGGTGTGCTTCTGTAAATCTATAAATGTTTGAACTGCCATTTATTGGCAATTGATTACATCATAGCTATTTTTTAACTATACATTTTGTTTCTTTTTCGTCTTTTAATAGAGGTTAGCTGTAGAAATTTAAATCTAAGGCACAATCTGGTTTATTTTGATTTAATTATTGCCCAGGGAAATGAGTAAATTTGAAAGAAAAATACATTTATTGATTGAATTTATCAGAATGGTTTACTCTGTTATATCAGCGTTAACAATGATAGACTTTCAAATATCAATGAGTATTATCTGTTGCTGAGTAAAGAACATATGCATATTTATTTTAAGAATGATTTTAGTTTGTTCAGGCTTGTTTTTATTACATGGTATTTTAAATAGAAACTAATATGCTGATCTTTACATATTTAACTGAATAAAAATTTCAGGTCTCCCTGAAACTTGGGAGTATTTCTTTGACGGACACCTTTTGAATGCCGTGAATTTATTTCATCTGCATGGGCAATCATTTTTTTTATGAAAGTGCAAAATTTTTTATTTAAAATGTGACAGAGTAGTGATTTGAACAGCTTTATTCTCCAGGGATTAACTGAGTGTTTTATTTCAGGTATTCACTGCAGGAATGATTACCTGTGATGCCCTAGCTACAAACTCCTCCTCAGAGAGTGCTGAGAGGGCAGCCCCGTCCAAGTCACTGAACGCTCCTTCAGGAATTGCATCTGGGGGAAGAGAGAAGTGGAGAAGAGTCCACCGAAGCCAAGATCCAACTTCAGCTGAGCTCCAGTTGGATGGTTCTGAAGTGGAAAGAAAACCTCAAATTCAAGTCTCCACAAGGTATTTGCTTTTGAAAAAATAATTATTGAAAGCTATGATAATATTACCCGGTGTGAACTTGAAATTTTCACACCTTGTCTTGACATGTTGAGTCGGTAATGCTATGAATCAAACATACTAGTTCTAATATGATGGATTTGCAGTTATTTAGTTCTTCGAAAAAATGCATAGAAAATAGAAAAGGATAAATAAAATGGAAAACAAAAATATAGGTTCCTAAGGTTTCTAGCTTATAAACCTCTACTGAAATATTATTCCTTCCTCCCTGACTACAAATTTTGGAAAGTGACCTGTATAAGTAATACATAATTCCCATTAACTTTGGAAATACTCATGAAGCTCTTTGTGTCTTGTGACCAGAACCACAGTAATTGAATATATTTGCCCATAAGAACCATACATTTTTTATCACTTTTAATTGTAGTTTATCTCTGTGGGGTTCATTATGATATTAATTTAGTGGGTGAAATAGCTGAAATCCATTAACTGATTGAGAGAATAACCTCATTAATGTTTTGCCATGATATAATTATATATTTTATGCATTTATAGATATGTTAGCTTAATAGTTAGGCATAAAATGCACACCCTTTGAATGTGCACATGGATGGGTGCAAATCTATTTTTTATGGAAAGTGTTCAGAAAAGTTTCTCTTCTGCATGCATTTACATAGATGAAGGATAGATTCTTCTATTTTCAATGTATAATTTTCAAATATATACAACTGACTTCAAACATGTTCTCTTCCTTTCATGGTTTATGAAAGAATCTTCATAATTCCATATGTTATTCAGGAATGAATCATGAAGTTGGGGAAATGCTTACGCTGCGACAAAAATTGCTTTGTCCTGTAATATACATGCATCTCAAGTGATGACCACCTCTTCACATCAGTAATGCGATTATGAAAGTGAACCTTTGGACGGAAAATCTTTCATGAAATTTGGGAATGTGTCTTTTAAATAATTTTTAGTCACTTCACCAGTTTTTCATGATACCAAATCCGTTTACCAACTATTTTATTAGAACAGATTAGTTAACATCTGGAACCATGACTGGAGCCTGGAACATTGGCTACAATTAATTTTTAATATTCGGGTACAAAATTAACTTGATTAATTAGTGCACTCATTGTTTACTGCATAAAATTCCAATGTCCTCACTTTCTGCAATTACTTCCTCCCTGAATTTTTGTTCCATCCCCCTTCTGAAGACTCTAAATCATCCTGTGTTTTCAGCTTCAATGAAAAGGAGATTTAGAATTTTATGCTCCGCAGTCTGGATCCAGGCTTATATGGTATAAACGCTAACTACAAGAATTTGTCCAATTGTGCAATTAGGACATGAACTGCATGGATGTCTGTGGCCAAAGGTGGTGACCTTAAGCGGTGGCTGAAAAATATTTCTATCAGGATGTTTATTCTCGAATTCTTCCTGTCTTGGTTTCTTCCCTTGTGTCTGTATCATTTACCTCCAGGTGCCTATAGACCCTCGAAAAAAGTATGCAGACGGTCTCGTCCGCCGTGCTTTCTTTTACAGACAACTGGGAATACGAAAAATTTCCGAAAAACAAACGGTTGGATCCATCGTGAAACCGTAGCTTTGGTATGTAGGTCAAATCTGCCTCGTTAATCACGCATTATGTTAATCGAACAGAAATGCCGAACGCCCTGGTCAAGATAACGTCAAGTTCATCGTTCACGGTCGGGCAAAGATTACGCGATATCCACGAGGGACACACGAGGGAGGGAGCTGGGGAAGGCGTCCGCTAACTAGTGACTTGTGTCAAAGGCCACGCGGCGAAGCATTACTACTTCCAGCCGAACCATGAGCATCAACCTGCTTTGTGACTTCCCGAGTGATTCTTGTCCCCCTGCCGTGATACAGAGAGGATTCTAACGCAAGGCGACACTTCAAGTCATTAAGCGGACATGATATTACTAATGCATTATCGGCGATTCTTGGAGTATGTTCTTAGCTACCAGATTGGAAAGGCATTTCTGCGGAAGTGGGGAATTGGCACGTAGTTACGCGGAATCTTCGGAAGTTTATCACGAAAACCTTTCCCAAACATTTCTCCAAATAATACACACAAAAGCAATAGTCGCCGGATGAATGAGAATCGAAAAGAATTGCGCCATACATACATCCCATCCTAACAAATTAGGTGTCTAAGTATTTGTTATAAATGGATTGATATTGATCGCATAGTTTAGTCACAGAAACTTCAAGTACTTTTCACAGTTCCTCCTACTGTTTAGTGGAGAACTTCACTCATTTGGAAAATCTGCGAATTTCCCGAGTTTGAAGCACAGCTTCGTAAAGATTGTGTTCCATCCCTATCAGTATTTGACCATTTTCGCACGTGTTACCAGGAGGTAACCTGTCATTCCCATTCAAGGTATTTTACCTTTTGAAAGGTAGGTTTCTGGCGATTATTTACTTCTAACTATTGCGAGAACTTCCTCATTCTTTGCACGATACTATTTATTTCTTCACTTCTTCATAACTCCTGCCTACCTTAAAGCAGTCTGAAAAATTTACTGCCTTCCTTCCTCTGCAGAAAGAAGGGAGGTCCTTTAGAAAAATAGGTACTTATAATATACTAGGTAGTAGGAAATAATATATTGAGTAAATGTTCATAACTAATAAAAATAGCAATTACTTGAGTTATCAGGAAAAATTCGTTTAGGGAAGACTTTGAACCTTTCCCTTGATATAGAGTCCTATGAAGTAACTCTAAAATCTATGCTAAATCTGCCGCAGAACTGGGATACATCAATAAGAAATACTTAAATATACTCAGCGTGAATTTTTTACTTTCTATCTTTTTACTCGTAAAGTTTCGTCGTGGTGATCAATCGCCCTGCCTTGAAACGCAAGAACTGGACTACTTGGATAAGAATAAAACAGAGCAATCAAGTGGGGGGGGGTGGAATGTTACAGATGCCTTTTCCCCGGTCATGTACACCCATGGGCTTGTCCTCTCTCCGTGATTTTTTATGGCGCCACTCATAAGAGACGAGTGTGCTGTCTTTCTCTCCGCTCCCTTTAACTGGCGAGATGGAAAACCTTTTTTGTTTTTTTTTTTACTTTTTTGAGCCCGCCGAAAAAATTCCGAGCGACACAATTCCTCCGCCCACTCTCCCACACCCAGCTCGTCAATTCCACCCCCTCCACCTTCTTGCCAAAAGTAATAATGAGTAAGGTTAGGGGGCGGAGGGGGAAGCGGTCCTTTCTTGACCGCCCTCCCTCCAGCCACCTCCGTCTATCTACCCCGAGGAGGTTCCTCCCACCCTCTCTCTTACCATCCCCCGGTGGGTGGGTGGGTGAAGGGGGGGGAAGGGAGAGAGGGAGAGAGAAAAAAAGGGCGTCCTTGGAGGTAGGGTGTGGTCCCCCCTCTCCTCCCCCGGCATGCCCCCTTTATGCTCTCGCGGGACTATCTCCCCCTTCATCGGGCGGCAGTGCTCTCGGTTTTGCCCATGGGGTGTGGGGTGCCACGCCCGATTCTTCCACCGCCACCCACCCACCCATCTTACGCCCTCGGCCCCACCCCGAACGAGGGATCACCCATCCCTAGCGCCCGCCCCCACAGGCCGCACCACTCCCCGCGACTACAATCCAACATCGGACCCACTCTCTTTCCCTTCCCCTCTCCCCTCCTCCTCTCTCTCCCGGGGAGCGCCCGAGTCTCTCGCTTGTTTACTGTTGCTTCTGCTAAAAGGCAATCGCATTCTATTTAATAAAAAAACCGGTTTGCATCATTGGAGGGGGGATGAGTGATGTGAGAGGTGGGGGTGGTTTGTGGTGCCTCCTGGTGGGGGAAGGTTTGGTGGGGTGGGAGTTTGGAGATATTTTTTGGGAGGGGAGTGAGAGGGAGAGGGGGCGAGTTTTGGAGACCCGGAGAATAGAATGGAAATGCACACGCGATGTTTTTTTCATTATTTTTTTTCCTTGCGGGTAGGGCGAATCCTTCCAACGCCCACTCGCCTGAATGCTAAACGACGAAACAAATAAGATGCCCGCTCGTTCGCATACAATTAAAATCCTCTGCGCGCCGTCTCAAGTGTTTCCCCCCTCCCTTCCTCCCTCAAACTCACACACCCCCTCCTCCTTTTCCAAATCTTGTCTCCATCCCTCTCCATCCTCCCTCCCAATATTCCCCTGGGGATGGGGATGGAGGAGGTAATTCTTTCGTCATTTAGAGAGCCTGAGAGGGCGTCATGGGACTGAGAAACGAATGGAGATATTCCCGCCATTTCCGAAATGTATGGAAATGAATTTACAATTCGTCACTTGATCAATTAGAGGCCGGATACTAAATAACATCTAGGGGTTCGACTCTTAGATGCAAATCTTTTTTTGTCAAGCTTTCTGCCAAAGACTGTTTCTTAAGCAAAATATCAACTATCACAAGACCGGGTTAGCTCAATACCCTTCATAGGGTTTGATTAGTTAAATAATAATTATTACATTTGTTAAGCCGGAACATAATTTTACCGATTTTCCCTCCCAGGGCAAGGAAAGTCATAAAATAAGGTCTCATTTTAAGGACATCAAGGGACTTAATCCCATTTAACAGGGAATACTAACTTATTTAGAACTTATTCATTTGATGAAAACGGGTCTTTTTTTTAACTAGGCTTTAATTTCGCTGGTGGAATCCCGGCGAAAATGCGCCAAAACTGACCAGCAGTGTGCCGCGAGCATTAATCAAGGAATACTGCAATTGCTTACGGGTAATGCAAGGCTTAGCAATTCTAAATACCCTATCCTCAATTGCCCTCATCTTCCCATTATATTAACATTCCTCCATTAACCCCTATATTCCTATTACATCCACATAACTTCATTGTTCAAAAAAGTCTAAACAGTAGTAATTACATATTTATTCAAACATTTTACGCTTTGGGATGCTAATGCTATTTCTCATTGGCGAGGGAGGACGCAAGAAGGAAAAAGGAGCAATATAGGAATCTTTCTTCAAGAAGGAGTTAAATATGGCTACAGAAAACATAAGGCAGTTAATTAGAAAACATCAATCCACCAATCTAGCAGCTTATATTTTTATATTCATGTATATATGGTTTTGACAAAACGTAATAAAAGATTGGAAAGTGTGGTGTTTCGGAGAATATTGAAGAATAAGTGAAAAGATGTAGGAATTAATGCAGTAGTTTTGGGAGGGTTTGGTGAATAAAAAAGAATTTGGACAGCGCTAAACGAAACCAAGTTATGCACCCATAAATTGATAAATATTTCAAAGTCGAAAACTTCAGAAAATTTGGTTTCAGCAAAATTTTGGCCTCGCGTTTGTTTCACTGCCTTGCCCTGTCGCAGTTTTTTTTATAACGTTCCCGTCTTCGATAAAAAGTCGACCTGTGACACCGTTAAACCTCTCTGTGTCTCCGGCTCGAATATTATCGCTCATCCACCCCCACCCAGTCATAATGAATGCAAGAATCATCGAGTGGATTTTCCTTGAAGACGACGCCCGTCCGCGTGAGAAACCGGCGGCGGGCGCTGAGCAGGGCGATGCCCCCCTTCCCTCCTGCCAAATTTTCCGTCCATGTGTGCGTGGCAGTCGCCATTTTGGGGCGTCAATTTGGCTATAGCCGCTTCCATAAAGGGCTTTAAATAAATATGTACTTGTGTGTTCTTATATATACTATTAATATTATATTATATATTTATTAATATATATATATAATATGTATACATATGTATGTGTGAATATATATATATATATATATATATATATATATATATATATATATATATATATATATATATATATATATATATACACATGAAGAGAGAGATACATTTGCTTGTTACACCAGTGCTAGCGAATTTTTGATATGGTTGCTTAATGACCTTTTCCACGTGCATATATCTCTGTACGTGTGTGTGTGTGAATTTTCCCTGTGCCCAGGACAGCCTGGTTGGTTAGGGAACGGGTTAAGTTGCAAGGGTCTGAATTTGCATGGGAGATCTGGCATTGTCATAGAAACGCATTCAGGATTTCTCTCGTTGTTATGGATGCCCTTTCATTTTTTTTACCGCCCTTTTGTCGAAGCGAAGAGCGCTAAGCCGCATGAATTTTGTTTCCTTCACGACTGGTGTTCACAAGATGTGTGCTGAATTCGCAAGCATGTTTTCGAACACTTTTCAGCATTTTCAAATTCTTTCTACGTTTTCGGGGCTTTTCCGGTAGATATCGGATGGATGTGTGATAAAGATGGAATGCTGTCCATTTATTTTTATCCCTTCGAATATACCTACACTTTGTGATGACTGCCGTCTCCTGATTGGTTCCCAGGCGAGCTTCCGAAGACTGTTTTTAAGCGTCCTGAAATATTTTCTCAAAAGCAAACGTTTCGGAGCTTTCTAAACGCTCCTTGTTTAGCTATTTATAATATTAAACTATTTATCATAAATATTTTAGCACAAAACACGTGTACAGCACTTAATCGCGTGCTATAATTATATGCTAATTCCGAAATGTTTAGCAAGCCAAGAAAACAAACTTATTTTTGTTTTAAGGACAGAGAGGTATATTCATTTTGTATTTTAATATTGATGACCGCATGGGTGTCTGAGATTCGTGTATGGATTTGTTCATTTGAATGAGTTCATAGAGGCACATCAAGAGTCTCCGCCTTTACTGCCGAAACGTTTAACAACTAGGTACCTAAAGGGGCGTCAAAGGTAGATAGCCTTGACTTTTTGGGGAAATTGGACCTCCTCTTGACCGAAAATTATCTCATCGGTGAAGAGGACGATATCACGTGAACTATAACACTTTAGGCTCACAACACCAGAATTAGTCGAAGCGGGGTGAATTTCCCCTCGGGATGATTTCATCTGTGAAATTTTAATCCGAGCTATGGTCTCAGATCACCAATCTCGAAGCGAAAACGATTAGCAGCTCTGCGTGGATATTTCGTGGCTTGTTTTCGCGGGCGATCTTTTTCGAAAGTCATGGCCTTGCTGGACGTGGCTCTTTTATTTTTATCGGGCCAACATTCCTTTCTCTTACATTTCTCGTTTGTGACACTCGCTGAAGGTTTCAACGGGCATTTTGTATGATTTTGAAGGGCACTGCTCGCACGGTAATAATTTCACTGTTCTTTTCCCTTCCTGCTTCAGCATTGTTACTACGAAGTTTTTTTCCCCTACAGTATCACTGGGGGAGAATCAAAAGTTTTTAGATTTTTCTTTTAATTTCAAATGCTTCTCATGAGCTACTTGCCACCAATGTCAGCTAATGCAAATAATTGATTGGTTACATGCATATATTCCTCTTTTAAGGGATACATAGATCATTTTAGTACTCGTTTGAGGAAGTTTTAATCGCTCGCCGGTGAAAAAACAGCATTCAAGCTTTTTTTGTGTGTGAACTTACGCCTTAGTGACTGATTTCCGTAATTTGAGTGAATACTTATAGTTGGCCAATATTTTGAGTTTTAATTGACTAAAAATGTCGACTATTTTGCATTTTTTTAAAGACCCCTTTATTTAAAAATCAGTATAATGAAAGTTTTGAACTTATTTTGCCATCTATCAAGTGTGTTTAAGTTATGACTTGATTTTTGAAACACTGCGATGAAATTATTTCGTTATAAGTATTTATTTTTTAGATCTTCTAATTTACACTATTTGAGGATATATAGCGAAAGGCATGAAATGAAGCCCTATTGATTAACAGCGAAGAAGACTATAAATAGATGAAGGTTATACATCAACATCCTACCGGCACAACACTTTTTACTTTCTTAGGGTCGTCATTTACTTTTGTTGGCCGAAACTAAGCGAAAGTGGTTAAGTGGTGGTAGCTAATGTTGATTTCGTGTGTGAATTTAAACAGTTATAAGATCCTTTGGTCAATAACTGCCAATGGACTATAAGATTAATTAATAGCGCTTGACGAGATTGAGTTACGCATCACAAATACCTTACATATTCACCCCACGAACTTGATCGATATCCATTTTAAAATACGTGTTGATTTTGTAAAGTACTTTCGTAACACAGATGACAACCGTTGTAATCTCCAGGAAGTAACCGTTTTGTATCGTCACATTCCACGCGATATTCTATACCACTATCTCCGTGCACTCACCGGGTGACATCCCGAGGACTTTGCAGGTCTCCTGTACGTCCCGCCTTATCTGCTCCATGGCCATGGAGAGCATGGGTTCGATCCTCTCCAGATCAGCCTCCTCCCTCGCATCATCCTCGAGCTCTTCGTCTTCCTCCTCCATCTTCACGTCAAGCTGCTGGGCGGCGTTCCCCATCTCGACGACCGCGCTCGGGATGCCGTCCCCTCCGGCCGCGCCTCCGCACACCCCAGCCCCGACGGAACCCGACTCCTCCTCCGCGGCGTCCACCGCCTCCACCTTAACTTCCGCCAGACCGAACGGCCAAAGGTTAAATTTCCGCTGGAAGCTCGTGTCTCTCAGTACCTCCCGGAGGAGGCGGTGGTCTTGCGGAGGAGGATCTGCTGCCTCCGGCTTGGAGACTTTGGTCGACTCCGTCTGCAGGAGCCTCCGGAGGTTCGTGGCGTCGGCCACCGATGTCGCTGGCGAGCACGGTGTTAGGGGCGAGCAGGTGCTGGGAGTGGGGGGTTGGAGGGAGGCCGCGGAGGATGGAGGCGTGCTGACGGGTGTAAGGGGGGAGTAGTTGAAGAGCGGGGCGGGGGACGGCGGGGCCGGGGAGGAGGAGGCCGTCGAAGGACGTTCCGGAGTGGACGGCGGCTCGCTGTGAAGGTACAGTGGTGGGGGGCAGTCCTCGAGGTGTGCCGGCAGTGGGGACTTAGGCCCGTTGCTCTGGGGTGCTCCGCCGCGGTGTAGGTGTGCCGCGGCTCCCTCTGGGTGTTTCTCGCAGTCCTCGAAGCCGAGGAGGAGTTCCCTGAGGGTGGGTGCGGAGATGGGGGTGGCGACGGCGTGGAAGGCCGGCGGGGAGTCGCAGGATGCAAGGAGGGCTGGCAGGGAGGCAGAGGGCGAGGGTACCAGGTCGCACTCGTCCGGGGGCAGGAGGGACAGGTCGAAGGAATCGGCCGCGAAGTGTGAGAGATCGGGGTGCGGGAGGTCCATGGAGCCGGTCGGCACTGTCTGGGCCATCTGTAATAAGAGACAATGGGGTGGGTTAGATTGTTGGTTTCTGACGAATTTTCGCATGGTCAGAAGGACAATGCTCGCACGCACGTGATCGGACCACGGCTGCTTTTCATGCCGAATGAAAAAAAAATTTTTTACAGTCTACCATACATTCGAATATAGTTTCACTTCGTTCAGAATCGCCGGCCACGCTCACTACGGTTGGCGAGGTTAAAATAAAACCCTGCTGATTCATTATATGCTGACGTAATATTAATATGTTATGACCTGGATGAATTCTTTCTATACGGCCACAATGGCTGAAACCGAAGATTTGACTAAGTATAAACTCATGAAGATTAATCCAAACTATTTGTGAAATAAGCATTAGAAACCATATCGTAATTCATAGTAGGGGGATAATTAGGCACAGTGATTACCCTATCTGAAACCCAAGATTTGAAATAAAAAATGTATCATTTACTATTATATCGTTTTCATACCTAATAACACATACGATATCATAGGCAATACAATTAGGATACGTTAGGCTTCCTATGAAATGTGGTATGGATTTATAAAGAGGATGTATACATGCTTTAGTTAAATAATTGTAAGATAAACTCGATATAGGTTATGAGGGTAAAAAGAAACTTAATACTTCCACAGTAAAGAATTATACCACTTTAGTGTGGAAGTGTAAAGTTTCTTTTTACCCTCATAATGAAGGAATTCCACAAAGTTTAACCTGAAACTGTTATGTTTATCGGTAAAGGTTGACTTTACTTTTATAATTATAGTTTTTACACAAACAAAATAGATAAAATATTAAAATTGCCATGAATAATTGTTGATAAAATATGCTGACATATTTGTCCTTCGTTTTAAACGTTCCATTTCATGAATTTTCTTTAAATCAGGAAAAACAGCTTTTCGTTTGGGTGTTTGTTGGTTCTATCTGTGTTTATATACGGCAGAATGTCTACACAATTTAACTGCTTTTTTAATTAGTGACGAAAATACGTTAATCCCGTCCATCCCATCGAGTTTGGAGTGTTTTAATTGAATCGCTTTCTCCCGGAATTAAGCGTGAGTCATTCTCAAGTCGTCAAGCCAAAAAAATTATTCTTGATTATGAAAAGCAAACCTTCATTATACTTTCTCCATCTCGTCACTTTCTATCTCGTGAAATGGCTAAAACGATTAACTTGATTTTGAAATTCAAACTCCCAAAAAGACACCCGTACCATAAGTCTAAGTATTTCCATGTTAAAGCTGTAAACTCTTCTCTTTATTCCACGGCTGCTAAAAGATTTATTTTTTTTGCTCAATGGCATGAATCCTTTAGCTATCGCTGGCTGGGCTTAGTGTTATGGTACTGTTAAATATTGTACTGTGTGAAATTACGATAGGAAAACCAAATGGTACGAGTATTAGCAAATTACACTCTCTCGACGAAGTAACTACAGCTACCTCTGATGCTTGGTCAAATTATGTCTTTTTTATTCAGCACACTTTTTTGTCACATTTTCTGAGAATTGGTGGGACATGCGAATAAAACGAGTAATCTTTACGTAATATGGTTTATAACTTCCGCAAGAAGACTTGATTGAAGAAAACGCAATTTTTGGAGGGAGATAACGTAGGAAAAAAACACAAAATAAAACGTCTTCACATGTAACTTCCACAAATTCAAGGTTCATTTCTTTGATTCTTCAAGATTCTTGCGCAGTCACAATTACATGCACATATCATCGCAGTAATTCGCGAGCTGTTCCATTTTCCTGTCAGGATGATGCTCATCAGTCAAGTGGCGTGATTAATTTTCCAGGAATGGATCTCACGCGCAGGGTATTATTTCTAATCGGCGGGAAGGGATAATTGAAAGAAAAGCGCCGAAAGTTCCTTTTTATTTCGGAGTCCAAGCAATGCCTGCCGAGAGGCCGTCAAAATTCATGCATCGGACGTCATTATCGTGGACTGGTCCCTCGAAAATAAGGAGGAACTCACCATTTTCCCTCTGCCAACCCAACTCGCTTGTCTGAATGTTGTCGGAATTGTTAAAGAGAGGGAGAGGGAGAAACGTCTCACTCGTGAGGGCCCCGGGCGGAACGTTGCCGTTTTCGATAAGGCTTACTCCCGAGGATATTTCGAGGTTGTCACCTGAAAGTAGATTTTGGACTTTCATTGAGATGAACATTCTTTCGGAGCCATCAGGTGGGAGGCAAGGTCACTTCGGATGAAGCCCTCCCCCATTTAATGATGCATTTCATCCCTGTTATTTTTACAGGATTGGCAAGCGGGGGGGGGGCTGAAGTGAAGTAAGTGCTGCCACGTTTTTCTCCTCCTCTATCCTTCCCTCTCCCTCTTCGCTCGCACTATCTTCCGCCTCATCTGCCTCTCTCAAAACGCTGCCGCCGTGAAAGCCTTCCTCTCAATTTCGACCCGCAAAACAAAGACGCGGGGAGCACTAAAGGTGCGGAAACTTATGGATTCCACCACCGAAAAGATTCAAAACCCAACGTATGGCGAGAGGAAATGGGGTGGAAGGGGAAGAGCCGTGCAGAGGATGCAGTCTTCGAAAATGAGGTAATCTCCACTTCGTGCTTTTCAATCTCTTCATCCGAACGAGATGCTTGTCCAGACAAGTTGGAAAAAGGAGTGACGTGTTGAGTTTCCGATTACGGCTCGATTAATTCGCGACCGTTTTCGATGTGTTATTCTATACTTAAGTACCTTTTTTATTTTGTATGATACTGCATTAATCTTAATAAAATAGTAATTCTTTCGAAATGGTGGCTGGTGAAATGAAAGTATAATCTACATCGAGGATTTCATTGCATTCGAAAATAAGGCAAAAGATCGTATCCGTCGTGCTTGTCAGAACATTTCTGGAACCCACGAAAATTGTTTGGGTCCCTTTATTAATTCGACAATGATGAAAGCCCATTTCATTCCCCCCGAACCGATAGCGTGGTATAATTAATGGTAAATAATCACGATATATATATATATATATATATATAATATTTAAATAAATAAATTAATATATATATATATATATAGAATATTTAAATAAATAAATAAATAAATAAATAAATAAATATATATATATATATATATATATATATATATATATATATATATATATATATATATATATAGTTATTTATTTATTTTCCATCTGCGAACTTTTCATTATATTTTGGGTTTCCGGATGATATTAGTTCCTCATAACACTTTTCACTTGGGTTCAAGTACATTTCAATATGTCACGGGAGAATCGATGCCTAATTTCGTGGCATTCTCGGTGACGAAAGAAATGCCTCCCTTCCGACGCAAAAACACCTCGCGCCGTCGGAGCTGCGCGGAGAAGCCCACCGAGGGAGACCTCTGCCGGTGGTGAGGCGAAATGTTTAGGCAGCCAGGGCGCGTGACCTCGAAAGCCTCCCCCCTCTCTCCTCATTCGTCTCCCCATCCCCCTTATCCCTTCCATTACCACCGACTTCCCAACCCCCATTGCCTTCTCCAACCTGTCCACCCCACACTTCTTCCTCACCTATGCGGGAATTTTTTTCTCCACCTCCCAACCTCACCCCTCTCTCACTCTTAACCCTCCGGGGGTGGGAGATGCTGGCCCTCCCTCTTCCCTCCCTCCTCACACTCACCTCTCGCTTCGTTTTCTACCTCTCTCTCCCCCCTTCTCCTCCTCCATTCCCTCCCCCCATCTTCCCTCCCAATCTCCTAAACCTCACACTCCACTTTCTCAAGGTGACTTCTTCTGGGAGTAGTCAGCGTCACGTTTGGGTTTTCCCTACGCCCTCCCACCCACCCTCTTCATTCCTCCTCCTTGATCTTGGCTCCTCCTCCGCACCATCTCCTCCTCGTCCTGACTTTCCCTTCCGCGTTAAGGGTGTGGGGGAGGGTGGGTGGAGGTAGAGATGCATGGAGGGGGGAGGGAAGGTGTCTGGCAGCGGCATCTTTCCCGCTGGCGCGGAGACGCGATTGCACAGCCGTTGAAGTTTCCGCCGGGTCCGACGCTTCGACCACCGCTTGCATTCGCTCCTTCCGATAATTATATGCCGATGTAAGTTAGACGATCTTCATTCGGGAGAATCGAAGTACGGAATGGTTTATAGTTTGCCAGAAGATATTTTCAATCCCTTTATTGATTGTGCGCAACTTCACCCAAGTCCAAAACCAGCGAGTTCCCTCGTGAGGGCGTGGTAGAAGGGGAAGTTGGGTCAGAGGACTTCGATTATACAATTTTAGACACTCAATGAAATTTTGGGAACAAGGATGGCAGTTGAAAAGTATTAAATTAAAACTATAAAATATACTATTTATATTAATGATGATATACTTCTCGGGAGAGACCAGTCTTGGTTTTATTGTATTCGGGAATCGGGGGAAGGAAGATTTAGTACGCGTTTAATTCCATTAGTTCTGGAGTCTCTTTCCCTTATTTGATCCGTGTTGATCTAACTACCAATAAAGTGTAGAGCCCTGAGAATTCACTCGGAATTAAACTTGAGCGACTTCTACCTTTCTAACTTGGCTTTCTCTCTTCGTGTCTGGCGAGGTTTACATCCTAGTTTCTCCAATAACCCCGTCACACTTACTTTTTATCATAACCACTTTTCACAAATTTAGCGAATTTTCTTTGGACCTCGTCTAATACCTTAATTTAGACTTTCCTGTTGCGTCCCATACATTTGCCGTTTATTCTAAATGTGGATTAATTGAAGTAACTACATGTCTTTTATTATTTTAATTGATCTTTGCCGTTAAATATTTAGGGAATTATTAGGAAACACTCAACTTTTGCCCAGCTGTTTTTTAAACCATTTTTGCTTTAGTAAATGTTTATCATTACTGGAGTCCACTGGAAATTCATATTTATGCGATGTATGTTTAGCAGGCACCCGGTTTCGAACTAATATATTTGGGTATGATTCATTCTTTCCTTTCTCGTGTAAGCTAATTGAAATTATAATTATATAAAGGGGGCCATGGGATGCTATGACATGTATACTAGAAGAATGTATTGACTATCAACTCATACAATAATATTTACTTAGTTTTAGATAAATAATTTTACTGCGCGACTGAATCGGTCAGATTAAAAGTCAGATTCGTAAAAGATATTGTAATTAAGGGCAGGAGAAGGCAAGGATTTGGCCCGCTTCTGAGTTAAGGTTTTGTGGTTGAAAATTGCTTTAGTGAAAATTCGTGTTTGGTTTAATGGTCTGACTGTCGCAAATGAGAGTGATCAAAACCTTCCTTCCGCTTCCGGTTGTTAAAAAAAATATCCCTAAGCCCCGGAAAGCTCGAAAAAAAAGTTGGGAATGAGAAGTTCTAACCATGTGTGAGATCCGGGGAAAACAATCTGCCAGCGGGAATCAGATCAACGCTACGCAAACATCATGTTTTCATTTTCTGAAAACTTACGCGGTCTTAAGTAATACGGTGTCCAATTTTTAAGCATTTATTTTACAAAATTTTTACGCATTTTACAAAATTCTCGAAAAATAGGCATGGGGAGGAGGGAGAAAGGGAGGAATTGTGGCTGAAATTCGAATAAGACAGATAAAGTAGATACTTTAGAGTAGATAAGTAGATAGAGTATTTTGGCTGAGAATGTGGCTGAGAATGGAGTTTGGAAAACTTAGATAAGAGGAAAGAATTATAAGGAAACATAGAAATAATTAAAGAAAATGCATGCTGACCGGAGTGAAGAGAGGCAGAAAGTGAGTATGAGGAATTTGATGAAGACTCATTTCACTGCAAGGTGTCGCGTTGTGTCGTGTTTGGTTAAGATAATACAAGTAATTGTAGCGTTGGCTAGTCAGTTTCTCCATCCAAAACCTGCCCTAACCGCTTCCTCTACCGTCAATAAATAAGAATTAGCATTTTATTTTGCTCTTTGTCCTTTGTCATGAGTAATGCTATGAATTTTGATCGACTCATTTCAGCTGAGGTGGAATTCGTTTTCAAGATCATTTTTGTTGTTATTACATTGTTATTGGTGACCACGTAATCTTAAAAATCTCTCTTGTGTTCTAACTCAGACACAATTGCAATAAACGGCTTCGAACCACGCTCAAATGTGCGCTTATTGCACTCTAAGAGCGCCATTTTGTGAAGTTCAACTGTTATGCTGATTCGGTAGTCATTAAGTTTTATCAGGGAAACTAATCCCCGCCCCGTGACTCTTCGTGTTGAATATTCATTCGGTGCCTTCTTTTTCGTTTTTCTTTAAAATATCTTGCGTACTCGATACTTAAATAGAGGATAAAGGATTTTTAACAACCCTTGTTAATGAATCCTCAAACACGCACGCATTTCGGAAAACTGAGTCACTTGAGATATTTTTGTGCAAATGATATGAAGGCGAGTTCGAGGATCTCTTAGATTTTTTTCATGTGGATTTCAATGTCTGGGTTGCATGGGGTCATTTCTAAATCTACATCACACAATACCCCGCAATCCGCCGCAAGGGCTTGTGACGGGGGATGCTACGGCAACAGTCATGCGTGCAAAAGTATTAGGTAATGTATTCAGTGTGTGTGCGCATGTATATATATATATATATATATATATATATATATATATATATATATATATATATATATACTGTGTATGTATATATATATATGTTTACTGTGTATGTATATATATATATATATATATATATATATATATATATATATATATGTTTACTGTGTTTGTGTGTATATATATATACACAGACACAAAAAATACTCCTAAACTCATGTAATACAAACATCATGTTCACATACACATATTGCTACATATACCGTGCAATAATTTTCTTGGACTAAATCATTAAATTATGGTCTTTAAGTTGATATATTAGCGCTTGGGTCCAATTAATAATTAATGTGTATTTTGCGATGGAGGGACATGGAGTTGACTTTCTCTGTAACGGTGTTTCACTCATTTTATCTTGGTCTGTAGAATCTACTAGTTTAATTTGGCTCCATAATAATCCTCCCGGTGTCGCCAAAGAACTCAGTTACCGTGTACCTTCCAAAAAGCCAATGTCTTACCTTCTTGACTCAAGGGTCTCCCAACCTAATTCCTCCAACATGTCTGCAATTTATCGCATTTTCTATGAACCTTTTCCAATTCCTTAATGTTTTCTCCCGTGTATCCCAAACCCTTGCCGCGTATTCCAAATGTGGTCTAACTAAAGCGTAGGAACACCTCTCTCTCTCCCTCACCTTTTCATTGTATTCTGAAGTCCGTCTAGTTAAACCTAGCTTCCTTGAGGCTGATTCGCATATTCTTCTAATGTGTGTGAGTCCCATATATAGCTTGTATTATTTTAATGCGTCTCATTTAGGAAAGTGCCAACTTCTTGGGAGTCACTCGCACTAAATAAAAGAATTTTCTCCTTATATATAATATAATAATTAAATATATGGTTTCGTATACATGATTTATAGTTATATGCACAAGCATATCTCGCAGAATATTTGGTCGTGCAATGATTAGTCCCTATTTAATGGGGCGATTTTTTCGTAGTTTTTATAATATAAAACAGAACCAATCGAAAATAATTTATCACAGGCTGTTCTATTATTTCACATTGTAGTTTCCTCGCCCATATTTCATCCCAGTGTTTCATTCCATGAACCGTTACTCATCACTGAAACGAATCCCTACGTACGTACGAAAACGCACATGAAGTAGAGCCAACGTGTCTGATACGTACTTAAGCCGATCCATTTCTTGTCCACGTCTAAACGTGCCCCAAACGGTATGTCTCGTGAAACACTGAAACACCTTAGTCTTAGAGAGAGGGCACAAAATTCTTTATCATCTTCGGGAATCCTAAAAGCGGCGACACACTCATAAAAATGAACAACGGAAACGCCGACTCGCGCGCTCATTATGTCGCTGAAAGTCGTTACTGTATCTTGGATAATGAATAAAGAACAGATGCGAAAAGGAACGGGTCTAGTGTTGTGCGTCCCGTTGATAGAACAACGCTAACCGTTCGTTTTTCTTTTCCAGACTTCGGAAAACTCTTTGAATGTTACGTGCTTCATTAAAGATCTATGTCGCACTGGGACAGGTGGCAACCCTGACCACGACGGCCCTAACCTGTTAACCCGAGACCTTCCCCGTGCTCGCAGGTTTCCTGAGGGCAGGGAGGGGAATAAAAGCCCTTTCCATCCATCTTGCCTTAGTTCCGAGAAGCAACGTCCCCTCACCGTCTGCGCGGTGCATGGCGGGAAGGGAGAAAGCGAGTGATTCAAGAAGTTTTTTCAATCGCAGTGACGTCAAAAGGGTTGCGGCGCTGGAGGAGAGTCCGAATGGAGGGAGGGAGAGAGGGGGAGGGGGAAAGGTTGGACGACACAAAAAAAACAGTCACAGGGTAATCTCCCACCCCACATTCTTCCGACCGTAAACCACCCCCCCCCCCACTCCCCCATTTCGGTCCTCAAAAGAGAAGCGAAACAATGACTTTCTCACGGGTCTAGGAGAGTTCCTAGGATGGGGGATAAAAACTTTTGGTATCTACTCCCTATTCATAGTGCAGAGAGGCGTTTCTCACTGTCGCTTTTTTTTTAATACCTCCCTCGACCCTTTCATGGAATGTCATAAGTGAGACTCGCCCGCTGGAGGAACCCGGACGCAATTTCGAGAGGGTCGACGGGAAAACACAAGTGGGCATTTATTTATTTATGCATTTTTTTATGTCCCGTGCGTGTTTTCGTCGGCTGGGGGGGGGGGTGGTGGAGGGGGATGAGGTGTTTGACGTCTTGGTGAAGCGAGTGGAACGAGAACCAAACCAAACTCCCCAGTGTCGAACACACATGACTGCCTCCTGGGATCTTCTCCTGATTGACGTCATAGGGGACCGCGCGATGACGCCATGCGTGGTTGGGAGAGGCTGGATTGTTGCAGATGCAACAACAAGTGTTCCAGTTCCTTGAGAGGGACTGGCTTATTTAAGTTACACGCTCCCGATCTTGGATGAATTATCTCGTCGGTAAGGGTAGAGAGGATGACGGCCGTGGATGTTCACTTTTTCCACCAAGGCGTGAATTTTGGCGGACTTGGTAGGTAGTGGGATTCTGTAGACTCCTCAGGGACTCGTAAAGGAACCTAAATGCAACCTAACCAATAGCAAGAAGGGCAAGAAGTTTGAACGAAATCGCTGAATCCGACAGTACGTCCTTCCTGGCGATGAATTATTCACATCCAATTGAGGAATTCCCCGAACTTGGTAATGTTTAAACTGTAAAAGCTACATCTACATGGTATCATGAAACCCACTGCTAAGGTGTGTGGCAGAGGATGATTCAACACGAGGCATGCAACATTAGAAATTAAATTTTTATTAGTTGGCATCCACAATACGTGTGTAAAAGAATTAAAACTACGTAGTCAATGATCACTTAAGGTGCACTGTGGCATCTAAGTGCGAAACACTTCCCTATGCATACGAGACAAGCTGTTAGTAACATTAAGGAAAAGAATTTAAGGGGTCTACGAATCGAGTGTATTTGGTGTTTCTTTCCTTGCTTTCATTCTCTAGACTCAATACGATAGGAAATGAACAAAATAGAGAAATAAAATAGACCTATGAATCTATAACGTAATGATTTTCTGTAACCGAAGGTACACTCGCTATGTCATCTCTACGTTACATGTTATGTGATTGAAATTAAGTAATTTCTCGTTTCTTTTAGAAAAAGGAACATACGAGTATAATACCCATACTCATAGACTCAAGATGCATTGAACGGATTAATTAGACGACAGGGTCTGTAGAGAAGGTAACTCATGAGATTTCTGAATTTTATTCGTTCATTCGCGTGATCAAAAACAAATTTTCCATACGAATCGTTTCGGATTCTGCTTAATTGAAGTTGGGAGAGTTCATCCTCACTTCAAAGCAAATAATGTCTTTTTCTGACATAACATATTCGACATCTTTGTTTTCCTCACGCTCTGAGAATATCCAAGGATTATTTCACCGCGGTAATTCCATTCTGCATGGCGTCCTTATCTTTACAACTTTCCAGTGCTGGCAGTTGAAAATGATGATCGCGAAATCCGAAATACCCAGGTTGCGAAACGGACAACAGTAGAAAGTTGAAACGACAGAAACCTAATGAGAGGGAATTCGCTTCGTCAATTGCTTTCAGGAAATCTGGCGATGAGTGGCGCGTTCTTCGGAAGAAACCAGAACTTCCACTTTTTCGCGTGGATGAAAACTCGACAGTGTTTTTTTCCTTCCCTGATGCACGCGCTATCCACCCACGATCGCATTTATCTTCACGACTCTTAAGAGTCCCAATTGCACAACTCCATTTATTGCTCAGGTGTCGTAAATTAACGCAGTCGATGGCCTCGCACTTCGATCTTTTTTTTAGGGCTACCAAAAGATCGCGGGTTCCATTCTCCGGGGTTCTCATCTGAATGTTCCTTCAATCCCGAAATTTTATCACGGTGAAGTAATCGTGTTGCCGTCGTATATTAATTAAAGTTGCACAAGGGGCCATCAGGTGCGTTCCTTCTGTCTACGGGTGAATGTGGGATTGGTGGTTGGTTATTCTGAGAGGCCTCTCCATATGGTTGTCACTTCATATGAAGCTACTATCGTTGTCTGAGCGAATTCGTAGAAAATGTCGTTTCGTGATACACAAGAGCGTGTGGCTTCCATGCGGAGCATTGGATCGAAAATAAAATATTCGACCATGAGATGCCATGATTTCCCCCCCCCCCCCCCCCAAAGTGGTTTATCATGGGAGTCCGCTTTTCCATTGTCAACATGCCCTCGGCATTGACCGCCGTATTTTTTGTTATTCCGCATATGAAATCCACAAATTTGTTCCGCGAGTTTTGAATCGTCATAGTTACTTTCGGTGGATTGCTATGTGGACAGTCTTCGTGAAGTAAGTCGAAGCGGGACTAGGAGACCCTTCCCTCGCCTCTCCCTCTTCACTGCCCTCCCTCCCGCCCTCCTCCTGAGAAATAAAAAGAAGGCTCTCCCCCGATGTGGCGGCCTCCGTGCACTCACTCGTGCCGATGTCCATTGGGGTCTGCCTACGTGTCAGGTGTCACGTGTTCTGATTTCTCCGGGGGGGAAAAGTTGGCATCCGATCGCAGTCCCGCGGACGTTTTTGATGTGATTTGAATTTTTAACAACTCCCCGAGTTTTATAGCGGCAGCTGGATGTGCTCATTTTCCAAGGAGGGGAGGGGGAGGGGGTAATTGAAGTCCGCCGGAATAATGTTCTCGAGTACCTAATCTGGATAGAATGAGCATTTTAACCGTCCCAAGAGTAGAATATAGTGCCCGTTTGAGATGTAATTACTGTTATTTGAAATGCGGCCAAGTTTTGTATAGACTTTAAATGAAAAGTAAGAAGCTTTCGGTGGGATGATTTATTGAGGTTCTAATGCGGTGGGCGTGAGATTTCTCCCGAACCAAGGCGGGGGAGTAGTTATGATTCACTCTAATCCCACTCCTCCCGTTGGGAAAGTGGCTTACGGTAGATGGAATATGTTTTGAATTATTACGGCGGAGTAAGTATCACGCCATTTATTTTCACCCCGTGCGACACGCTGGAGAACACTCTGATGTTCACCAGAATGCTTTATATAGAGAGTAGAAACTTAAAACTAGTACAAGATTACAATATTCTAAAATTGGGGAAGAAGTATTGAAATTGATATATGTACATGGCACCCTGCAAGCTAAGGTGTGTGGCAGGGAGTGATTCCACACCTCTGTCGTCAAAATTAAGTTTTGCTTTTAATGTTATTTCTCAATTAAAATTTAAAAAAAACCTTAAAATAATGGAGGTAGCATTGACTACAGCTACGTACACTACGGAATGTAAGAGAAGAACACTTATCTGCGCATGCGAGACGAGGTATTAACAACCAGAAGAACAGTGAAACTAGGGTTTTATTAAAATCATGGCAATCCAGCCAAATTTCTGTTCGAGTCGGTTCCACAAATTAAAATCATGTATTTTTCTTACATACATGCCATGGAAATATCCGTTGGTCATTTGAATTTACGTCTCGAGTTATATTATAATATTAACGTTTATTCCTGATATTCTTAAACAATTTCGCTCCTGTTTTTCGCACATAGACATTCCCAATCACCAAAAAAACCTTCCTACGCTCTCACGCGAATAATTTCATTTGATTGCTGCATCAGCCATAATACATTTGGGTGAATCATGAATGGAATTTAGGTCACCCATGCGGTGTGACGCCTTCAGAAGTCGATTATTTTCACCGTTTGAATTTTTTGATGTTAAAAAAAAATTCATAAGTTTTCTGGGAATTGTTCTTTTTTCCTTAAGCACGGGTCGGCGGAACATTTTTATTAACTAAACCCTTAGCTATTTCCCTACTTAGGAAAAAAGTAAGTTACTTTTTTAAGTCTTTCATAATCTTCCTTTTTTTACGGGCACAACGCATTACTAAAACGAAATGAAATGCCGCTTGGTCAAAATTTCGAATGTTAAGGTAGTGGTTATTGAAAGTTCCAGATGGCGAAGCAAATATTTAAATGCCCATCTATTATTTTGCTTCTGTTTCCAAGCATACCGCTGTGGCAAAAAAAACCAGGATTTGTGAACAGAATCTCATGGCCTTGAATCAAACCCGAACAAAAAATTAAAATTAATACATCATTTGATTAAGTAATTACAATCACACAGACTTCAACTTTATCCTCGATTTCTACTATAAGGGCCATTAAAACGATTTAAGAGCGATTCGAGAAAGCTGATAACTGGATAGGTTACTAATCACTGGTGGAGTTTCTTTCTGTTCATGCTATATGTATACACATATACACATAGTATGTGTACTGTGTATGTATACTATGTATGTATATATATATATATATATATATATATAATATGTATATATATATATATATATATATATATATACATATATAAATACACACACATACGAGTATACACATATACATACATTTTCATTCACATGGGTATAAAGGATCATGCATACAAGACAAACTCAGGATTCGTGGGGAGATGAAAGAAAGAATATCACAGGCTCAAAAAAGTTTACTTGACCGTGAAAAAAGAAATATCTAACTTATGTGAACGTCTCACGGATGTGAATAAAAATGCTAGTGCTATATTGGTGTACATTATATGTACATATTATATATGTAAAAATATATATTAAATTGATGGGGTAATATACTATATTGCAATACTTTTGGCGATGAAAAAGGGCCAAAAATAAAAGGACGCCAGTAATTACACAATCGTCAATAGTCATTAACGTCTGCATCACTGAAATACTATATTTATAGGTCTTCGGATATATTCGTAATTCCTTAGTGACACGTCGTCGATCGTGTTCCGTCTGATCGCACGGAATTATTTTCAAGCATTTCCCTTGCGTCTGGATATACGTCAATGCGCGCTTCTACGAAGTTGAGGATGGTGAAGGGAAGGGGGCAATTTGGGAGATCTTCACTCCCAGCTTCATCTTCCTTAAGGGAGTTGAAGCTGGAGTGGCCTTGAGACGCTTGCGGAGTTGATGATTGTGAAGGAGAGTTTTATGGTTCATCAAAAAGAGATGGAAGGGAAAGGGGGGAGTCGAAGAATCATCTCCTCTCGATTGCCCTGATCGGAGAGTGAGCGGGTGGGTTTGAGAGGGGGATGAGGAAGAGATTTGGGTTCGGTGAGAGGCAGAGGAAAGAGAATGATGCTATCCTTCACGGGCTAGGCCTCAATATGTGCTGTAGCCGGTAAATGGCATTCTTACGAAGTCGACTTGATCTCCGATTTAGATTGAGTGCAGCGAATATGAGCTTATGTAAAACTGTGGCATGATAAACTCTGATTAGATTGCCAGAGGGACTCTCCACGCTCACATGACACCCAGTACAACGCCACTAGGGTGTATGGCAGGGGGTGATACTAATCCAGGCAGTCAGCATGAATATTAAGTTTTGCTTGAAGGATATTTTCCTATGAAAATGCGGAGTACTTAGAATAAAGGAGATAATACCAACCCCAGCTACATTGAGTGCAAAAAACTTATCTAATATCGTAGGGATAGCATACCAGGCTGAAAATCAAAAGACGTCAGCTGAATTTCATTTATGCGTTGGAGCTGAATCTTTTTCTAAAGATGTTTATATTTACATCTTACCCTGCAACACGCTCAAATAGCGTGCGGCACGGGGTTTTATATTGCCAGATAGTAGAGTAATTTTTGAGTGATGAGTAATGGGATTCGGGAGTATAGTTTTATCGTAAATTATGTTTACTACTGTTGTGCTCTCGAATTGCGCTCAAGGAAAATTATTCCTCATGTCGAACGGTTCTGCAGTCAAATTTCCCAAACAATCTCAGTGTAAGGAAGATATTTTCAAAGCCCACTGTTCTGAAGTGGAAAGCTCCAAATAGGGAGAGAAACTCTTATGTCTAGTTTAAAATGCCGTTATTTTAATATCGATATTTCCACGGGCGATATAGGACGGGTCTCGCGAATCTAATATATCTTTTTTCAGCCTTTGTTATTGATCTTCCGTTTCTCCGTTACTAGAAGCTCGTCTGGCATCTTAGTATTTGTAGTTTTGGGGGAGGCGACTGACAGCTGAGGTAATTTGCGTCATTAAAAATGGACAGGAAATGATCAAGGGTGGAGGGAAACCCGGCGTCGGAATTAGCCCACTCCTAGCCTACTTTTAAAGAAAGGCGCCAAGGGTTCCGCAGTTCAACGTCCAATCCGACGGATGGCGTACTCACTCTAAAGTGTTCTCCAGAAAGCACTGCAAGTAGGGATCGGGATACCACTGAATAATATCTACAGCCTCCGGGATTCGCACCCGGGCCCCCTGGGTGGTAAGTCAGTACGTTAGCCACCGCACCATCCCGAACTCCTGGCATTCTTACATGCAATGCAAGTTCTTATTAATAATGGAGATTAAGTGATAAGATAAATTAGTTAGATTTACGTTGAGAAATTTTGGATTGCTTCTTTTCTAAAAATGAAAGGAGGACATGTAAGAAAATGTATAGTATGTAATAGTGAAAATATAGAAACGGTAGAGGGCTATTTAAGCAGGTTGCCGTGAGGTAACGTTTTGTTTTTCGTTCCAGTAATATGAATCATCAGTTACTAATCTTAAGACTGATGCGCGATATGGGCTGTGTATTTTAGATTGGAGCCGATCCCCGTCTGAAACACTCCCGACAGTGGCCGTAACGGTACCATCTAGGCGTGGGAGGATTTGTGGGAAATTGTATGGATTCGCTAGGGCTAAAATGATGTTTTCTTTCCGTTCGCTTGCCCTTCGTGCCAGGGCGCGCGCAGTGTATGAAGCTCGGGAAATTTTCTCACTTTCCATTTCCGTCCGTCCGAGATCACTCAGCCGTCCTCGTCATGAAGTCTTCCAGGAAACTCGTGTGCTGGGTGAGGTAAAAGGTTGCGGAAACCTTCGAGAGGACCCTTCTCTCGTCTCGCTCGCACCGGGAAATACCGGGCCGCCCCCCTCCACCCCCCAAGACGGGAGAGCCCACCATTGTTTCCCTCCTATCGCTCCCCATCCCAAGGAAAAATAAAGACGCTTTCCCTCTTTGAGGTCCCAAGAGGGAGGGCGTGTTGGGGAGTTTGGGATGGGCGTGGGTGTGATGGAACTCTGCAAAAGACTCGAGAAACTAGGTTGCGTCGTGGGTCGTTGCGTAACTTTGGGCGCGGAGTGCTGCTCTTGGACCTCAGTCAAATGCATCGCGTCTTACCCTTCATACCTTTGGTGAACCTTTTTCATAAAGTT
The DNA here is from genome assembly GCF_022747635.1 of Hetaerina americana. Taxonomy (NCBI): domain Eukaryota; kingdom Metazoa; phylum Arthropoda; class Insecta; order Odonata; family Calopterygidae; genus Hetaerina; species Hetaerina americana. The sequence goes on from NW_027287427.1 coordinate 62,601,299, forward strand.
CTGGATTACGATTCTCGTATTGAAATTAAGGTCAACGTTGCGGGTGACGCCACATTCGGCCTAACGGTTATTATTGCGTGGGCACAGTAAAACTCCTCGGAGACGGAATCTTTGGGGGACAACTTTCTTTCAAGTTTTCCACTTTAGATGGAGGGGTGGGGAGGAAATGGACATGGAAGTCCAAGTAGAAATCAAAAGGGTAAACTTAGAATTAAATCTAGAGCTATGAAATTATTTATTTTTCAAAATTACGATTCCATCAGGAGAAGTGAGTAATTTCAAGCAGCAGAGGTTCAAGACCAAGGGTGGTAATTAATCCATTGAACAATTTAAATCCAAAACATATTGTTCAAAATTGGTCTGACATTTTATTATCCCTTTGCAAAGGTTCATATATAAATAAATGTAAATATCACGTGAGATATGGCGAGGAGAATGCTCTCTTTGCCTCTCAAAGGCTCCGTCTTTCATAAGGGCCTTACTTGAGAATAAGTTGATCATTGTGCGCTCAAATTTTGCTATTTCTAACCTTTACAGGTCTTAGCGAAATAAAGATTCCGCCTTCGACAGGTTTTAATTTATCATTAAATAGGAGAGAATAGGATCAGAATGGTGCGGTAGTTACTGTACCGGCTTCCCAAGAAGAAGGTACCTTGTGGTCTCAATTTCGCCCGAATAAAGAGTTTATTTATCTATCCCATCTCCGGAGTCTTTTTCAGTATTGTCCCGATCCATAATAGGCGTTCTTTGTGGTGAGGACTTCAGTTGAGTATGCCGTCCGTTAGATGGAATGTTAAACTGTGCTACCCCTTGGCGCCTATCGTAAAGAGTAGGCAAATACCGACACCGGGTTTCTCTCGGCCCTTCTTCCTCGATTACCTGGACGTCCTAACCCTACCAAATTACCCACCTAACCTCTAATGGCAAAATTGACCTTAGCAGTCGATCGCCTCCCCTGATTACTACCACTAAGTAGGTAACATTAAGATACAAGGCAGATCATTAACCCATCTCGATTGATTAAGGACTCCCGAGGATATTTTTTTCAGAGTGAAAGAGAGTTTGAGAAAAACAACGTTCCGGGTGTCGACCGGTCAGTAGACCGCGCCTTGATAAAATCCAGGGCTTTTCGTCTTCCCTTCCCTCTCTCACGCGCACCAGTGATTCCGACGATTTCCTCCTTGACGGAAACTTAGACGTGCAAGGCGGCTGACGTGGTCTATTCTTGTCCGGGTTCTTTTCTTCTCCGGGTGAAAACACTTTCCATTGCGTCGGCGTCGCTTTCGCCCGGGTATAACCGGACGATTGACCCCTCGACCGCTCACTGAATGGGGCTCGATTCCGACAATGTTTTCACTCCCGAGGGTCCAGTCTGTTCAACAAAGGCGGATATATATATATAAATATATACTACCTTGATCAAAAAGTTCCCGGAATAACCACCGTGTGGCGCTCCCATCGTTCCGATTTGAGTTCTGTTTTTTTTGTTAAATTGGTACATCTGTTGTTGATATTCCCTTTAAATCTTAGTGTCATAACTTGACATTTGCAAAAGTTACGTAGCCAAGAGTACATCTATCTCTGTGTGTGTTGGCGATTTTTTACAATTGCAGAAATGGATTTAAATTTGCAACAACGAACTTGTATTAAATTTTGCGTAAAAAACGGATTTAGTGGCGCACGGACGTTGGAAATGTTGGAAAAGTGTTTCGGCAACGATTCTCTAAAAAAACGGTCGTTTACCAGTGGCACGAGCGGTTCAGAAGTGGTCGTGAGTCAATCGAAGATGATGAACGCAGTGGCAGAAAGTCGGTGAAAAAATTGATAAAGTAAAAGAAATGTTGGTCAATAACCGCAAATTAACCATCAGAGAAATAGCGGAGGACTTGAACATTGCCTATGGATCCGCCCAAGATTTTGTGGTTAATGATTTGGGTTTCCGTCGTGTAGCAGCAAAGTTGGTGCCAAAAGACCTCAATTTCATGCAAAAAAGAGACCGTGTTGACGTCGCAAAAGACATGATTTGCGAGGCTGAATCCGATCCCACATTCATCAAAAGGATCATTACTGGAGACGAGACGTGGGTTTATGAGTACGACACGCAATCCAGACATCAGGCAAGTGAATGGCGTTCACCAAATGAGCCGAGACCAAAAAAACCACGTCGTTTTCAGTCAAAAAAGAAGGCAATGCTGACGGTTTTCATGGATTACAACGGTGTAGTGCATCATGAATTTTTGCCAGAAGGCCAGACAGTAAACAAAGAGTATTATTTGGGCGTTATGAGACGTTTGCGTGAAGCAATTCGCCGAAAGAGACCAGAAATGTGGGCAGAAAACTCGTGGATTTTGCACCATGATAACGCACCGTCGCACAGTGCTATCATTATTCGTAATTTTTTGACGAAAAATGCAACAAATACCATCCAACAGCCACCGAATTCACCTGATTTGGCTCCCTGTGACTTCTTTCTGTTCAATCGAGTTAAAAAACCATTACGGGGAACGCGTTTTAGCAGCCGAGAGGAAGTAATGGAAAAATCGCAGGAAGCACTGATGGACATACCGAAAACCGAATATAAAAAATGTTTCGAGGATTGGATCAAGCGCTGGCATAAGTGTGTTGCAGTCGATGGGGATTACTTTGAAGGGGACAATATAGATTTAGATGAATAAACTTGTATTTTTAATTTTCTGAATAAATTCCGGGAAATTTTTGATCAAGGTAGTATATATTTATATATATAAATATATATATATATAATTATATATATATATAATATAAATATACATATATATATATTATTTTTTATAGTCTATCTAAAATACTTATATAAGAACTGTTTTCGACACGTGTCATGGTGGGCAGAATCCATTCGGATTGATTGTACTCTTCCTCTTATCCGGCTTGTATGAGTAATTAAAGCTAGGGTATAGAAGGTTTCCAGCCTCTGGTCCGTTTCACGTTAAGAATTCCCTCCTAATTTTTACGGCAATGTACCGCTTTTAATTTTAGCGCATTTTTGTTAACATGGCCCAGGGGAAACCAAATACTGCTGTCATTTCTCAGGCCAGATCTTTCACTATTGCGAACAAATTAGTGACCTTCTCTGTTAGCCATTACATAGTTTTCAGCGCTCAAAGACGAGGGGCGGGGGGCAGTTTGCAGACGACACAGGACGATGGGAATGCAAGGACAGGTCAGTACGGAGGAGGTTAAAAGGTTAAAAGTAAAAGGGACTAAGTTCATGAAATAACTTAAAGCCAGGCTCATTTGACTTCGTTTGCCCTTTAAATGAATGGTTGGAAGGGCATATATGTACTATCGATTGCAAAATGCTGTCGTCATTTTTTCGGAGAAAGGTGAGAACAATCAAAATAATGGCGTATATGTTCTTGCAGGCACTCTGGTCTCCCAGAAATACACAAAACCATCGCAATCCAAGTGAATGCCAATCAATGAATGCCACCACGATAAATACTATTTTCTGGAAATGATCTTACCTACGCGTGGCAAGAAAATTAAAAGTGATGCTTATAAAAGACCGTTGGGAGGATCTAGCGACAAGAATTCGTTCTACTGGATCTCAAATAGGAATTACGGTCTTCCAAATTTAGAATGATCTACATCTAGGCGCAAAAGGTATTCCTAGTCTTTGAATTTTGTTCATTTAGGTCCATTTTTATCTGATGATAACCAAGATCGGCGACAAAGGCAACAAATTCCGATGTAGTATGGTTGCGTGGACAAATTATGTTCCATATCCCCCCTCTAATTTCATTGATTTCTTTGCGGTGCGTGCATATCCGTCAGTTTCCGTCGCAAGCCAACATCACGAACTGTGGTAAATCATCGAGAGTTTAGGAATGAAAACTGCAGGGTAAGGCCGCGTGATTTATACCGTTGTAAATCGGTGACAGAAAGTGCGTATTGTTTCATGAAACCGATCAGAATGAGATTATTTTTTGAAATGACTCGTTAAAGCCTAACATTAAAGTCTACTCTTTTTACGGTCAAATGCCAAAGTGAAAGGCATGCCGAGCGCACGTCGAACGCAACGGGGCATTAAAGATTAAAACACGAAAGAATAAAAACTTCTCCGCTCTTGGGTTGATTTTGAAGTAAACAAGAATATTCCATTTTCTTGCGCGACGACGATTAGTGATACTTAACCGAATAAATGTTAAAACTTTGTTCTTAAAGAAAAAACATAATTTCAAACGTAAGGATGTTTACGAAAATACGAAATTTATGCGACATGAGAAAAAGTGTAAACTCCCTTTGGAGGAGAGATGAAGTTAAAGAATCTCGCACTGCTGCATGCGAGATGAGGAAATAAAAAGATGTGAAACGATTGGCGTAGTATCTGTTTGTCGTGACCCTAGCGCAGATAGCCGAGCGGTACCAAAGACGACCGAGGCGCCGCCATCTTGCCGAAGGGCTCTGAAGATTACATTAGGATCGAAGGTCGGACGCCAGCCAGCCAGCTTCCAATCGCTCATTCCTTCCCACTACGTCTCCTTTTTTCCCGCCAAGGAGAAAAACCTCTTCTCGGCATAGTTTCAAAAGCCTAATACTGGCACGTTCCTGGCTTATGTATTTTCACTCATCGAGCACTATCGACATATTTAATATTTTTTTAGATTATTTTTTTTAGCTCACTGCAAGCCATTGCTAGGGTTTGTGGTGGGGATTGAATGCACACCATACTAATGTTGAACCGAATATTCCCCCCCTAGCTCTGCATACTTTTTAACTCACTTAATTCCATCCAAAATACCTATCCTTTTCTTCCCTCTTACCTAGCTTTCCCATAATTCTCCCCTCTTTGCCTTCTTCCGCATCCCATCGTCTCTCAATGTATGTCCATCAACTTGTCCTGCCTTCTTCGAATTTCTCCAAAGAGCCATTTATTTTACACTATCATCCCTAGAAAATCATCGTTTATTTTCCTTTCCGTCCTATTTATTCCCTCCATTCTTCTCAACATCCAAGTCTCAAAGCCCCTTTCAATCTACGCCTATCCACTTGCGACAACGACCAATTTTCCGCCCCATGAAAAACTCCACGCCGTATCAAAGTTTCACTGCATATCGACCCATATGGTTCGGTTATTAAATATCGATATGCCTTTATTGTATTGAGAAGTCCCTTAAGTGGATCGCGATGGTGCGGTGGCCAACGTACTAGCTTCCCACCCAAAGGGTCCGGGTTCAAATCCAAGAGTCAGCAGATATTCAGTGGTATCCCGATCCCGACTTGAGGTGCTCTGTGGAGGGCACTTTGAGTGAGTACGCCGTCCGTCAGTTGGGACGTCAAGTTGCGGACCCCTTGGTGCCTTTTCTTAAAGAATAGGTTACCGCCGACGCCGGGTTTCTCTACACCCATTCCTGTCCATCCCTCATGGTGCAAAATACCTCAGCTGTTGGTAACCTCCCCTAGAAACTACTACTACTACTCGTACTAGCAATACCTAAATATTCTGTACAGGTCATGTAAAATGCATGCATGCATGGATGTACTGTACCTCCATTCAGAGCTGCATCATTCTACGTGTTTGATGTAGCTCTGAACTTCTTAATCATTCCCGGTGAACTTTGAAATTATGGCGATCTTGGTTGTCTCTTATTAAGTTTCGGGAAAAATTTTCATTGAAATCAAGGAGATATGGTATTTTGACACATTATACCATGTTGGTGACTTTCAGGGTATCAAGTAGATATTCTAAGAACGTCGTTAATGAGATCGTATATCGAAATGATGCGTAAAAGTATTCACAATATGGTTATGAAAACGTGGGGTCTGCTTCCCCATGAAATACGCGTTTCGATCAACGTTACCTCTGGCGTGAGAGAGGTCGCGACTTCGCATTTGCGATTCCGCGCGTCACGCCGCTTGGAGAGAGTTCTGAATGCGTCATATGCGAACATTCCCTACCTCGAGATCAAAGGGAAACACTGGGAAGTTTGGATTGCATTTTTTTGATTCCAGTGCCTGAGCCAGCGCTCTGGGGAACGCCTTTCGGAAGGCATTCACTCTGGCATGAAATATGGCGACTGATTATGTGAAGGTAATGGTAGATGGAAAACGTACGTTTATTTCACGTCTTGCGGAACGTAGGTGCGCTTCTGCGCGTGATGTTGGGATTGAGATCTCGGCCTTAAAAAACTTGGGGGAAAAACAAGCGAAGGTCGTAAGCGAATGGCGTTTCGAGAGGGAGCGATCGCAGGAAAATGAGTTATGAAAGGCCAACAGCGAGTCATTTTGGATTCAAGCATTCAGCACTATGCATTGCGCACAACTCGTACATGATATGGATGACTTCACTTATTTTTATTCTAATTTTACTGATTAAATTGGGTGTATACACGAAATGAAATATTCAGGAGCCGTCTAAAACAGTTTCCACAAAGTACAAAAGTATACATATCCTTAAACTACTACACCAAAACCCCATATTGTTTACTCGGACCTGTTCAAAAATAATATCTGATGGATGGTAAACATTGTCTCGTAAATATTATTCGTGTTTCTTTAACTAACATCGTTAAGCGTGATGAGTCATTTTTTCCCGATGTATTCGCTATTTTTCCGTAAAATGTTTTATCTATTTTGTTTGCACCATTAGTTGTCTCTGCCTTTAATATTATGATTGAACAAATTCATTCCTATGCAATGAAAGAAACATTTAATTAATATTTGCCCACTTAATTTCAAATTGAAATGGCACGAAAACACGCATCACATGCGCATCAAATTTTTTTTCAGTATTAGTTTTCGTTTGAAGTTTTGGCGGATGAGTTACGTAAATTTTTATACCTTCGGCATTAAAATTAGCGGCCAGTCTGAAATGTTATACTTGGAATACTCCCCAAGAGCTCAATGCCGTTCTATACTAGGCACAACCACTACAGATGGTAATGGGAAGCTTCGGATAGCTTACCTAACGGTAGCAGAATTTTCAGATTTCTTGGATGGAAATGGGTAGATTGTCCATCCAATCCCATCGAGTTTTGATGTAGCGATTTTTTCGTTCAGGCGAAATTGGAATCACATTAACCGCGGATTCCATCCCACATTGCGGTCCCCACTATTGGAACTGGTGGGAAAAAATATTAAGTGAAGGAGGAAGGAAGTCAGAGGAATCCTTGGAGATGGCCTCAGGGGGAAAGAATGGGAGGGGGCGGATTGGAGGAGGAGTGACGGAATCGAGGAAAAGAGGAGTGAGGGTGGTGAGAGAGAGAAAGAGAGGGAAAGGAAGGGTCGGGAAGATGTCGGAAACATAAATAAAGAGGCCATTGACGGGACATGAGACCATCTTTTCCAAGAAAGCCCACCATCCAGTTCGTCCACGCAGACATTTCAAAGTGAGTCGTTCCTGAACGATTATCATACCACCGTTCTCTCGTGACGATGATGGTCGCAGAAAACGGTAGCTTAGAGAGGTAATGGATGGCATAATCCCATCATGAAAACTTGGTCCAGGGGTTGAAGAATGTTTTTGAGATGGGAGTTTTATGTTCGCTGGTAAATACGGTATGTCATTTTAGCTCTGGTCTAACGTGAGTGGCTACCTCAGCGGCCGCGTAACAAGACCATCTCTATCCACTCTCCATTTGCGAGGAGTCCCAGGAGTCTTTTCGTTTCAATAAAAAAAATCACCCGAAAACGAAGAGTTTTGGAAGAAGTGTATGTGTTTAAAATATTTGGATGGATACGAAATAATTCATAGGAGAGAACTTCACTAACATATCGTGCCGAGGATTTAACTCATTTGATAATCTATGTACTAAGTGAAAATATTAGCCCCGGTACAAATTTTATTAATGATTTGCACATAGTCCCATTTCGCAATGAATCTTATGGGATAGTTTGTTAAGTTTTAACTATAAGCTAAAATTAAGGTCGATTAAAATATAAATAGTATCAAAACATCAATGAAAAGTTAGGAATATTCCTCGTAATGGGCTGATATGGGGGTGTCGGAGAAGATAGGGATGTTGGATGGAATGAATGGAGAAAGGAAATTTGCGGAATTGAAGAGGGGCTTATTGTAGGGTTGGATATTGGGTTGTGTTTCGTTAGGAGAGGCAAGGGATATTATCACTGTACCGTTTGGTAGCTTGTTTTAATCCAAAACATTCCTAAACCATTAGAATGCCAATAATAATAAACTGTTAAGACCTCCGTCCAAATGTGACAACAATCGACCCCATTTCACTCGACAAATGATCGAAAAAATCAATAGAGTCAAGACCCAGACACAAGCAACGATCCGTTCGTCGCGATCGGATCGTTCCTTCAGGAGAGGCCCGGTGCCGTTTAAGAACAAAAGAGGCTCGAGGGGGCGATAGCGGTAGGAGAAAGGGAGAGTGTGAGCGTGGTGAATGGGCAACAGGGGGTAGGAGGAGGGTGCGGGGGAGAGAACGCGCGCGAACCACCTCCTCTTTAACTACCATCCCCACCTCCTTCCCGCATTGCTCAACCCGCAAGCACCGCACCCACTTCGACTCACCGCCCCTCCCCTTCCTCATCCCGCGTCCCCTTCCTTTGTCTCGGCTCTCTTCAATGGGATTTATGCAAAACGTTATACGTTAATCATACACGAATGCGCATGCGGCCACGGCAACAATAACGCATTTGCAAATTTGCAATTTGATTTTATACGAGGGGGGGGAAATAAATAAATTTTGCGAGTGAAAAAAAAGGGGACTGAGAAGGGGGATGACAGATCTTTCTTGAAGGTCTTGACACGAAGACGGTGCCCATGGAGGCGTGGTTGGAGCTCGGAGCCAGTTGCTGTGCGCTTGCCGAAGATAGCCCGTCCCACTGCATTTACGGCCTACTAGTACCTATCGGAACTTTATAAGCACACAGTCGACTAAGGTCAAGGCTTTCGCCCTATAGCAGAGGTAGATTGCGGTATTCCTCATTGTGGCAACACGAGCAGTCGGGCGGGGTGGGATACGAACTAATGGCCTTTGGGCTTGTCTGCGAGAACACGATGCGAATACTGCCGACCAGTTTTAAACGTCCACGAATGAACGCAAAAACATCTGGTAACAATTCCAATGGGGATTTACGACCACAAAAACACAGAGGTTGGGTTTTTATTTGAAATGAATACACGAGGCGATTTACACAAATATGTGAAAAAATTGTTATTATATGGTCGTCCACCGTTAAGGTTTTGGATGGACGCCAAGACTATGCCACTTCGTTTCCTAGCCTCAAAAGACAAGACACAAACTTGACTAGCCACACTATATTAAACCCTTCTTCGATTCCGTGCACATTTTAAATTCCTTCATTCCATCCAATAATACCTATCCTTTTCATCCCTCTTCATCCCTTGCCTAAAGTTCATCCCTCAATATCACCCTATTCAGTATTCCATCACAAATCAAAACCGTCCATTATACCTTCGGTGACCTTCTCCAAAACTACAAGTCAAAATACTTAAATCCATCCCTATCATCAATTTTAAACGACTAAGTTTCCCCGTCGTGAAAAAAATACGCTGCGTATCAAAATGTTCAAAACATCCTCACTCAGCGTCCTTGTCATCGATTTCCTCTTCCTGGTGAAAGCTTCTTTGCCCGACGCAATTCTTCTTCTTATGTCCCTACTACTAGGACCATCTTGGTCCAAAACACTTCCAAGTTAAGTAAACTGTTCTACCTGCTCTGAATTTTTGCCTTTCTGTTTTAACGTTTAACTTAGTTCTGTCAAAATGGCGACTGCAGTATTTTGTTAAATACGTACGTTATCTGAATGCGAGAATGACATATATATCTGAGCACTTAACGCTTTTCGATGGTATCCGATAATTGTTCGATTGCCCCCCCCCCACATAAGAATGACAACAATAAAACTCCACTTTAAAGTAAGGACGAGTTACGGAGAGAATCCATGTTTGGTCTACCGGGAACATCATCAATAATGACCTTTCGGCCGACTATGGCGTCGCGCGCAACGTTGACCGTACCTCAATAGATCTTTTGAGTAAGAAACGAGACAAGACCAGAGGCGCCGACTCGTCCGATTTTCCGTAATGCTTTTGCTCGAAAGACACATATCTCGAAAAGTCGAGGGCGAGGGGGAAAACCGTTATTCCTGCAGCGAGGTTGTACGAAGCCGCGGAGTCGTAAGACCTAGCATGTCGCTCGACGACGTTAAATCAACGTCCCGAAGGGACAGTCGCATAAATAACAACCCTGGTCGTGCGTCTTCGCTGTATGGTCTCAATCTTCAGGGGGGATCGTAGAGCTGTTAATTAGAACAGAAAGGGCATCGGCAGTGCTGGTGGGTGGGTGGGAGAGAAGGGAAAGTTTTGAGAAATTCTAGGGCAGGTCGGATGAATCATTTCCCGCCAAAGCGGGGATATGTAAGCGACTCGTGAGCAGATATGACTCCTGGTTAAGGAGATGAAAACGAGTGTGCGAAATTCGCGTTCAAAAGAAAACTTTTTCAAGTCTCAACATGGGGACTGAGGCAAAAATGCTTCGGGATTTGAAAAATCCAGGATGACGGCGTAAAACCGTTAATCGTATATAGTGTTTACTTCTAACAGTTAAGGTGTTTAGTCTGAAAAAATATTCTTGTGTAGGGATCGCATTTCATCTCTAATTACTTAGGTTAAAGTTTAAACCTTATATAAGAGGTTCATTTAATCTCAACAAACTCGAGTCCATACAAATCGTATGAATGCTCCTATAAGAGAAAGTGTCGCCATTTTGTTTCGTGGTTGCAAACAACAAATTTTAAAATCCCATGGCCCATTAAATTTCACGAACCAGCGCTAATGGTATAAGAATATGTTCGCAGAAGTGGTCGAATCAATTTGAGCACTATTTGGCAATTATATTACAATTTCAAAGCTGTTGAATCAATGGCAGCACCGTTAACAAAGTTAACGAAAGTTAAAGAAAAACGCTTGCCGAGGTTAAAACAAAAATAAGACGCCATATTCAGTAGGGAGATGTAAAAGTCGTTCTATTTAGTTGGAATGACTTGAGACGCGTTCGAACTTAGATAGTTACGGTTTATTTTTCATCAAGTTAGACGTAAATTACTGCAGAGTCTGTATAAGACTTCAATTCAGCAGTTGTTTTCTTCGGAGGCTCGTGGTCACATCCACGACACTTCGCCCTCGAACCGGGGTGCACGTCCCAGCTTTCACTCGACCTCAACTCTTCCGCAGGCAACTCAGGCACACAACTTTGGCGACAGAACCGCAAAAAAAATAATAAAGAATTATTTTCCATTGGCCGAGGTCCCATCCCTACGCGCTGTTCAAGATTGTTACTCCGCACTCGACTCAATGTTAGTTCGATCACAACGATCAGAGTGCACGTTTCGTTGTCACGAAGTTCTTTTAAGATTGAAAATACTGAGTAATGTAATCTCCGAGTTGTCTCGAAATGTAAGTAACAGTTGATTGCTTTCGGCAGCAGTAATCAGCGTAATACAATATTCCCTCGAGACATTAAAGGTTTAAGTTTGTCACTTATGAAATAACTATACTGTAGCCACCGGTATTATAAATGAAGAAATGCGTTATACCAAAGTTGATGGTTTCAGGCGTAACTTTGAGGAATGGATTCATATGTTTAATGAAAAATTATCACTTTTTGATTCCACAGTATTTACTTTAGTAACTGAATATGATGCTGATGTTTCTTTATAACTGACGATGACGTTGAACGCGAAACCCGGGTCGTGTCTTTATAAAACACGGTGGAATCACAAATTTAGAGTTTTAAATCAGAAAATGCACTGCCAAATAATGTATATTGCATTATCAGAGCTAAACGAAACTAGAAATGAAATAATGAAATAAATAAGATTAATTAGAAAGGCGAAGTATATCAAAACAAGACATCATTATTTTATTTAGGCAGTTTCCGGGATTTTGACATTTATACAAACTTAATGCATGTGTACCTACACAAGATAATGTACGTGAAGGAGGTTCTTTCGTCTTCTACATGTTTTGTTACATGCATTAAACATATTCATGCCAGATAAGACGTTATCTTTCAGGGTAGGCAAAGTCATAAAAATCCTCATTTTAAGTAACTTCAGGAAAATCGACTAACTCCCCCTAATGTCTTCCATACTGCCTTGTCCTTGCGTATATTTTTCAAACCCGTGACATTCATACATTGTTTCAGACATTTTATTCTCCTCCTGAGACTTTTAATACTCCTCGTCATGAGAGTCCCATCGACCGCATTCGTCCGTGACTTTCTCGGTCTCTTTCCTCTTCCTCTTTCAAACTCTTTCGTCTCTCTCATTAATCCCTTCGATGATTCGACTCGTGACCATTCTCTGAATTTGCCCAAAGCAGCGAAGCCCACCGCTTCTTGTTCATCACCTACGCATTCAATCCACATTCTTTCATGACCCATTCATGTTTCACTTCTGATGACCCGTTCTCTTCTATTTTTTACCAAAGAAACGCTCCTTATCTCCTAATTCATATCGTTTGCTTTCCGCGAGCGTACGAAGCATCACACCCGCGTTGGTCACCGAAAATAGCGTATGGGAATCGAGTGAATCTTAAAAACTTAAAACCTTGCGCGTCGACTGTGAGTTTCGACATCACTCGTGACCGTTCGATTCGGAAGTAAGGGAGAAAATAAATAGACGAAGTGATGTTTACTTCGGGAGTTCGAGAGAGATTAGCCTGCGGGAGAGGAGAGGATTGAACTCTATTCTACATTGGTTATCGATACCAGGAGACGACGGACGCAATTCGTAGCAGGGTGTTGGGTGTGGATGCTGGCTGAATGGGATGAAGTGAAATAAAACTTTGTGAGAGATGAAAGTCGACCGACCTTGCCTTTTTCTTTGATTGGACAACAGATGGTCACCGTGGAGAAGAGAAGACGGGGGCATCAAAAAGGCGTTAGCGAGCTCAGGCATCCAGAGCATGGACTTGATGAAATACCTGCCGATGGTATTTTTAATGGAATGCGGCACTGGAATATTATTAAGCCCGGTTCGAAGCCTTTAAAATCAATAACACAAAAAATTGATAGTTCCCAATACCCTTTCAGTTCCCTCTTACGTGGGTGATGGATGCTGTCGTATGCGTCAACATTTAACGTTTTGATATTCGTATTGAACTCTTTTGAGTTTAAACTCTTAAATTTCCGAGCACTCTTCAAGTGCTTAGAAAAAAAACAAATTTACCAAAGGAATTTTTTTTCAGACAGCCGAAGATATCGGACAGTGTGGTAAAAAGTACAGAGGGAGATTTTCAAATGGACATCCCCCCCATTCGGATTGATCGAAGAAATGGATTCCCCAACACTTCGTGCAATCTGCGCAGTTCGATGGGCACACAAATACGTACCCATATGGCAAATAAAAAAAAATTAATAGCGATGAAATAGAATAAAACGATCTTGACTCGCGCACCGCTCATTGAAACCGTTAAGACACACGACGTTCATGAACCTAATGATGTCTGCAGGGAGTTAAAGGGGTGGGGTGGTGTTGGTGGTGTGGGGAAGGTTCGTAAAAAATACTTCTCATCCCCCAGTGACGACTCTTCCCAGTCTTCTGATTCCTTATAAAACGCCCCGCTCCCCCATTCCACCCGTCCCCCAGAACCTCCATCCACCCTCTTCCACCTTTCCCACCCCCCCCGCCCCTTTCCGCCTCATCCCATCCCGAGACAAGTCGACTCTTGCTGCTTGCCAATGATTTTTCTCGGAAGAGAATGGAAATCGGGTCAGTCTTCGGTGCTTGAGGTGGGCAGCTAGTCGGGAGGTACTTGAGGGAGTGGTAGAGGAGGAGGTGGACTTGAAGGGAGGTAGGGTGGGGGGCTGTGTGGGGGGGGGAAGAAGGAGGGTTTGAGAGAGAGAAAGGGGATGTAGAGGAAGTAGGGAGAGGGAAGAAACCGTCCTCTTCACCTGTCAACTGGACGTAGGATGAAGCTTGTTTGAATGAACGATAAACATTCGCTTCTGGGCGAAGGCTGGCCGAAAAGCCCTTCATTATGCCGCAGCGGAGAACCGCGGGGAAGGTGACGAAGACATCTGAGGTTTCAGGGTCTTTGAGTCCACGCAAAAATGTTCCAGAATCAGATGTTCAATTACGAATTAGAATTAGATTTAAATCTCTTTAAGTTACAAGTTACTGGATGCCACTGTCGCTCCTGAGGTTCATTGCCTTAAGAAATGTTAGTTAAAAGCGTGAAATTATTGAACTCTGCATGGGATGAATCATAGTGTTCTTAATTACATGCCAGGTTGATAATTTTAGAGTAAAAAAGCTATTCCGCTACGAAAGGCTGCGTTTCCGTCACCTACGACGTAATATGCTTAGTTTATTGGAGAGCTTCGACTCTTAAGCGGCAGGCAATATGCAAAAGTACTCTTCTCTAGATATTGTAACAAATCCGCAATTATTTGCAGTTTATAATCATAATTATGGATATCGAACAGCGCCGATAAATCATTTAGAATCTCCTGGATGTATTTCGAGAGTTGAATTATTTTAAAATTTCTCCTTCTCAACTACTCGTACCTTGATGGCTTCGAGGGGATAAATTTTTCTCGTATCTATACATTTGTTTTTTGCCCATTTTATGGTGTACTTGTGATAGCTGGTGCAAGTAATTAATCTTGTCCACGGCTGATATATTTATAATACCTTTTGCTCATTAAATCAAATGAGTAACTATATATTTTACCCTGGTAATCATTATAAAACTAGATGTAATAGGATCCCTCTTCAACTGTGATTGAACCGAGCTTTTATGGCCCGTCCTGTTTCAGTAGTGCCGGGTTAACTGGAATTTTCCCCCTTTATAGATCAATAAATCATCATCTATCCGGTCTGATAATAAAATACGAGTACATTTAAAAAGGCAACAAGGAGCGATGCCTGAAGGGTGGAGTTTTGCAGATGGTGGAAGAAAGAGTAGTCTGAGTGCGAATGTTTAATCTAAATAGTACCGTGCAAGTAACCGCTAAAGTGTGTGGCAGGGGGTGTTTCAACATTACACATGCAACATCTAAAATGGCTTTTTTTAATTGTTGGTTACAATAAATATTTAAAATAATTTCAAAAATGTTGATAATGATAGTTTTGGGTATGCAATACGGTATGTAGGAGTAAAATACTTCTCTAAGCATAAGAGAGGAGTTGTTAGAGACGAGAAGGAAAATAAAATATGATTGGATGAAATAATGACAAAGCACTAGGCTATTTACGAGGGTCATCCGGAAAGTAGTACCCGTTCGTGAAATAAAGACACAAAAGTAAATATTAACAAACATAAAAAATTTTATTTGAAAGAGGATACTTTAAACTACTTCTCAACATAATCTCCAAGCAAATTAAGGCATTTGTCATAACGTGTGACAAGTTTCTGTATTCCTGCTGCATAGTCCTTCGCCGCCAGCTCATTGAGATACGCGAGGGACCCATCTTGCACAAATTTTTGCATAATGCAGATGGTGTTTAACAATTTCATGAACAATTGTTCGAGAAACATTGGGAAAATGCTCACAGATGTCATCAATTGTGACGCGCCGATCGTTCCTCACGAATTCGTCAACTGAGCTCACCAGTTGGTCTGTAATGACAGACGGTCTCTCCGAACGCTCATCGTCGTGTGTGTTCCCCCTCCCCATGTTGAAGTTGCGACACCACCGCCGAACAGACGACTCGTCCATTACATTGTCTCCATACACCTCCTTTAATTGGCGATGAATATCACATGGGCGAACGTTTCTTGCATTGAGGAATTTAATCACTGCCCTCACTTCACAACTGGCGGCGTTCTCAATTTTTTTAAACATTGTAAACAATCACAGAAACAACACAGGCAATGCTAGCGTCACGCAACTTGGCTCAGAGAAGGCAGACAAGCCACTGAAGCTATCTGACCTCGTCCAGCGGCTACTCGCGTCGTCAGCACTTCATGCGGCACGAACGGGTACTACTTTCCGGATGACCCTCGTAGAATGATAAATGAAGATACTTTTTTCCCTAGCGTGGTCACTTAAAGTTTATCTAATACCTTTTAGCTGTTGGTTCTACATTTGTTCTCTCTTGTCTTATTTCGTAATCTTCCTGTCGTAACAGATTGTGGATAATAATGCATTTCCAACATAATTACTTAAAAAGAAAAGCCTACAATTTATGCTAGAGATTTAATCTGTAATTATTTGGCGATTGGTACGGTTTAAGCCAAACGTCTCGCCCGAGTTCTTATTTTTTGTAGTATGTGTTGAAAGAATTCTTCGAGGAATTCCATGCGACTTCCTTCCTCGACGGGATGATTCGAGGGGTACTAAAATACTCGTATATTCCTCATCGGATCATTAAACCCACGCTCCTTCAAATCTCTGACGTTGACGGCCTTAGATCTTGAAATGCCAATGTTCAGGGGCAATGCGATGCAAAACGAGGTGCATTTTTCTGCGTGAAAATCGCCACTTGCGCTAACATTTTCGACCAGCATTAATGCTTTTCCGATAGTAAATTTTCTCGATTTAGTTCGCCAATGTAGTTTGAAAAAAAAATTTCCATTCTGGTGTTTCTGATTGGTAATTTAAAAATATAGTTTCACATCGGTATGTTTTCAAGAGTCGTATAAAGCTCTTCATTGGGCCAGCAAAGACTTGGTTTCCAAATGGATCTCAAGAAGGTTTCGCCAGTTTTAAAGTTTCTTTTTGAGCGACGTTAAGGCTGAGTTCATATCACGTCATTAACATCCTTTGAAGCTCACGAGTGTTACACGCCATTGAAAGGCACGAGGATGAATTCTATTTCGCGACCAATGAGGAGTACTGCGATAGAGGATTAACCGGATGCAGAAAATAATGCCGTAATTATATACCATTGATTTAATGGGATTTGAATAATTGAAAACGCACAGGTAGTGTTTTCTACGTAGCTCCAACCTGGTTTGGAATATTTTGAAATCGACGTTCGGGATGACGGATTGGCTTTAAAGGGGATATAATCAAAGGTTGGCTTGTTTAAAAGCTGGAGGAGGGGAGAGAAGGACGAAGTTTGTACTAAACACTTCACTTCCGAGGGGTTCACTCCTGAGGGAGGAAGTAAAGTCGACAGCGATGGAAAAAAATGGCAAACGATTTTCAGGAGGACCAGAAAATATTTTTTTCAATTATTCTCGACTATTAGATAGTTAACCGTTTAAGGTAGTTTTCGGATGGACAAAGACTGAAAATCGATATTTCTTAGCCTTTCCACAAAAGACAAACTGATTCCAAAATAATTATATTTCTTATTTCTATTTTACGATAGGTCACTATTCGATGTTTTCCATATTTTTCGAGTGTTTTTTGTGTTAAAGGACATGTTTAGAAATTTAACCATTTCCTTTAAGGGTTTGTGGAGCCTGGGTGACTTACTAAATCTGTTTTCAACTTTTTTTCTTTCTTTACCTCTCGTGTGAGTATGTGTGTGTGTGTAGTATATATAGTGGCTTACGCTAGTCCAGTGGGTAGGGCGTAGGACTACTGACCAGAGGGCCCGGGCTCGATTCTCGGGCCATCCACGGTACCTGAAGCTCCACCCAAGCTATGTGATTTTGTGGTTCCCTGATCTTCCTGGGAAGCCATTACCTTCCCAGGGAAAGCAACTTGCCCCACTACCCTGATGTGTGAAGTTCACACGCAGTATAGGGCTTAGTACTGGGTGAACTCTATCATTACCTGCCAAACCGACCTGCGGTTGATTACTGTGTTTAGGGTTAGTATATAAATATATATATATATGTATATATATTATATATATATAAATTATATATATATATATATAATATATATATATTTTTTGTTTTTTATATGTATATATATATATTAAAAAAAAAAAAATATATATATATATATATGAAAATATATATGTGTATATATATATATATATAAATATATATGTGTATATATATATATATATTTTTTTTTTTTTTTTGGCACGCACACGTGTGTGTCTGCGCGTGTGTTAGGCCACCGCCTGTTGTCTCCATTGAGGTATTCGGAACATAACCTGCGTCCCCTTTACCCATTCTAAGTTCGCCCCCGCGACAGGACGAATATCCTCGCGCGCGCGTAGGCTGAGGCACGAGGGCGGTCAGTGTTTACGGAAGGGGCCGCTCTCCCTTAAGACGCCCACCCCTCTTTCCTTCCTCCGTGGCTTCCGAAATAGCCGAATACACGGTTCGAAGGAAGAGTGGCGGGAAGACGTCATGTGAGTGGAGATAAGAGGTGGGGGGGGATCGCGGTTTTTAAGGGACCGATCTGAATACTTGGCTGACGGAAATGCCCTACGGCGCGACGAAAAAATCCTCGGCCAAATTGAGACGCAAGAAGTCCATGAATATTTGAACTGACCCACGTTTGAATTGTGCCGTAGGACGATACATAAAGCGGTATCATATTCATATCGACCCAGTCGATATGAATGATTTTTGGAAATCAATGCATCAACAGTCGATAATTATCGTCGCTTTAACGACATGGAAACTATATTAGACATGTACCATTTGGTAGATACGGTGATTTAGAATACATAATAGAAATAGGACCTCGGCTATACCTGGGGTTTATATGAGTGAAAGGGAAGATTGGACAACATTATCGAAATTTAGATTATCTCTTGTCATATCATTTATTGACGTCATTGTACGATTTACCCATAATTATGTGGTCGATGTTTCTCTTTTACATCGTCGTTCGCTATTGGAAATTGAATGCAGTACACATATGAACCAGAAGAAAACTTCACACGCGACAATCTATTAAGTATAAATAAGCACCATGCAAACATTTTCATTAAATTTTAAGTTGGTGCACTGCGTAATTTAGATATCCACATTATCAATGAAAGGAAAGTTTGGCCCAAAACCTTGGAAAAATGGAATCCCCTCAGTAATTATTTGATTATGCGAATGTACTAATTGATTTTTTCAAACCCAGTAAATAGGGTAAAAGACGCTTGTTATTTTTTACAACGAGCATTTTTCATTTATCGCTGGAATGATGGCAGTTGCCGGACTTCAATAAAAATTTTTATTGGCCAGTATTTCTCAAACTGTGCCTACACATCTCCGTTCATGTGGAACTACTCACAGTAAATGGATGGGATGGAAACGTGTGGTCGATTATTTTCAGAGGTTTTAAGCACTCAGAACATCACAAATACCTCGATATTTTCAGAAAATCCGAAATATAGTAATTTCAGGATTATGATCTGAACGACGATTATGTTAAAAATTCTGAGAAAGTAAACGATTAACCTTTCAAATAATTGACAGGAAGTGAAAATTTCTCACGAGAAGGTAGGTAATCGAAAATTTCCCAAGTACACTTCCGGTGGAAAATGATTTTCGTTTGTAAACTGCCTTATGTTCATTTAAAATATAATATGATGGTAAAATAATCCTTCAAATAAATATCATAAATGTAACTTTATTTTAATATCGCATCTTAGGGCACAAATTTAACCAAAAAGCGTTCGGAGAGGAACCCCAACATTCTATTTTCAAGATAAAACCTTTTGAGAAGGAAATATGGGGGAGCTATTCATTCACGAAGAGGGCAGGCACTCTTTCATGAAGAAATACCTTTGAGTTTCCTTGAAACACCGAGGTAATTATGACACCACGTTATATCAGTAGAATCGACCACATAGAGCTAAATTAATATAGAGATGAGGACCGTCACAGGCACATAGATTCAAATACTCATCCTTCCCTTGCACGATACGCAAATAGTAAAAAAATCAAACCCGAAGAGCCAGAATATATTAACTGAAAGACTAAAATTTAATGAATTATTCAAACGCCTCAATTATTGTACGATGTAAAGAGGCATGCATGTGATTCAGTTTTTTTTATTTATTAGCTAACGTGTAGTCGAATGAATGTCGCAATGTTTTACCATTTCTAATTGATGGTTTCCGGCGTAACTTTACGGAAGCGATTCATATTAGAAATGAAAAAATAGTAGCTTTGTGATTCCATTGAAAATTTATTACGAGACGACCCGGGTTTCGACGTTCAACGCCATCTTCGTGCATGCATGGCTGATGCCCTAAAACTTCCAGCTCGTAAGTCCTTGAGGCGGCTCAGAGAGGTATTGTGTAGATGTAAATTGACGTCGTTGTAATTGTTACCGGTAATCGGAAATGATTTCTTTAATTAGGATAAAAGTGAGACTGAACTTCTTCAAGACATTGCCTTTAATGAACATTTTTAATGAAACCGTATTGGTTGTTAATATATCTCTGTAGGTTGATATGTTTACGGATATACTTGGTCTATCGACACGGAACGCATGAGACATCATTTAAGCGCGAAACGACTCGTATTTTTCGTACATAACTACGACTATCACTCTTGAGGTAGGTATCGACCGTCGACCATGAAAACGAAAACATTTTTTTTTAAATGTCCCCCATTGTTCGTGGGTGAGAAACCACGTAGTTTAAAAAAATATATTTCCTCCTCCTCCTCCCTCCATATTAATGCACCGGAATCAATCGTTGGCATTCCCTTCGATGGAAAACCCCAGATTCTGGTGGCAAAAATCCTGTTGGCAGCACTGGCTTCACCGATGTCGTTTTATATCATCATCCCAAGGAAACGCGTGACAAGGACAGCAGGTTGCCGCGAAGAGGCGTGGGCGTACGGGAGAGCCCAAGTCGAGCGCCACCTTCGCGCATGATCTCGCCTCGCGCGTGAGAGGCTGAGCTCTTGGTCGCAGTGCGGGACGGGGTTTGGAAGGGGGGGAGGGAGCATAGGGCGTTAGGGAGAGGCACGCACGCGTTATAATGCGGCGCAAAGGACAAGCCGACTACGACGGGCGGGCGTGACAATAATCCCGGCGATCCTCAGGCGATACGGCTTCCCCTTTAAGTGGAATTCCCCCCTCACCCCCCTCTCAATCCAGGGCCAAGAAAATCACGGAGATTCGCCGTGTCCCCAAGCGTCTTTGTCATTCCACACGAAACACTGCGCGAACCCAGGTGAACAGATTTGTGTGTGTGTGTGTACATTGTGTTTTGCGAGCGAGAGAGAGACAGAGGGAGAAAATTGTAGCCCCGTTCCGCAACTAGAGTAAACAATAAATCATTTGAGAAGTCGAGGACGCTTCCTTCTTGTCCTAAAGTTATAACATCTGCGACCGATGTTGTTGAAAAATATCACGTGGGTCTCTCATCGATTATGTAAATCTTAACAAACCACAACCGTACCGTATTAAAGCCTGTGTCACACAAACGGGGAACGTTTCCTTACAATTCCGAACAAAAAAATAGCAGCTCCCACGTGGCCTCATATGGAAATCGCATTGAACAGGACTTATTTTTTTCTCTAGGAGTTGTGTGCAACTACCGGTCAGAAGCGAGCCTGGCGACTTGATTGTTGATAACAAAAGAGCGCTGATGCGCGAACTGCGAACGAGGAGGCAATGAAGGACAATACTGCGACGATATAAATAAAAGGAACGCCACGGAAATTGCAGTGCCTAAGGAGGAATGAATATCCATCTAGTCTTCACGACAGCTACTCAATAAGCCCTTCTAAGTCGTCGCATTAGTGTTTTCTCTGAGTTTTATCGTGCGAAAGGACGCCACAAGATTAAGTAGCATACGAGTTGGATCGGATGAGATGCTGTACAGAGACCTGGTCCGTATGACGTATGGAAAACTGAACCCAAAAGGTTATTCGGGTTATCTCCAAGAAAAGGGTTTTCTTAGGTGACGGATTGCTATGACAAAAATTTTTAATTCCTGGGTTTATTTATTTAGAGAGAATATTGCCACTAGACTTAACGGCTAGTTGTCTAGTGGACGGTAAAAAACGCATTTAAGACGTGTCATGTATGGATATTCAGATTCTTTTTGTGAAGTCTAAGTACTCGAGGGAAAAAAAACACTTGGTTTGTGAAAAAGGTACGCCAAAGATACTAGATATTTCTGAAAGTCAATACTAAGCTCAAGTCTACGATTTGTTCAAACACCCTATTAAAGGAGGGAAAAATCATCATAAATATTGATTACTTCCCGTAAATATGTTTACATTTAAAACTTAAGCATCTCAAGTGTCATTTTGTGGAACTTAATCGTTTTCGACTCAAAAGTTTACTGAAACAGTCCACTTAAGAACTGAGAAACTGATTGCATTTGACAAATAAAAGCTATCGCAATTTTTTCAGAAGTTTACAATAACTCTGGGGATTGACTTTTAAGGATGGATACGTTCGTTGCCTTTCCAAACACACACACCAGTCCAAAATGGTATAATTTTACTTGCATTCGATTCTATTCTTCATCCATGGCAATGTTTATTCCATAAGGAGGCGTTTTCTCATGGGAGTTTCCATTCCATTTAAGGAAATCAAACGAACGGCGTTATATAAGTCGCTTCAAGAAAATATTCCGTCCCCATCGCGCGGGACCGAGTTGGTCGAAGATTTTCGTCGTGATAACGAAATCGAAAAACACGTGTCTCGACATTTTCCGCTCCGAATCCCATCCGACGAGAAAGAAGAGGAAAATAAAACATCATTCTCGTCGAAGGTTGATCGTCGCAATAGAGGGGCGGCGGCCCGCTGATGGCTTATTGACTTTCATACCCTAGGCGTAAACACTGTCTTCCGCCCCGCGGAGATAAAAAAATACGCCTTTTCCCTCCCACCACCTCCTTCGATTACCGCCTCTCCCCTGCGATCGGCGGCAGGAGATATAAAGAGTGCTCCATAGACTTTATCGGTCATGAAAACGGTGATGTTTCCCTCGCCAAAATAACACCCCGCCCATGCAAATCCCTTCTTTCAAGATCCAGTCCATGATTTTCGTTTTATTTCCGCGCGGCAGAAAACTCTTTTGAAAAAAGTCAATACGCGGACGCGCCCAGGTATTTTCGATGCCCTCAGGGAGTTGGTTGTTTGTTGCGCGTCGCCAGCTTCATCTGTTTCGCAGGTTGTTCTCTCTCTCTCTTACTTTCCGAGTACCTCCCTTCCCCACACCGACACCCACATTGAATTCCCAGTTTCCCTCGTCCCGCAACTCTTCCCCCGACCCTCGTCGCATCTCGTCTCGACCGTGCGGAGCGTCCCCGAATGAAGAGGTTTGCGCTCTGCGCACGTCACCGTGACCACCGGGATCGTCCACCAGGGGGACGGTCGATCGCCTTGATTTCCTCGTCGTGTATTTCCGATCGCCAGAGTCCTCATGGATTATTGAACGACGAATCTGAAGCTCTCTCTCTCTCCCCCTATATCTTCTTTACATTCCGCGTTAACGCTCCTCCTGATGCAAGGAAGGTTGCGTTGTCTTCTCAACGCCACCCAACGGCGTTGAAGCCTATTGAAATCAGGTCATTCCTTCGCCGTGACAGCCAGTTTATAAATCAAATCGAGCCTCCTTAAGAAGCCGAAACCTCAACCAGAACGAAAATTGAGAATGGATATAACGGAAACATAATTGCAGGGCGTACCCTTTGTATTATTAAATACGATGTAGTTCCTAGCGTTAATGAGCGGAAGCGCTTCATGACTTGGTGAAAAACTTAGTATTTCCACGAATACATATTTTTTATTGACGACCTACGCGTCATAACGAGGTGTACGTACAGAAAATGTTAAGTCTTAAACAATCTTACTTGACTTATCTGAATATCTTGTTCAGTATTTCGTAAGAGTTTTCAACATTTTATAAGATTTTCAGTAGTCGATCATATTGCGCCTGCATTTACGATGTAAGTCGACCTTTTCTAAATAAACTCAAACTCTGTCATAAACACCATTGAACCTTACATTCCCATCTTTCAAACATGCTTTCCACTCCTCTACCACCGGAGTGATGACACTGTGCTCCCCTTTTACGAAGGCCCAAAAGGTGAATTAATTGTATACATCGGGTACAAAATGAGTGTAGTTCTCGTTGCATCGGTGGTATATAAATGTTACGCCTGTTTATTTACCTACCCCTCGATTGCCATTCCAAAAAAAATATACTTTCAAAAACCTACCACGATAGCATCCAAATCAGATTAGGCGACGAAAATAAAACAAAAGAACGAAGCGGAGGGGATTTATTCCCCCGCGGTAAAAATGTTTATAACGCCCACTCGACCGCGCTGCGTCCCGAATAAAACGACGATGGCTTCCTTCGGACGAGACCAGTGGAGAGGAGAGGAGGGAAGGGGGGGAATTATAAAAAAGGACGTAGAAGAAGACACGGCAGTGGGGTGTGAATGTTAACGAAGCCGAGACATTCGTCTGACCTTGCCTGGTTTTCTGTTTCGGAAACGCGAAACGTGAGAAGCCAACGAATTGAGGCGAATTACGTGGATTTTGGCATGGCCCACCCACGAAAAAATCCACTCATCCTGCCCACACTCTCTGTAAAGCCCGCCACTCCCGAATTTGATCCGATCCCCCCACCCCCCCGCACCCTACAACCCATCCCCTTTTCAACCTATTTACCGGCAAATTTCGCCTATGCTCCCTCACTAAACCCACCCCTCCCCCCCGCCCCTCATCCCTCTCTTGTCTTTCGCAGATGACCGTTATAGAGCCCCAACCAATCGGCTTGAAGTTACCTATTCGCGCGCCCACCCACCCTACTTGCCCACGGTACCCCCCTCCTCACCACCCCAAGAAACCCATCCCACCCCCTTCCTAGCGTATACAGCAACTCCAGCTCCCCGATGCCTGACCTCAATGTGTTGGTGGTTGGGCCCCTCTCCCCCTTCCTCCATCACCCCACTCCTCTTCGGACCTCCCCCACTTCTCCTCCATACCTGTTGCACCACTGCTTCGGATCGTCAATCCTCATCCCCAACTCTGCCTCTGAGAGAGAGAGAGAGAGAGACGCCTTCTCTTCTCCTTTTACTCGACACAGTGCTTCTCCCTCCCTGTCTCTCTCTCTCCCTCCCTCCCTCCCTATCCAGCTCCTCACAGAGCACACGCGAGCTCTCTCGCGGCCTCTCTAAACTAACGGTTTCTTCCCACCCTCCACCCTATTCACCCCACCCCTGGGACCCGAGGGCTCTCCTCCGACGCTCTCCCACCTTTCTCCGAGCTCTGCCCTCCCGGAGAAATGGGGGGGGAGGGAGCCCGTCCCATTTCCGACGAGCTCCCGAGTCACCGACCAATCCCCCCCCCCCAAATCCCATCTTCTCTCCTTCTTATTCCACTCCCTCTCCTCCCACCGCCGACGTCTTCTCCTACCAACACATTTAATTCTTCCATCGATTTTGGATTCCTGTAGACATCGTTCAACTACCTATCATATGCTCAAGGTATCACACTCCCATGTTCCTTCTTTCTCTTTTCTTCTCATCCATTACTTATCCAATTCACTCTCTAGCCTTTCCTCACCTTTCTTCTAATGATTTGGGCGGCGGTTTCTATTGTGCTTGTATGGAGCTGTCGAATGTGGAGTAGCTTGAGGTTGTCAAACAGCCTTCCTGTTGATATTCTTATCCTAAACCTCTTATCTCTCAAACAACTGCTTTATCTAAGTCTCTCCTTGCCTCTTCAAACCATTTGGTTGTGGTTTTCTGTCCGGTAACGTTCTCGTAGGTGTTATTCGCGTGGCGGTTTTCGTCCATACGTCTTATACATCAAGTTTCGTCTTGCGCATGATCTCTACACGCCGGGACAATTTCTCGTTTTTCCCCTTATTCCATAAAATAGGCTTCCATGAACCTTCCTTTTTTTTGCTTCTATCAAACTTATGCCTATATATACCCATGGCTGTGCGTTCTCTATCTTAATGGTCTTCGACCTTCACCATGCATGTGGTGCCTTTTTATTATTATTTTTTTTAAGTTCCCCTCGTAATCTCTACTGATGGGCGGAATTGGAGGAACGGTCTGGCAACGTCGCATTTCACCTCCCTCTTCTCCCACCTCATCATTCTCCATTCCCTCTTTCCCCTTCCTCTCTCTTCTCATCCTTCGTCACGAGACGTTGGATCAAGGAGAGCATAATAAGTTTGTCGCACAAAAAATATGTGTCGTCCCCCAAACGGGATACGATTTCGCGCTAAAGCCAGATGTGCAATGAATTGGACTCCGAGCGACATGGGAGAAATTTGTCAAAATTTGCGAGTAGTTTTACCAGTCCTTGCAGGTCGTTCAATGCGAACTATTCCGATGACGATATATTTTTTTAAGAGGACATTTGACTTCAGCCTTGAGGAAATACGTGGGCTAATCGATTTGCTAATATTCCCCATGCTCAAGATCTCAACTTAACTGCGTAATCCAGTCGATCGGACGGGTTATTCGTATTTCCAATCAAGGAAACGTATTGTTTGAGTTCAATCGACCAAATAGTGATATTTACCCACCTGACTTAAGTCTTCATGTTTGCATGGTTCACGTTTACAACCATATTCTTAGACCATGTGTAACTTAGTGTGAGATACCGTTCGCCTAGTAGGATAGAAGGACTTCTGTTCCAGTTCTTTCACCAAGATAAAACAGCACATGCCATATGAAGAAATTGCTGCAAGGATTAACATAGCAACCATACCAGAGAAGGACTTTGAACTGACGACCTCTGGATTCTCACGCTGAACTGCTATCTACCTGAATTAAATAGCCGACTAAGATAAAATATATCAATGCAATAATTCAACCAATTCATACCACGCTTGAACATTTAAAAATAATTTTCGAGGAATTTTCGTGTGATTACAAAATTGAGAGAGCACACCGTAGTAATTGGTACTTTCGTACTTCGACGTAGTCACGAGTTAAACATTGTCTTACTTTTCACTGGAGTTGGAATCGAAAATGTGAGGTAACATGATAGGGACGTGACGTTAGCCATTTCTAATAAAAATAAATAAGAGCGGACTCAGGTTTCGCATTTTGTGGTTAGTGATTTGAGATATGCCGAAAGTTGATTTGAATTTTAGGTTGGAAGTGATTTTTTCTTAATGTTTTTCTTTCAAATATTTCTTCGAGGCGGTACGAGGGACACTGTAATCCAGAGGGTAGAGCATTGGTCCCGGGTGACAACTCTGTGGGCACCCTCTCCTTCACTCAAGCTGCTGGATGTTTCTGCTGGTACTAAATCTTACTCCGGAGCCACAGACGGAGCAAGGAAACTGACTGTCCCCCCTCTTATTACCCAGTTAGTGTATGAATTAATACACAGTTGGGCTAAGTGTTAGTTGAGCCATACCTTCACCTATCAAATCAACTTTCGAGTCTAATACGTACTGTGGTGTACATCGGTGCGAATGAGTGCATCCAACTAATTTTTAACCTCCATATGTTAACAACGATAAAGCATAAGAAACAGCTGTTGGAGCTAGGGATTTGTTTACATACTGAACTAAGTTTGCCCAAAATGTTGGCCTGCACATTGTATTGTGGGCGCAATAATTATCATCTACTGTATACAGCCGACTTTTAGCTGTACAGGACAGGCGATCAACAACCTTTTATTTCGTGTTGCCATCCACCCGGAGCATTGAGCAAAGCGAGAAGCTGGATAATGATTCTGATGGGGTCGGTATCTCTTCGGGTGGAAATGAATTATAACCCGGCATCTTTGCGAGATTGCATCAAGCATAGTGACCGGCAGTCCTGTAGTCCTTCACGTCTTCAGCAACGCCTCCGCCACATCTCGGTAGACGTACTATTTACATGCGTAGATGACATTAACTCTGTCCGGAATACCCAGGAATCTTATAGATTAGCGGTTTGCGTTGTTGCGGTGCGGTTCGAGATGCGGTCAACTGCGGTTCGGAAAGGTTACTGGGTACTTTCAAGCCATGTTGCGGGGTCAAGTTTGGCAACATCGCTGAGGGCACACTTACTCGCTGGTTCGGATTGAAACAGGTATTCTGTCTTCCGAGATGAAAAAAAAATTCTTCGAAACCCGCGCAAGGCAAAATGGGAGGTTGTTGGGAGGGAGAAGTCGCTATGGCACGCTGCGTGTTGCAGTCAGTCGCGGCGCAAACTACGCAGTCCCGACTACTGATGATAATGTTGGCTGAGTGTGTCCAAACCTGCCTCATTGAGAGCGGTACATATAAAGTGCCTATGATATCCCAATTGTTACTAGGACTAGGTAGAAAGATTTGGTCTTGGCTAATAATAAGTAGGTACACTTTAGGAAAATCAGAAATAAGATAATACTACATCGTGCAGTGCAAAGAGTTCATACAACTGCCGCTAGAGTGAGGAGCGTTTTCAAACTTAAAATGGAGTGGTTTTGTGCACATGAAGAATGTGTAACCATTCGTTTTTTTCTCTTACTTGGTTTAACACCCATCGAAATTCATCGTTAATTGAACGTCATTTCGAAGCTGGCTATATGATATCAAACCCATGTAGCTCCAGTCACGGAACAGCCGGTTTTTACGGTGGGCAAAATGGACTCACTTATAGAAGCGTTTTCGACGGGCATGCAATCATGGCGATGAGGTTGTTGAAAATGTGTACTTGTACAGAGAGATATGTGAATTAGTAAAGTAAGTTCAAGCTTTCTTGTATATGTAGTTTGGAAAGAAAAAATTAGAAGAACTTAGAACTTAAACCTACCTCGTTGTTTCGATTCTCGAACCATAAGAAAAGCGAACGTCATGCAATGATAATATCAAGATGTCGCTGATTCAAAACTTTATAAGGTTAAAACAAAGATGATGGGAATGCCTACGTAGCTAAAGCTTTTGGAAGAAGTGCCAGTAATAGAAGTTTTAAAATGCATGCTAAAGACATATGAAGGCATGCCTTTCATGATTAAATGAAATGCAATTTAAACAAAATGAAAATCAAGTTTTTTTAACTGTGCTCAGAAAATTAATCCAACCGGTTTGAAGTCAGATTTAGAAATTTGACAGGACACGATTCCTCTCCACTTGGTCCAAAGTCAGTTAGCGTAAAAAATCATTTCGTCTGATGAAACTTTCCGTCATCTCAACAACGTGTTGCTCGGGAAACATGCTTCATGTCACCTATTTTTCATTCCCTGTCTTAAAAATCTCATCTCACGCTCAAGGTCGTCGGATGTCTAACCTTTACCGTTAAAGAGAATTGCCAGCGTTCACGCGAGAAGCTTAATTTGTCGTGCCCTTAAACGCCAGAGATATGCAGATTTATTTAGGTTTCAGTATGCTCACCCACGATCGATAGAGAATTCTCCAAAACCTCCTGAGTCTTTTCCTTTGATCGTCAGATATGATAACTTGTTTATGTCGGAACATCACCATTGTGGCATGAAGGACTAATGCGAGTGTTTCAATTCTTTTGTTTTTACATCAGCGTGCTTATTTCTGTCAGTAAACCGTTCATATTGCCTTTTTACCGAACTTATGTTATACCATATAAACCATTTTAATTATTTCACCCGTGTGTGTCCATTCTATGCGTGAAGCATTGTATGCCACAGATCATCATATTCCGTTCGTATCCATTCCCTCCTTTCTGTACAGCTGTATTCAGTTCACGCATGAAGAAACGCTTTTTCATGGAGAGAAGGTGATTATTACGTCTTTATCCAAACATCGAATGTAAATAGTTTAAAATACAGTATTTCAGGTAAGCTTACACAGTTATAAATGCTTTAATATTCGCTATAAAAGACGTCCTGCACTAGAATCACGTTTTTTTTGGTGTGTGTGAGTGTGGCACTGGAGAGGAACGGGACACGGAATTAATTTCCTCAACCTAACTAATCATTATTGCAAGAACGCTCTTTTATGTTGGATAAAGGAGTTGCATGCATAAGCATGTATTGGCAAGGATTTGTGACGTTTTACGACCAACAGTAACAAGGTAGAAATTCGGAATTAATCAATAAGAGCCAACCAAGTCAGTGTACTTGAATTCTTATCTCACTCTGATGCAACGTCCGCCATATATTTCCAACCTCTTAACTGAAACAACTTCCTGAGACGTTATACACTCGTTTATCATATGCGGGAACTGTGAGTTAATTTTTCATTTTAATTTCGATTTGCTTTGGGAAAAATTGGTATTTTTTATTTTTGAATTTTTAAGGATTTTAAAATGTCTCTCTCTGAATTCTACAATAATAATAATAATCAGTGGAAACGTAACAAAATGTTTTCATTATTTCGTGATTATTGTCTCTTTGAATAGCCAATCCTTTCTCGCTTCTTTCACTCCTTTTCAAAAGAAAACCTTCCCATTCCTTCGCCCATTCCCCTTTCTATCTCTTTCTCTCTCTTTCTCTCACGTGTGGCCTAATTGGTTGGGAGTCGAACGCAATTGTCGCGGCGAAAAGCATGCCTAAGCACACGTGCTGGCCTCGAGACACCGCTCCCATGAAGCTGCGGCAGGCGGCGTCGTGCCGAATCTCAAAGGAACTGGGCGGCGGGCACTGACTTTAAGACGACGGTCGTATTCTCCACGGTTAAGTCCACCGCCGGTACCGTTAAGCTTAGTTTTGTCTTCCCAATGTTGACATTACCCTATTATCTCCACCCGCGAATCCAAGTGACGAAGCCGAATCGGGAAATGACTCACATCATCAGTCTCCGCAATTTCTAGCGCTGTTAAATGTGCGCGCGTGGTTCTAACAATTCTTCTTTGGGACGAAAGCAGAGGGGAACATTTGAATTTTTCGATGACAATATCAAAATATTAGTAGTAGTAGTTATTAGGGAAGGCGAATGAGATGTCATTTGCGCCATTAGGGATAGGTGGATAGGGATAAGCCAGGGGTAGGATACTTATGGAATGGAGGAAGGGTGGAAAGGGAAACCCGCCGTCAGTATTAACCTAGTCTTAACCATAGGCGTTAAGGGGTCACACAGTTTAACGTCCCATCGGACGGACGGCATACTTCACTTAAAGTACTCTCCACATCTCACTATCCCAAAATCGGGATACCACTGAAAAATCCTGCCACCTCCGGGATTCGAATCCGAGCCCTCAAGGTGGGAATGCAGTACATTAGCTACCGCTACATCTCGATTCCCCAATATAAAACTCGGCTTTCCTCCCTGCCCTTAGTTTTAAATAGGTCCGAGATCATTTTTGAATGGTAGAGGAGCAAAAAATTTGAAACAGATAATTTCCCGGCGTGATTGGAAATGTTTTTAGAATACAATCATCTCGTGAAATGAGTTTTACTTCAATTTCCGAATCTAGGAATATCCGAAGAATACGATCTGGACCAGCAGTTGATCAAATTGAACGTATGTTCGAAGTTCACTTCTTCCAAGAGTTTTGATAAAACAATCGACGGATACTATCTTCCCAAAGATCAAAAAACCTTTACCCTTCAAGGAGTGAATCTTGATTGGTCGTTACGAAACTGGCACGCGTGTCTTTTATCACGTCCATCCCGTATAGATTCAACATGGAGTTCACGGGTCAACTCGTCCGTACGTTCGACCTCCAAAGGACTGTAAAAAGCCACGGGGCCACTGCCGAATCTTTTTTTTTAACATTTCATTCTTGAGAAGCTGTAACCCAAAACGTGCAAGAATTCTCGAGGCGCGAAATATACTTTATAGTCTTATGTCGTAAGGAACCCCCCCATTAAATCGTCCCCCCGAGGACATCACCGAGAGAAATGTAATTTCCCGCATCGACGTGTAGATTTACGAGTTTCAAGATAACGACTTGATGTCCGATTGGAGATAAGGGGTAAAGAAATAATAGGATATATAGTATATATATTATCGACCGCTCGAGAAATTTACTCTTTGTCGTAGCGAATATGTTTATTTGGTCGTTATCATTCCTTACATGGCGAAGTTATATTTTATCCTTTAGAGAGATAGGGAGAGAGATGTATGGGGTTTGCGAATGACATTTATATTATTATGCGGGGTTATAATATGGCACGGCAATTTGATCCCAGTGAGATCGAGCTGGAACTGCCCTTCGTCGGAGGAGAATGTGTTTGGCATTACCAAAATTTGTTTAAAGTTTTTCCCTCTCGACGGGAATTATTAGAACCCTTGTGCTAAATTCGCAGATCAGACCGATCCTGAGCTAAGACGTGATGATGGTCTCCCTTATCTCGCGAAAATACGCGATTACAACACAAAACTATCGGCATCGGGTGCATTAAATATTCCCTCGGCTGCTCATTAGGATTTTGACCGAAGGGTTGAGCGGAGGACCATAATAATTATTTTTCGATCAGTTCCACGCGAGATGGGAGCGTCATGGCGGCCGAAATAGTTTTTAAGGTCGGACGGAAAGAAAGAAAGATGTGCGAGCGGGGTGTAAGGAAGCGGTGGGTCGTTCGTGAAGCCAGTTTACGGATTGGAGGGGGTGAGGGTTGAGTGGGGCGGGGTGGGAGTGGGGTGGAGAAATTGATGTATTGGTGGAGGGAGGAAAATTGGAGGGAAGGGAGAGAGTTGGTTAGGGCCGAGTTTTTGGTTGGGGCCGGAGGGGGGGGTGGAGGAGGAGGATTTGGGAAGAGAGATAGAACGGGGATGGGGGCCGGGGGAAATTAAGTTCGGGAGTGGCCTAGGCCTGGGGGAATTGTGGTTACGGGAGGAGGATTTTGGGTGAAGGGAGGGATGGGGGTGATGATGGAGAGAGAGAGAAGCCTGCCCAGAAAGAAGAGAAAGGGGAGATTAAAGCGGGTGTTGGTGGACCGTAGCGACGGAAAGACTTGAGCTTGTGGCAAGTCTCGACAGTGCGTAACACTGGAAGTTCAATCCGATGCCAATTCCACAACTTTTCAATCGATTGGTATCAACTCTGCCATAATTTTGCGAGACTAACTTTACTGCTCTCCAGTAATCAGAGGGGCGAATATACATACTCCCAGCACAAGGTGAATAGTGAAAGCTCTAGGTGATTCTTAAAAGGTCATGCCTGGCTATCTTCAAATAACATGCACGGGCGTAGACAAAATTATAATGAATCTGCATTAACTATCAGAAAAAAAACATCTGGAATATGGAACCAGGGATACCGATCATGGACCTAAATAATTGTTAGTGTTATCGCTATAACCATGTGTAATAGACGCGTTTTTCGTCCATTGGACATACATAACGCAAAGGAACGCTTTGATTTTCCAGTTTTTATTGGGTAACGGCACGACGCGCTTCACCTACACTGCAGCATTCTTATTTGAATAGTGACAAAAAATATGCATAAAATGTCTATAACTATCAATAGAATCATTTCCCTAGCCATATGAAGCTTTGGCAAATTTTTAACTTTGCCCCTGAGTGTGCTAGAGTGAAATGAAACTCCTCTCGCCGCTGAGAATGAAAAAATCATGGTAAAACACAGAGTTCTTTTTCATTAGGGATATCAAAAGTTTCCATGAAATCACATACATGACTCTCTTATTTTCACTCATTTGCACAGCTTTCGATCATAAGGTTTTCGATTCAGGTTCTCGCACTCATCTCCCGGTTCATTTAGACCGAAAAAATAACTTTCATGCTACCAACTTTCTTTCCTACATCATCATCACCTTTCAACCTGCGGAGGCGAAGAATGAGTTGAGCAAAAATGTGGCTAAAATTTACTCCATTAAAATAAATAGCAATCGATCGAAAAGTTTTAGAATTGTGTCGTCCCACCTCCTATGATCCTTAAAAATGTCAATTAATTTTTTTAAAAATATTTAATTACTTTTTGAAATTTCGTTCCGTCAAGCGAAATTTCAACAAATAATTTTGTGCTCTCTGGGAATGTAACTGTTGTTCCGCACCTCCCTTGAGATAACGAGAGGCCTTAGACTTGACTGTAGGTTCCTCAGGGACTGAACCACCTGGGGTGACGCAACTCCAATACTCGAGGCAAGAATCGAACTCACGACCTTTGAGGTTAGCAGGCAAGCGCGTTACCCACCTGATTAACCCCGGCCAGCTACGAACGATCTCAAGGCTCTTACGTTTTCGTTATCCACCGCGTTAGTAGTAGTAAGTGGTAGGTTATAGCGCCCGAGTTCTGAAGATTCACGTTCGCGCCCCAGATTCAAAGGCGACGGAGATGCTGAGTGAATTTCAAGTCGTGGATTTCAGTTCGGCCTTGGTTGGTTTGGAAAGGGGGGGTGGGGTATTTAGCGCGGCAGCCTTCCCCTCCCCCGACTCCAACCCAAAAACCACCCCCCACCCTCTTCACCACAATGTTTTGACGCTCAGGTCGTTGGAAGAGCTTCGTACTCTCTGAATTAAGCATCCGAAGATGTGCCAGTACCCGAGAAAGATTTCGTGGAACTACGACATTTATTGCGTTTGTTAAAATGTCCGAGAGAACAAGACGAAAACATCCCCCTTCGAAAATATAACTGTGTCACAATTCGTTTGCCATGTCTCCTCTTAGGGATGTAACCGCAAACTTAATGCATTGGTCGGATCTATCACAGTCGTCGCGATTACGTACTTATATTCAAGATTTCATTCTCACGTCAAGAGTTCACTACGTGTACCTCCTTCTGTAGCAGCTTTCTGCAGTCAGACAGAGATCCCATTTCAGAATCCACAATGGAGACTAATCCCATTCTAATTGTGGTTGAGAATCATTCCTTAGCAACGAGAGCGGATAAACCTGCCAGCCACTCAAGAGCCCACTTATCACAAGGAGGGAATTATTAGGACGCCTCCAGTAATTTGCAGATAGGACCCCGCCCGAATGATATAGGAGGAAATTGAATCCTGCCCCGAGAGATGATGTGATTTAATGGTTACTTTTACCTCGAAATATAAGCGATGTCATCAAAACTTAAATAATAATCTACATCGATACAATATCCAGCAAAAGCGTGCGGGGTAGAGGGATTCAATTATTTTTCTATAAATTTAAGAACTTTTAGGACATATAAAAGTAATAATATCCTGCGAATAACCATCAGCCGTGAAAACTAATCCAGAAGGACGAGACGTGTTGGAACGGAATCATCGAGCGAAACGTTTAAATGTATGGCTCACGAAACACTAATGGGCACCCTATAAAAAAACTATGCCTACAAATTCCTATGAACTTTATCGTCATTTCATAGCAGTTCCCCCTTCTATCGACATCATTCCTTGTTTACTACCTAGAGTAACTACAAAAATGTGTGATTGAGTGACAGTTTTTGCCGGCAGCAATTCATATATGTAAGCATTTCATGTTTACCCACATTTTGCCCGATTAATAATCTGCTGATCTAACATCAGCTGCCAATCGCCACGTGTCGGCACGCAGGCCACGGCGTGTTCGTTAGTTTTGTTTTCTTTATAAGAGAAAAGCCTTTGGACCGTTCAAAGATATTCTTTATTTCATGTCATCGAATTTATTTTTTCCCATATGTCACAACCATGCTCCTGTCATCCGTCTAGATGATGACCATAATTCACGTTTTGACCTTTAATAAGCAGATAACAACGAAAGTATGTTTTTGATTGGCGCGCACACACTGGTCAGTAAGTGTTTTGATCGCTTAACGGTCGAAGAATCCTCGACTCACACATTCATCTGTACATATTGTTAAAGTTCAAGGGAGCACAAGTATCGCCTCTCGAGGCATGGTTTGTACTCTCGAACCCAGGGTTATCTGGCTAACCTTCTACTCATTGGACTGTTTCCAAACGAACGACACGGGAGGAAAAAGATAAGACTAAAAGAGCCAAATCAATTTGTTTAAGCTAACACCAGCCTTCTTACAGACTCTTAAATTATGGCGAGAAATTCGAATTGGACACCGGGATCGGCAGTTTCATTTTTTTTTTTAAACTTCAGTTTCGGAAATTTATTTTTCTGCAAAGATTTTTTTTATTAACCTCGAAAGATACGAATTTCCGTGTCAGTCATTGGTTTTCGAAGATGACTATTTCAAGAGGTATGCGGGCACGATGATGAGTACATGGAGACTAGATTTTAAAAAAAATTAGGTGTGTGTTTTTTTTCAGTCAAACCGAGAGGGAGAAAAATTGCGAATGGCAACGGGGGTTTCGGGAATAGTAGAACTGGGACGTGGAGACGAATTTTTCGCTCGTTCCCGATCGGTGAAGATAATGGACAGCAGAAAAATACAGTTCCATCATCCTGCCCCTTTTGATGCTGTCTCCGTCCATCTTACCCAAAGAAATCACTCAGGACTGGCAGTTAGTAAGTTGGTTTCCTTTCCGCACGTTTTCCGCCGACTTCCAAGCCAAACCCTGCCCGTAGAACATGTACGGTGATTACTGGTTGGGTATGAAAATTTTCTCCCGGGAATTTTTAAGTGCAAGGCTCACTACTCGCACAGCGTTTTTGCTAATAACGTCTGACTTGCCGGGTCTTGATTCCTACTCCGGATCGGGTCGGACTAACCTTGAGACGAGAGAACCGGAGGGGAGGAGAAGACGTCCCCGTCCAAGCCACCACCCTAACTGTAAAAACAGAAGCGGAGAACGAACAATGCCAAAGTTTACTCAAGAACACTGAGCGAGTTTCAAAGACTTATCTTGTCAGTCCATTTATCCCTCAGGATAACCCTGTGTGAACAATTTCCTCCCGATGGATGGATAATTGCCTTTGGATGCGTCCTTTTTTTTGTTCGCTCTCGGGATTGGGAATTTACGAGGACGCAAATCATAAAGCATAATAATAAGGTGGGGAAAAAAAGTGCAAAACCCGATCCGGTTTCCATCGCCGGTATCTCGTCTCCCGATCTGCCCCTCCCATTCCCCTGCCTACCCCATCCCTCTCCATCTCATCCCCCCTCTCTTCCCATCACATCGTCCTCCCTCCCTTCTTCGCCCTCTTTCCCTCTCTTACACGTCCTTCTCCGGACGAACCCGTTCTTCCACCATCTCTCATCCCATCCCCTCTCTCAATCTTTTGTGCCGACCGCCTGGAATATTTATTTTTTTTCCATTTTTTTTTCAAAAAATAAAAATAAAAAAAATTAATTTCATTCGTGCGCCTAATAATGGGCAATCGGGGATTGAATGCATATCAAAAAGAAAAAACAACGATTCCACATTCGTATTTGTACTTATCGTGTTGCAACCTTATTAAAATGCGTCGAGATCTGCATCTTTCATGTGTGTTGTTTTACTAACTTCCATGCCCGTTTTTATTTTTCGCCGCGAGATAGAGGGATCTGCGTGGTGACCTTCTGGGTGATGATTTGCGAACTTGGCTCTAAGGAACCCGCGTCCATCACTGCACCTTTCCCTCTCTGTCTCCAATTATAAAGGGATGATCTTTTAACCCTTTACTTTTTTATATATGAATTCTGTGGTGAATGCTAGGTTCTCATACTTTGGTGATGATGAGTGATAAGGTCAGGTTCATTTCTAAATCTTATAGTCTTTTAAGTCCGATAAAAATTTTAATCGACATATGTTTTTCTCATTTTGGCGACCAATGAAAACGTCTCCACACTTTCCCATCGTCACTCCGACTTGAACGGTTTTGGTCGTTCTTTTTACTCCTCCGTTATATTTTACTGAACTGGTTTATTTTAAATTCGTGAAATCATGTCGTCGGTTATGTTTTCCAAAAAAAAACAATTCACTTCGCATTTACAGTCGCAGCCCGAAGTGTTGAGGAGAATTTCAGTTGGAAGAGCGTTTGAAATCGGAAATGTTTTAACGGAGCAGGATGAGTTTTAGGCGTGCAGGTATTCTTTTTTGATCGAGTGTTTTTCCTCATTTTGTTTTCTTCTCTTTGCTGGCTCGTCCCCGAGCATAACAAAGCGTACCTATCAACTTGTTTCTCTCCTCGTTCCTCACATAATTCCTCTTCTCTTCCCTTCTCGTCCTCTCCCTTCTCTTTTCTTGGTTCTTTCTCCGCCTACTCCAACCCCCCCCCCCACCTTCGGTCTCAGCCATCCTAATCACGCCCTCCTCCATCACGCCCTTCCTTCTTGACTGAGGGGCGGCCAAATTTCTTCCCCCCTCCCTCCCTCATCTCGAGAGGGAGAGGCAATCTCCCCGGCATTATGCTATGCTTGTTTTCCGTTCACCTCATCGAGGGAGAAGGGTTAGGGAAGATGGGATGGTCTCTTCGGGTTTAATTATCGTCCTCCGCCCTTTTTTCCGCCTAAACTCCCTCCCTCACTCCACCATCACTCCTCTCTCGCCCCCTCCCAACTCTCCCCCAGGTCCCGTCCCACCTCAACCCCCTTTCCACGCCCTGCCATCGGATGGAGAAGAGGCAGTACGGTGCTGGAGAGAAAGAGAGAAGACTGGTCGTCCGTGAGGGACTGGTCGCGACCGTTTTAGAACGTGATCTAACTCGAAACGTCGTCGTCGCCACGTAATCTTTTTCTCGTCTCCGAAAGGAGGAGCAAAAGAGAAGTATTGCGGGAAAAAAAACGAGGCGAATCCTCCTCCGTTGCGGACGCGGTCAATAATCCATCTCATTCGTTCGGTTGTCAACATGCTACTCGCGCGAGCACAAAGAGTTGTACGCCCGGGAGAGTTCGCTACCTGTCACCGTGTCAGCTCTTTCTCGGCCCCTCGTGTTGTCGTTCCGAAAGCTTTGTGCTGCGGCATAAATCTATACGTGGAAGGTGTTTAGGGCATTATCTGCCTACTTCCCACAGGATTTAATGGGTACCCAACGCAAAATGCATACATCCCTTATAATCCCGCCATGATTCCTTTCTATTTCCTTTTTTTTGTCGAGCATATCACGCAGGTTTTCCCTAAGGAACATAAAATTTTAGTGTCCGTTCCGTTGATGTTTTCTGGGTGCTAATGTCGCTTTCTTGTCGCAGCTGGGCGATTATTTGCGAGAGTTAACTGTCAACTTAGCGGCGAAACTTCGCGGAACTGAGTCTTCGAGGAATAAAACAGTAAGTTGCCACATGCATATATGTAGCATGGCCAATAAG
The DNA here is from genome assembly GCF_022747635.1 of Hetaerina americana. NCBI lineage: Eukaryota > Metazoa > Arthropoda > Insecta > Odonata > Calopterygidae > Hetaerina > Hetaerina americana. The sequence goes on from NW_027287427.1 coordinate 62,640,076, forward strand.
GTTTCCTCAGCGTTAGGAATCAGCAGGCGTCATTTAAAAACATCCACGAGCATCATGCATGGGCTTGATAACGTTGAACGTTAACGAAATCTAGCTCGTGTTGAATAAATGCATGTGGAAGAGAAAACGCTAGGCTGCTGTTTTATGTAATCACTCCCAGACACGACCAATGTCGACTACCGACCGTGATTAACCGTCTACTCTACTCTTCCTTGGAATGCTCCACGGAGAAATGAGGGAATATCTTCGGAAAATAGATGCTCTTCTCCAATATTTCGACCCTTTTCACCCAACTGACTCACCACCCTGATTTTTACTGACGACTGATTTGGTCATCTCTTAAGACTACGCGCTCGGTTGTTAACTCATAAGATTTCTGAGCCTAAGACGCTTAAGCCCATCATAAATAATAACTCAGAAGAGTCATATATTATAGATAACCCTAGAACATCGTTAGTTGGCGTAATATTTTAGTAGCCTTATAGCACATCTCCTATCGTAGCATTGCTTTTATTCTTTACTCTGCTAGTAGCGGTAAAAATTACAGAACACACTCAAGGGTCGTTTCGTAGAAACAAGTGATGAACAGACGAATCTACCTGAATCACCCGTTATTTAACATCGGCAGCATGCAGCCCTATCTCTCTCGAATAGTTAAATAAAACGGACAGCACAGGTCTAGGTCCTTGCGGTGCCGAAAACGCCAATAAAAAGCGCACGGCAATCTTGACATTCCCGAACAGGCGATCTGTTTTGTGGCCGGGAAGTGACTCCGCATTCTGGAATCTCAAGAGGATTGGATGCTCCCGGTGGCTCGTCGTGGCGCTAAAAACCTGCGGTCGTAATTGGTCTCCCTGGAAGACGGCGGCGGCTCGCGGGAGACCTCGGGGCCAAGTGCCGCGCATTGCCGGAGAGAAGTATTCCCGTTAATAGAAAAGCTTGTGGCCGATGGAATGGTGCCACATCGCGATTTGGATTCGCAATGGGGATCGAACGTGGGGGAAGAGGGGAGGGTCACTACTGCCGTTCTTTTTTTTTTTAGCTTTATTGGTTTTTACCTGAGGACGAGCGAGGATATGCCATGGTTTTTAGTATGAAGAAACAACTGCTACCAACATTTGCGCGAGAAATTAATGCAAAAAAAAAGGTTTACCTATTTCTGTTTACTTTTGAAAAAAAAAGACGTCCCTTGGCTTCGGCAAGTTTCAGCTAAGTGTAGAATGACGCACAGGTGTCCGAGGTGGATATTTGTTCGGGGATATTTGTGCAGTGAAAGTAATGTGTGACTTAATTTTACACGCTGACTCAAAACTCCAGGCAATGCCCGATATGCAAGACTGCAATATTTCGCATGTGAAGGGTATGACACGGACAGAGTGGTCAGTGCTGAGCATGTCTGCAGTCAAATGACTCTGCCATTGACAATGAACATTACGGCCAGTGGCTTGGCGGAGGACGGTCGTCCTTTAAAAGACACTTCTCCGCCATGCACTTGTCTCTCTCTCTAGCCAGTACCGTAACATCGAAACCGGAGTGTTATGCCTTCTATTATTCCTACAATGTCTCCTTGGAGGAACCAAATCTTTCAGGTGATCCCTGCGCCTCGCACACCGTCGACGTTCACGATGGAAGCAAAGGGAAAAACATCTGAACGGAAAGAGTAAAAACATCTCACACACTTGAGGAACACACATCCCCCATTCCCTATCTCGGCTTTAAAAACCCTAATTTTCGTGAGTCCTTTTATTATTCCGGATTTCGGAAAGGGGGAGGGGTGGCGTGAGGGGAGGTAGAGGCCCGAGGGGGAGGAGGGAAGGTAGAAGGAGGGAGGGAGAGAGGGATAGAAAAAAATAGCTCCGGGGGTCGTTTACTCCCCGCGACAAGTAAGAACTTTTCCACTCCGGTCACGTCAATCGTCGTGGGATTATGGTGGTTTGCGGCAGATAGTGGGGGCAGAGTGATGGGGTGGGGTGGGGGGGGGTTTGGATGCGGTAGGAGGTGGAAAGGGCAGGTGGGGGAGTCTGTGTGAGAGAAGAGAGAGGGTTTTAGAGTAGGGAGGGGCAAAGGAGGATGAAGGGAGGGTCGAGGAAAAGCCTTGTCAGAAGCAAAGGGTTTAATAGATGTTAAAGGTGAGGGGGGAGGAAGGAGGGGTGGAGGCTGGAGGCAGGATAGGAGAGTGATGAGGGGCTTGGTGAGGGAATAAGAGAACGACATAGACTTCGAAGAAAAGAAGGACGAGGGGAGAGAAGATATGCCGAAAGCCGCAAGCGACATTCCACACACTCGGAATCACTCTGTCGCCCCAGAACTTTCCTCCTTTCCTCCGAAATCCCATCACCCTGTCCCACCACCTGACTCCCTCCTTCCCTTCGGAATTTCTCTTTCTCACTGATGGTGCTCCATTGGTCTAAATAGGTCCCAAGTACAGTATCTCTCAAAGTTTAATCATAACAACGTTGAATTAATCAAAATAATTCCCACAATGTGACACTTCGCAAGGATGACACTAAAACTCGTGGGCATATTTGTTTTTTTAATGAATGCACGGATATTATATTAAATAAACCTGAGTATACCCTGATTATTTCACATCTGGTCAATGCCTTGGTGGCGTCGCTTGCCCGTCCTTCGATTAAGCCTTTGTGCGTATTAAATAAACATAGTTGAGTCTATGGACGTAAGTGGATGGAAAAACAAAATCAGGAAACGGATAATAAGTAGGTGCCTTGTCTTGGTAAAAAATCTGTAGGTTAAAAATGTTCAATTTCTGACATTTCATTCTCTCTCGCATCCGATTTATCTGGACTCTTTAACCTTACTAAATGCCATTAAATATGACGACTATTATTTTATTCGGAAAAGGATTATTATGTTGATACAATGGCAAGAGAAAACTTGTTTATACGCATCAGGAATAATTGATCGTATCGCGTCCGATACACGCCACTGTCAAATTATCTCCTTTTGATTTGCATTTAATTGTTTCCCCTAGTAACCGGGGACTGCTTCCCCTGTATCCTCCGTGGTGTAAATATATGTAAAAACATTTCCTTCATCTGATTAAATTTCAAAGGGCCTAACGTTTATATCTACGGGTAATCTTTACGTGAAAAATGGCGTCATTTCAGTCGCTCTTCCTTAACCACCCTCCACTTCCACTCCACTGCTCCATCCCATGTTCTTTTCTTTACCAGAGGGCTTGAGGAGAATGAAAAAACCGCGTCAATGTTCTTCCAAAAACCGAAAGAAAGCGTTGCTTCTGGCAGAATCACACTATATAATAGTAATAATTTGTCTTTACATTTTCACGTGTCTCCAATAGCACTCCACCGACTTGCCCCAGTGATTGTAGGCACTTATATGTTTTTGGATACTTCATTCGTCCGATAACGATAAAAAGAGAGGTCCATTAAACCCTTTATAACGTGTAATTATGAAAGCTTTGCGGGTGTTAAAACTAAGCTATTCCTTTCATTCCATTCATCCCTTTCCATTTGTATCCCGAAATATGGTAAAAATTTATTTTTCTTTTTGAACATTTCTAACGTTCCTCTCAGCAATTACCATGGCCTTGTTCTGCTATATGCTTTTATCATATTAATATTTAAAACTATTAGTCGACGATTTCGCCCAGGATAACAGGTTAGCAAACCTGTTGATGGCCACTCTATTCGAGCCTGAAGCCATTAAAATACGTAGGTGTGAGCTATAAATGAAAAGGGTGTATAGAAATTAAGTACACGAATAGGGAATTTGGTTTTTTTCTCCTTCTTTGTTCCAGGTGGTTCTAATTTCCATAAAAATCTGGGAGTGCCCTCGAAAAGCCATGAATTAATTATGAAAACTTCGTTTTCGAATATATATATATATATATAAATATATATATATATATATATATATATATATATATATATATAATATAAAAATGGTAGGGTCGCGGTAGTCCCGTGGGTAGAGCCTTGGACTGCTGACCGGAGAGTCCCGGGTTCGATTCCCGGGCAAGGCACTCTGGGCACCTGCAGCTCCACCCAAGCTGAAGTGATATTTCGGGTACCAGGTCTTCCTGGGAAACCACAGGGAAAGGAACTGGCCCCCCTACCCTGATGTGTGAATTTTCACACGCCGTATAGGGCTTAGTACTGGGTGATCTCTACCATCACCTACTAAACCGACCTTCGGGTTGATGGTTTTGACTGTTTTGACTTTGACTGTGTTTATGGTTTATATATATATATATATGGATATATATACATATATATCCACACATACATATTTCTACATCCCTGAGATGCCTTCCATCACGTGTATATATTTATATATATGTGTATATATATATATATATATATATATATATATATATATATATATATATATATATATATATATGTATATATATATGATGTAGAAGCACTCACAAGAGAAATATAACATATAGACGGCACAAGGAAACACAAAAATAAAAAAGATAACTCGTAGGACACATTGCAGAAAGTTTCAGGCGGTTTTAGTAGGTCAAGTTTCAGAAGGTTTACGAACGCTCTTCGGCGACGTCGCAAGTATAGGCATATACTTCGGCACAGAACTTACCTAAACATAGAAAAACAAAGAAAGGTCACTCACGATCATGTTTGTCGTTTCGACGGGCAAGTCATTTTCAGAATTTCGGGATGACGGCCTGCCCATCAAAACTAAAAACTATTCGTTTATGCAGGAGTTAATATATATTAATGTATATATAGATATATTTATGTATACTTATATGTATGTATATATGCATATATATGGATTTATATTTTGACATATATGTACATCTCATATATATATATATATATATATATATATATATATATATATATATATATATATATATATATTTAGCGTGAGCGTTGATGCATATGCACGTAGGTTATTCTAACATTTTTGAACAATTACAACTAACTGTGTATTGGTTTGTCATATTCGTAATTGGGGCTTCGAATTCGACGATAGGTAGAAGATAGATATTCACAGACATCTGGTGCGCTTCACAAAAATACGCATTGGCATTTTTTGAAATATTTCATCGATCCGGAAACAAGGTGCGAGAAAGATGAAAAATTACCCACGGGCGAGGAGAAAGAAATCGCTACTTGATTTATCGCGCAACGACGGAAACACATTGCCTCATTAACTATAAAATAGAAAACGTGATTGGTGAGAAGACCCATCGGAGATATTCAAAGCGTGCACTTGCTGCAGTGTCAAAATTTCAATCATTGTCTCATACACGAAGGCTTTTTACTCAAAGAGGCGCTACTGGTATGGTCTCATTTTTGCATACGCCTGAGTAATTAATATGCCGTGGAGTACGGACCGTTACCCAGGAAGAAAACCCATTTCTGATCTTTTCACCAAAAATTTTATGCATTTTTTTTTAATATCCGGACCGGTTTCGGCACCACAAAGTCATTAACGAGAAACTGGTCGTCTTATTTTATCTTTGTCGGCGTAAATGTTTTCGGACGTTTTCTTAAAGTACATTAGCCTGCTACTTTGCCCACCTGCACTTACACTGGGGTAAGATGAGAAAATGAGTTTTTTTTTTGACGTCTGGCGCCCGTGTATTCTTTGATGGAAGTAAGAAAATTGGAACCGTGATAGGGTTTGCTTTTGAATTTCTCATTTCTTCGCCCAAGATCAAGATCCTATATCTTGCATTTAACACAGGTGCAATTTCAGAAAAATATTTCGGACATGTCTTTCAAGACATTCAGATGAAATCCAAACGGAGGATTGGTGTATTTTTAGATGTCATGACAAGGGCAAAAAATGAATAAAAATACTAAAATCAAATACAATTAACTAATGAAAAAAAATCGATCAGCAGGTTGTGACCTTTTCGCTTCTCATTAGAGTGCATTTTTTTAAATTAAGGCGTGAAAAAATTGTGATACGCTTAATTTTGTTTTAGATACTGGATCATGGAGAGAATATTGTACTACACCTTTTGATACCGATATCTCGGTTCCCAGTTCAGATATATTGGAATTCTATGTAAATAAGAATACTGAATATTCAAGAAAGGTCGCGTCATTTCGTGACACCGCGAAAAATGCTTTACCAGAGTACTCTGGTGTTTATTTTGCCAGTGATCCCGGTCTTTTAAGTTGGAATGGTTATGAGATAATTCGTATGGGGGTTTAGCAAACTCGCCTGATCGCAATTTCTCTCTCGTAAGATACAGCTAGTATTTCTTTTGGGAATTGTAGTGGTTTTTTTCAGTAGCTTAAGAAATTTCAAAGACAAAAGTTCGCGGGGAACCTGAAATGACGATCTACGTGCCCAATTCCGCCCTAAAAAAATTTCACTCATCCACCCTCATCCCGTAATTTCCTATCATTCCTAGGCGTGTCTTCGGTCCAGGGAAACCTTTCCTCCCTTCCCCATTACCTCCCTCCCATACCCACCACTAAACCTATCGTTCCACCATGCTATTACCCACACTCCCATGTATTATGCCCCCCCTCCCAACTCCCCATACTCCAGTCCCCCATACCTGTTTCCCATTGCGTCGTACGTATACACTCCCAGATCCCCACTCACCAGCTTCCTCTCATCCCTTCCTCTTCTCCCTTTTTCTCCACCCCCGACGCTTATTTATCCTTCCCCCATCCCACCAACATTTTGCTGGACACCAACTCAATCGAGGCCGAACCAGTACATATACCATTCCCCCGAGAAAAAGAACCCTTCACTCCCCTGCTGTAGCATAACATCGCGATGGAATGCAGTGATCCCGGCTCTCGATTGGAGCTTTTAATGCCATAGGTAGCTGAGAATGGGATATGGGGAAGGTGGGGAGGAAACAATGGAAAGGCAATTCGATGCTGGACTTTTTGTTTCACCTCACGTCGGAAAAGAGAGAGAGAGAGATCTCAGTAAAGTGATGTAGGGAGAGCGGGAGACATATCGAGATTTACACGTCGCCATGTCCACCCATACGTGCGAGCGATCCTGCTCGACTCTTAATGAGTATCGTGGTCCCGAAGTCCCAAAACATTTTATCAGAACGGGAGGATCCCTCGGGATTCGGGGAATCTTCCCGTTTCCCATTTATTGCATGGAAGATGCCCACGCAATCATGTATCCATGTATAAATATATCCCTAAACACAGTTATCAATTTATCAATCCGAAGGTAGGTTTGGTAGGTGATGGAGGAGGTTTTCGCCCAGTGCCGAGAGCGAGTGAAATTGACTCAACAGGGTAGGAGGGCCTGTTTCTTTCCGTGTGCCGGTTATGGTTTCCCAGGAAGATCGGATAACCAAAAAACCACTAAGCTTGGGTGGAGCTGAGGGTGCCCAGAGTGGCTTGTCCGGGAATGGAACCCGGGCCCTTCGCTTAAGTCCAGACCTCTGGACTAATGCGATCCACATATATATGCTTACATGTATGTGTGTATATATATATATATATATATACACACATGTATATATATTTATATATAATATACAAAAAAATATATACCAACCTATTTATATATATACAAATATATATTTATACATACATTATATATATATTTATATATATATATATATATATAGTACAATATACAGTAACACACAATATAGAAACACAAAAAAAAGAAGAACACTCACATGTTATTTCTTGATATATATATAAATATAATTATATATATAATTATATATATATATATATATATATATATATATATATATATATATATATATATATATATATATATATATATATATATATATATATATATATATATATATATCTCTGTGTGTGTGCGCGCGCGCGTGTGTGCACGTAATTCCTTTCATCCCCTTTCCCGCATAAATTGAATCAAATTCTTTTCACCATTATCCTATAATGCAAATAATATATCATGCAAATCGCATTCATTAATTAAGTTGCCAAGCATGCTTACCTTAGTGTTTGCAGCAAAAAGACTGGATTTTGTCAATGATTAACCGAATTGGTATAGGGTTTGTGAAAATTACGCATTTTCCACGCTAAGGAATGTTAAAATTTCAAATAAAATTTCACGGATGATTTAGAAACATCTAATGATGGCAGAATTAAGGACAGCAATCGGAGTATTTCTTATCAAAATATAAGGAGAGACACCAGTGATTCTACCCAGACATTGAATGAAAAAAATATATCTTTTTGTTTAGTATTCCATTTGAGTATTTTAATTAAAATCTAATTTTTTTGAGTTGAGGGAACTAATCAAATTTATAATCTTCCGGGAATGGAATTCGGACGTCAACAACGACAGTTTCGAGGCAACGCAGTTTGGCCTATTTCGGTAGAGCCATGGGGTGGGCACGCTCCTAGGCAGAGGCATTGGCGAATCGGACACTTTCTACTCGTTTCACGGACAAATGAACGTCTTGCAAAAAAAACTCCTATATTTTCTCGTGCAGATAGAAAGCCCTCATTTAAGTTTCCAGTTGAGGAGAAGAGCCATCACTTGGGGAAAAAATTCAAGCCAAAACATTCACGAAATATGGGAGATTTCTCAGATTGATTGCAGTTACGGTTTCAGACTGATGGAGCGTTTATTTCATACAGACAAGCTCTCTTGCAGAAAAGGAGGGACTTTTCGAAAGACAAAAAAAGTTACGCCCCGACTTACGCAGGTTTAAATGCCAAAATTACGTACACCTTAAAGTCGAGCGAGTTGAGGGGTTGTTGTAATCGATTACTACGTAAAGTTTTAAAATTGCATGCAAGAAACGACAAGCAAAAAAAAAATAAAATTCGTAAAGAGAGAAAACTCACCGATTCCCAATGACCGCCCGTGGGCAGCAACAGGTCACACATCGAAAGGGCTGACCCGGCGCAGTCGCTTTCGCGAATAAGTAATGCGTGTGAAGCGGTTAAACACGGCGCTATATCGAACACTTGGGTGCAGGCAGGCGACACGGACGAGAGGCAATACGTTACTTGCCCTGTTTCAAACAGCAACAACAACAGCTGCAACAAAACAAAACAGCAGTTTCTTACAAGTCCACTCTTCTGTGTGTCCTCTTTTCAAACGGCGAACAAAAAAAAGTCTTTCTTTTGCTTGCTCTTGAACGATTCCCCTTTTAAATCTTCCGAAGTCCACTCCTTTTTTGCCGCGCTATAGTGAATAATCCCGTGTCGTCTTCGCTGCTGAGGCGATAAACAAAAATATTTTCCTAGCTCATCTCACATTCAAAAGCGACTGCGCCGGTTGCGGGAGAGTTAGCCACTGCAGAGCTTTCCTCTCGAACCTCTGGGTATCGACTGCGAGGCCGGGGGAGGGAGAGACGGAGGGAGAGTAGGATGGCGCTGCGATCGCTCTCGTCCTTTGCCCCCCCCCCACTCTGCCCTCCTCCACACAGACCCTCCAATACCTTCCCTCCTTTCCAACCCTCTCCTCTCCTTCCCGCTCCTTTCTCTTCTCTCTCCCCGTTTACATCTCCCCATCCCACCCATCGTCGCCATCGCCTCGGCGCTCGTCCCACGCAAGGAGCCGTCTGTTCCCGCCACATCTCTCAAGCCCTCCTCGCCACCTCCTCCTCTTCTTCCAAACCCTTCACTTCGTCCTCACCTTTCTGCGCGCAGAAAAGAAACTTAAAAAAAAAATTAAAACGCGCCCATCTGGCGGAGTGCGAGAATGTCTTTCCCGTCCCCGGGAAATCGCCCGTTTCCCATCGGGAGACCGCTCGGTTGTCGCTAGAAGGAAGGGTGGGTGTGGCGGCTAATGTGTAATGGCTTCCTATCCCAGGTATATGGGTTCAAATCCTGACTGTGACAGAAATGTTCAGTGGTATCCCAGTTCCAACTGTGTGTAATGTGGTGAGAACTTGAAGTGGAGTACGCCGTCCGTATGATGGGACGTTAAACTGTGTGAACCCTTGGCTCGTGTCGTTGATATAGTAGTAGGCTAATGCTGACGCTGGGTTTCTCTCCTCCCTTCTCTCTTTCATTCATTCGTGGAAAATCCTACATCAGTCATATTAGCTAACTATTCCAAATGGCGCAAAATAATTATTTTGGCCTTATCCCCTAAATGACTCTGTTACTTGACTTGACTGAGCTAGGATTTCGTGTGATGGACATCATTCCACTCCTGTTGGTCACCTGGAGTTTTCTGCCCCGGAGTGACAAATTTTGCCGGCAATATCTTTGAGCTACTACGGTGGTAGTTTGACCAGACTTAAAACAATTATCTCAAGGTTAAGGATGGGGTGTAATGGGGCAGTATCAGGGACTGACATGGGCGGAACAAACTCTAGCTCCACGACTGCCTTCATTTACTCTTTTTGGAAACTGCGAATGGTACACGACATGGAACTGTTCCCCTGCTACCCTGACGCGTGGATTCTTCCTATTAAAACCAAACATCATTGAATTGCTTAAGTTCTTGAAGTTTGGGGATCTATTTGGTGCAGTTACTATGTACTGGTTCCCACCCTAATGATGTAGTTTCGAATGTCGGAGGGAGCAGAATATTTTCCGTAGTATCTCATCCCATTGCTTGTATGAGATGCTTGCTCGAGTTGACCTTTTAAGTGGATCACGCCGTCCGTCAAATATGACTTAAAATTGTGTCATGCCGTGGTCGTTTTTGTTAATACCATGCTAGGCTAATGCTGACACTTGGATTTCTCTCTATCTATCCTTCCTTCATTCCCTGGACATCCTACATCTATCGAATTGCACACCAATCTTCCCTAATGGTGCAAATAACCTTAGCTGTCGGTCGCCTCTTCTCGTTAGCCCCTCTTAAACCTTTAACTTTATTTCATTAACCCACCAATCCGAATTTTCCCAAGAATGCTGGCCGTTATGTCATCCTTGCGAACGGAATGTGGAGGAATAGGGAAGGTAATGGATATTGCGGAAGCTTCGCTTGTCTTGGCACCCAATCCGTCCTCCCCTCCCGTTAAATGTCAACTTGGGAGCGCTCGTAAAGATTGGTTCGGTTTGCCCATCCTAATACTTCGTTCGTTTGGGTACATTTCTCTGCAGATAGCATTGCTGAATATAGGATTGGAGGGACAGGAGGCTAATCCACAACCTGCATATGTCTCAGACTGCTCAGGTGCGGGAGGGGGACAGAGAGTCCGGATGGGCAGTGTCAAGAAGAGGTGTAAAGCAGGGTTGTCCATTATCTCCTCTGCTGTTCAACGTATAAGTGGAGGAACTGATTAAAGAGGCATGGGAAGAGCTGGAGATAGGTATGAAAGTCCGCGGTTAATTGGTAAAATTAGTTAATTTTACTGATGGCCAAGGTCTAGTTTCTAGTTTGTCAGTCAACCAAGGGGTTGCAAGCATTGCTGAGTGAATTGGAAATTCAGTGCGACAGATATGGGATGAAAATCAATATTAATAAAACAAAGGTTATGCGATTTTCTAGAAAGAAAAAGGCTAAGCTTAACATTAAAATAGGAGGGCAAAAACTAGAGCAGTTAAAACAGTTTACGCATCTCGAAAGTGTTTTGGACCAACACGATCAAAGTAGTAGGGACGTAAGGAGAAGAATTGCGCTAGACAAGGAGGCTTTCACAAGGAGGACGAAGTTGATGTCAGGGGCGCTGTGTAAGGATGTTAAGAAAAGACTCATAAAAACTTTGATATGGAGCGTAGCTATGCACGGTGCGGAAACGTGGTCATTGAAGCAGGAGGATAGACGTAGATTGGAGGCTTTTGAAATGTGGGTGTGGAGAAGAATGGAAAAGGTGAAATGGACAGAGAAGAAAACAAATGAGGAAGTACTTGGTATGGTGGGCGAAGAGAGGGGTTTGTTGGGAGAAATCCTATGGAGGCAGGAAAAGTGGATGAAGGGGGTATTTACCGGCAGTGGGATGTTGAAGACTGTAATAGAGGGGAGAATGTTAGGCAAACGATGAAAGGGAAGGAGCAGGATTGGGATGTTGGACGGGATGAAGGGAGGAAGAAAATACCCATAGATGAAGAGGGACTTGTTGTAGAGTAGGATGTTGGGTTGCGTTTTGTTGGGAGAGATAAAATATTTATTTTTATAGTTGTGTCCATTCAAAACCTACCTTAACCAGTAGATTATCTAATAATAATATTGCTGACTGTACTTGAGTCCAATTCCACTGTGTTTTTGTTACCCCGTAGGAGTCGAAACATCTTTTTCAATAAAGGAAGGGGTCAGATTGCTGCGACGGCTATATATTTCAGAGTAAATTTTAGGTAGCATTAGGTTATGTGCGGACGATAGGATGAATTACCGGGAGATATAATTGGGAGGCAAAATGCACAAGTGGATGAAATATTGAAACCCCTCGACAAGGTCGCACACGACTCGCTGATAAGTAAACTGAATAATTACGGTATTAACGAGGAGGTATTTAAGTGAATTAGAGAATTCCTATGACGTCGTAAACGACAGGTAGCAATAGATGGCGTGAGCTTGGAAGAGGTATTTTTAGCATCCAACGTTCTGGAGGGAATTGATATAAAGATCTTTCTCTTCAAGATGTACATGTACATCAGTAATACCGTATCCCCAGTAAATAGTGGCATTAGGCTGTTTGCGGATGACACGGTGATCTACAGATTGGCGCAAGGTATTGGGACTTAAACCTTGCAACTTTTACGACAGTGGCATATTGGGAAGAAATGGTAAACTCAGCACCGAGTACAAAATTGACTACTTCGAAATACGTACAGTATTAGTAACGAATACAGAAATCGGGCGTCATTCTTACAAAACGTTCATCGAGGAGCGAGCACGTTTAAAGGTTTCTGGAGTCCCGTTGAGGAAACTCAGATTCATTCGACGATTTGTCGGAAAAGGTAATGAAAATGAAAGGAGAAGTGTTACTTGGAACTTGTGAAGCTGACCTTGGACTATGGGGCAGGTATTTGGAACACGTCGGGGAAGAAGTTGATTAAGAAGATGGTAAAGGTGCAAAGAAGGGCCGCTGTTTGTAATAGGAGAGCGTTAATAGAGGAAATAGGATGGGAGTCCGCCTAAGCACTAAGAGAGAAGGCGAGAATAAGGCTATTTGAAAGGTACAAGCACATTCGATTTGACTTATGACACCGAGAAATCATTATTGCCCTTCATTATCTCGTCAGATTGGAACATTTGGATAAGACGAGGGAGATAAACTGCAGCACCTATATAACCAGGGACTATTTTTTCCCCCTTACAATTAGCGATCACAGCAAAAACAAAGCTAAACAACGAAACACGACGATTGATGATCCTAACAGCGAAATATATGCCTCGAACACGTCCGTTTAATTGCTGGTGAAATAACACCCTCTGCCACACACCTTCTTGACGACTTGCAGGGTACGGTGTTGATGTGAGACTATTGTACTGGCTTCTGACTACTTGGCCCGGAATCGAATCCAGTCGGTGGCATGATATTTCAGTGGTATCCCGCTCCCAACTTACGATCCCGGTATCCCGTTACCGCTTCAGTTCGTTGTCCTTCGGATGGGACTTCAAATTGTAAGGCCCCTTGGTGCCCGTCGTTAAGAAAGTACGCTGATGTCGTCGCCGACGGGTAACAGATTACTACATCTTTCTTCCCCATTCCCTGTAAATCCTTTCTCTACCAAATCACCCACCTATCCCTAATTCCCTAAATATCTGCGCTTTGATCTCATGTCATTATCTGAGAGTTAAAAAAAAATCCAGTTTAAAAAAGAAGTTAACATAATGCAATGCGGAAAAGAAAGAAGAAGGGAGCAAAAACAATATTGATCAAACAGAAGAAGTCTGAAGTGGTGAAAGAATTAGCTTATCTGAAAGATAGGTTCGCCTTTGATGAACCAAGCAACCACAGAGTAGAGTACCAGAGAGAAATGGATTTTTCTAGAGGGAAGGAGTCACAGACGCCCAGAGGTCACTCAGGTTATCGTCTAATCCGACGGACGGCGCACTCCAGTTATACGGATTGGGATACTAGGGTAGTAAATACGCATTGGGAAGCACTTATCTATCGTACGCCTTCATTAATACTACTACTAATAGTAGTACGAATAGCACTACGACTATTACTACTAACACAGTTAAATCTACTAGTACTTCTTATTAAAGAGAATTCATGCTTAAGCCATATGCACTTAAGTATGTTTATAATGTATGTGATTCTTTGATAACAGTCGGTTGTTGTAGGGTTGGTTTTGTTTTGATTCTCAACATTGGACTCTCCAATATTATTACTTGATCTCTTCATTTCTTTTTAATTCTTTCATTTTCCAATTCCCCTTTCATAAATACTGTATTATCTGCTGTCTTCCTCCGTTATTTTTCTTGCCCTGTTTTTATCGACAGTTTACATCGATGTAGCTGTTTGGTCTAAATAGGTGACCAATGAGTGGGTGTATCCCTTCACCATCCAGGGTTTTGCAGAGATTTTTAATACACCCACTTAGCCTAAAGCTATCTTTGGTAATCCAACCTCCATTACTTATATATATATTTTTAAAGTTTCTTCAGTCATCTGCAGAAGAAATTGCGTCATCCGATTTTCTGCCTCCATAAATATCCGTCCGTAATCCTAATATGAGCTGTTCCAAGTGAGATTTGTTGTGCTGAAATGTATGGCAGGCAACCCTAGCAGTTGTAAAAAAACGATCTATCATCATTTTTCGCTAAATTAAAATGACATTAAGTAAATTTGTTTCCAATCCATAGTTTCCATCAGAGAGTCGTTTATTTTTTCTTCGTTCCTGTGATGGTGCTTGGATTAGAGTTGTTTTCTCCGTTAGAAAAAACTTAATTGATTTGCTTACAGTTCCTATCAGTCTTATCCATGTCAACAACAACAACGACTTTTATATCATTCCAGATAAACAATATGGAATGTTTCGGGAAGGGTATTATTGATAGATTCACTTTCACTCGATAAATTATTGTCAAATATCGACGAATATGTTTTTTCATGGTTCGACGGTTCATTTCTGAATTTTCAATGGAAAAATCCCGTTCTCGTGGAAAAATCCGTTTCTATGTGAGATTGTGTTTCGTCATTGCCTAATCGTATTGTTGGCCGAAGTTATTATGTAACTAGTCTTATTTTTGGTAGAAGGGATGGGAGCGGGGTAGGAGAGTGCGGTTTGGGAATCAGAAAAGATCGCGGAGAGAAAGCAGTTGAGCTATGAAGTGGTTTGATAATAACCAACACCTGATTCAATCATTGCCACAGGCATTGTGTGCGTGGAAAATGGAAAATGCCAGGAGAATAGGTAGGTGCCAGTTGTAACATGTAATGGATCGAGATAAAATTAGCCATACAGCTTCTTCGCTCCATATTTTTGTTGCCATTAAATACGATTAAAAATTCATAACAGATTAGAAGGAGTAGCATAGTGCCAAGTTTGGAGTATTGAAGGTTTAACCGGAGGAAACTTGAAATCTGGATAGAAAGAGCAGCCAAGGAAACAGCGGGAATGATGGAGGATGAAGAAACCATGGGGCATGGAAGGGCTGCTTAAGAGAGTGGATAAAAGAAGAAAATGGAAGAACTTGAACCATGGAAATGGGGAGAAGAATGTGCAGAGAAATAAAGAGGAAATTTTTAGGAATGTTTGCAGGAAATTTTGACCTTTCTCGGTCGGATCTCATAAACATGAGAGTTAATATGAATGGAATCCTAAAACTTTTTCTCGCACGCAGCCAGATACCATATTCTACCAAAAATAAGACTCTCTATATAACTTAGAGATAATCAATACGATTATCAGTCTACGCTTCTATTACCTATCCTACTTCGAACCTTATACCTGAGAAATCTGGGTTATGCCTCTGGGGACCTGATTCACTCAAATTGTGATATTTCTTGTACAAATTCTTCCCGGAAAATTAATGGGCGACCCAGTAAAAGATCTGGCCCTCTTGCTACCCTGATTTGTGAATTTCACAGACCACGAGGTGAGATATACGCTCACCTATCAGTCAAGTCCTGGTCTAGGAAACCTTTTTATTGAAGCATTTGGTAGATTTAATGGATAAATTGCAGAACATAGGAGTAGATTGAAGTAATAGGAGCCTTATCCGTATCCTGTGCATGTCATAAACTGCTAAGGTGCGGGATGTTGAGTCCTGATGGGCAATAACCTCATCTTAGTCAATAAAGTAACAGAGCCAAGGAAATGTAGTGAAATGATGAGTTCAAGGATATGAATGATTTTACAGATAAAAGGAAAAGCAGAAGCGTTATATAAATAGGAAAGAGAATTTTCTGGACGGAACGAAAGAAAATCTATACCTTCCATCAGAAATAAGACTGCGAAGTAATTGATGGAGCCAGAAGAGATTCAAGGACGGTGGAAAGAATACGTAGAAGAGCTTAATGGTAAAGATATTAGTCCGGCTAGTTTATAAATAGAAAGGGACTGTGACGTAGAAGGGGTTACTTTGGGTCCAGGAATGTTAGATAGCGAGATAGAAAAATCGCTATGGGAAAATGAAGTCGAACAAGTTGGTTGGAGTACATAAAATATATCCCCGCAGAATTACTAACGAGTTGTTAGGGAAAAATACATTGAAGAGATTCTTTGATTCATTTGCTAAAGACGTGTGAAAAATGGGGTAAACATGTAGTTGTATTTTTTTTTTAAACAAGAGGATCAAGGAATACAGGGAGCACAGACGTAAAAAATCCTGCCCACCTAAGAGTTTTCTTGCAATCAAACTTTTCAAATCTCAATGTCATGACTATACTTTTTTGTATATTTCTCCGTCTACCTAATATGTTTTACTATACCGCAGTGTAAAGTCTACAATGGTAGCAAAATAGAAAAGCCTAGAAGCACTCGGGAGAACGTTGATCATCAAATTGAGGATCATTGTTCTGTGGGAGTAGTTAGAAAAGATAGCATGAGTTGAAATTACAATCAAGCTGAAGACAATAAGACGCAAAGCATTTTGGGAAAAAAGCTTGCTACACGCAGTGAGTAATGCCAATCGAGGGTGTTGGAAGAGAAGAATTATAAATTCAGTCTCCGGTCAAGGCTAATGATTTTTTTCTTTGCCATTTATTCAATTGTAGCTCTGCCTAATGGGAAGTTTCACACTGGCGGTTATCCAATCATTCCGATTCGATGCTTATCTCTTCGTGGTGTTGTACCTTTCTCCAATTTTAAATGAATCCATCATCTGTATCTTCTTCTCTCTCCCATTCTCTTTCGATTTATTGTGCCTCAATTGCAGTCTTCAGCAGAAGTTCTATCATCCAATGAATTCACCCTCCCCCTTGTGCTTCCAATCAATTTCCTTTCGTACCCACTCTTTCTCAGCACATCTTCACAACCCAGTCCGTCCTCCCATATCAAATCTTCTCTCTTCCTCCATATCCATCCTTCAATGCTCCGTTCAATCTTCTTCCTGAGCGCCCATGTTTCAGCACCGTACATTGCGTAGAGTATGCTGCCAGTATATGGGATCCTCAAGAGATAAATTTGATTTCGGAATTTGATCGAGTTCAGCGGAGAGGGGTTAGATTTGTCAAAAATTGTTATGACCAACGCAGTAGCGTAACTACTTTGCTAGAAAATTTAGGCTGGGATTCCCTTACACAGCGGAGTTTACAATATAGATTAAACTTATTAAAAACATTTAAAGATGGGTCCTTTTCCGATGACATCAAGAACATAATACGAACCCCAACGTATTACAGGCGGAGGGATCACGAATATAAGATTAGAGAGATTGACTGCAAGACTGACAGGTTTTAATGGTAATTTTTTCCAAGAACAATAAGAGACCAGAATGCTGTATTCGAAATCCCCCAGGAGCCGGCTCGACATAATAAGTATTAACCCACAAGGTAGCGACTGCGCATGGTTATACGATTATATTAAAATATTTTTTTTTGCAGGTTCCCCTCACCTTTCCCCATCCATTTGAAAAAACCTAACCCCCTCATCCCTTACCCTTGCCTCCTGGTGCTACACCCCCTGCCACACACCTTTTTGGTGGCTTGCAGGGTTTTGATGTAGATGTAGATTGCTATACGCTTCGCTAATTGTAAGTTAAAATTTTTGCCCAAAGGTCCGCACAGTTACCTTCCCTTCTTAGTTCAATTAAAACCGTCATTTGTCATTTTTGCTTTAACTTTTGGCGCTATTGAGCTACGCAATTATTCTGTGATAGTACTAACTAGCTTTTTAAATATTTTTTTACCAATCATGCAACACGTTTGAGGAAAAATCCGCCAGCCACAGCACACCGTGTAGCGAATTATCAAACTGTCTGCTATTCCTTGAAAAACAAGTACGTAAGGACGCAAAGTGGAGGAAACCAAAGGGGAGCCAATGCAGTTATGGGAATGTGAAACAGCTAGCAGAAAAGAATGTGGAGGCTAACCACTATTAGGATCGATCATCGTTGACCGTGACGATGATATACTTCATCCATCACTTTCGTGCCCGACCACTCCCATTTCCATTTAATTCTACGACTCGGGAATTTTTCTAAGCGCAGTCACTAATAGGTTCTCGTTTCGTTTCTCTCTAGGGTTAGCATTATCTCTCTCCTAATCTCGAGCACGGGCGGATCCAAGGAAGGAGCCTCTCTGAAAGCCCCGACCAACCCCCATTGGGAAATTCTTTTGGCTCTTGTGAAATTAGAAATAAATTATCAATTATAAGCCCGACTCTACTTTTGAATACATGTCTACACCCGGGTATAAAATGATCCGCTGAAGAGTACTTCACGGCCTCTTAATAAGTACGATTTGTTGAAAACTTTAACGTAAACGCTAAACTCTATTCAGAGGAAAAAAGTTATAAAATGATTTTGGCACATGTATGAAAATTTTGGGAAGTTGAGTGATGGAGAGATAAAGAATAGGCATGTTTAATGGAATAAAGGGAAGCAGAAAGTATTTGGGATTGAGGAAGGGTTTATTTTAGCGTGGGTTTTCACGTTGTGTTGTCCCCCACTCTAGAGGTTTTCTAGATGGGCTACTGATCTCGTGACTTTGCAGAATATCTTGTCGGTCATCCACCATTCCGTTTTCATTTGCGTTTGGTCCATTATATTGGACTGGATAATTCGAGAAATATTCCCGGGCAAGGCACTCTGGCCACCTTCAGCTCCACCCAAGCTATGTGATTTTTCGGGTACCAAGTCTTCATGGGAAACCATAACCGGCACAGGGAAAGGAACTGGCCCACCTACCCTGATGCGTGAATTTCACACGTCGTCGGGCTTAGTATTGGGTGAACTCTGCCATCACCTACCAAACCGAGCTTCGGGTTGATTACTGGGTTTATGGTTTTTTTTAATTCGAGAAATGTGAACGAATGAAAACTATGGTGACGGATGTGTTTAAATCATTGGAGAAACAGGAATATGAAACAGGGAGAGGTAGGGAACATCTTGGGTTGGGAGAGAGCAATTATCAATAATTTCGTGCCTTGATCTCGTGTACGCGTGAATGGCCAAAAAAACACTCCCGTTTTTCTTCATTAAGTAATGATTTTTGCCTACATATTTTTTCTTTTACCGATTGGGGATTTTATTCAGAGTTATAAAAAAACAACTGCTGTAATCACCTTAGGTAATGGGTAGAGCTTACCACGTATTAAGCCGTAAGGCGTAGGAAATCCACGCAGCAGGGTAAGGGTGAGGAAGGGCAATTTTTTTCCAAATTATGCCATAAATTTGCTGGAAATATCTGGTAAATAGCCGAAAAATCACACAGTTCGAGTGAACCTGGGGGCGCCGTGTCCAAAATCACTGGTAATCGAAATTGGGCCCTCTGACCCTTAACCTTTAACTTTTCCCGCTTGATTACCGAACTCCCCTTAACATGATTATGATATTATTGTTACTATGTTAGTCTAACGTTTCGCATATGCTAAACCTCATCTATTAGACACAAAGAACTGGAGTAAAACCATCCTCAATTCCACACACTTCCAGTCTCCCTTCACTCCGTCAACCTTCCCTGTTATTTTTCTCCCCCTAACTCGCCTACACAACATTCCCACAACGTAACAGTTTTCAAAATTCCATTGCCACTCAATATGCCTTGCACTCTCTCTCTGTGCCTCTTTTGGATTTATCTCTACAGCCTCTTATTCTCCCCCATCTTGCCGAGTAATTCCTCGTCCGTTTACCTGTCCATCCATTTTACTTTTCCATCCTTCTCCACACCCTCTTCTTTCCACCTCAAAAGCCTCGTACAGTATACTATATGTCTATCATCCTGCTTCAATGACCAAGTTTCTGAGCCGTGCAAAAAAACAAGTCTAATCAAAGCTTTCCCTTATATTTTCCTTACATGTCTACTAAAGCTCCTCATCATCAACTCCGTCACTCTTGTGGAAGCTTTTTTGCCCTAGAGCTATTTATCGTGCCCTCTCTACATCACAGCCTTCAACATCTCATCGCAAATCAAAAGCGGTAACATACTGCAGCTTTCTTTTTTGGAAACGTTTCGCGTATGAAATAAGGAAGTTATGTTGCCGCACCCTGTTCCTTGCATCCATCTTGCCTCCCTTCTTCGCATATCTCCCTGCAACGCTCTATCATCCCCGATCATAGCTACTACTGCTTCGTTTGATTTCCTGTCCGCCCATTTCACCTTCTTCATCCGTCTTTATATCCACATATTAAAATTCTCCATTTTTATTCTTTTTACTTGCATAATATACTGCAAGCCATCGCTAGGGTGTGTGGCAGGGGGTGATTAACACTTGACTATTTTTGATCAAAAATACATACTTTCCCCTCCGCGTTCGAACAACGAGGGGATCGGGATTGGTGCGGTAGCTATTGTACTGGCTTCCCACCCAGAGGAACTGGGTTCGAATCCCGGCGGTGTTGAATATTTTTCAGAGGTAACTCGATCCCTTCTTGAGGTGCTTTGTGGAGGGCACTTTGAGTGAGTACACCGTCCGTAGGATGGGACGTTAAACTGCGGACCCCTTGGCGCCTTTCGTAAAGAGTAGGCTAGAGCCGACGCCGGGTTTCTCTCCACCCTTCATCCTTTCCTGTCCATCCCCTATGGCGCAAATGACCTCAGTTGTCGGTCGCCTCCCCTAAATACTACTACTACTACTCGAACAACGTTATTCTGATCCATTATCGTTCTTGGGAGAAATGCCATCTTCAATCTTATCTGTTCTACACTTAATCTCTCTAATTTTATTGACATGATTTCTCCTACCGAAGTACGATGGGGCGTGTATACATTTTCCCTGTGTTTGATTGCTAAAGAGATGTCCTTCCAATTTATGTAAGGCACTTAAAATCTGTAATTTAACCTTCGCTTCGTGAGTGATTCCCAACCTAGATCCCCTAATAATTTTCATTCGCCACTTAATTTGCCACACGGGAAAATCGATTTCAATTTCAAAAGGCGTTTATTTATCCAAGCAGTTGTACATAGTTTCAATATTAACATTAACAACAACAACATTTTTATAAAATATAGCATATGCATCTGACAAGGAAACCCTGTCATAGGCAATCAAGTGGAATGGGAATAAATACGTAGGCGTCCATCGTTGTTGGGTGATTTGCTCAATTATCCCTGCGCTTATTTTAGCACGATTCCGAGGTTTTATAGAGCAATAAATGAATAAAATGTCGATGAAACCGTAATTTAAGGTTACGACCCGCCCCTCGCCCCGTGGCAGAAATATACCATCAAGGACGTTTCTTCTTGGGAGGGTTGGGGGGGGGGGGAGGTCAATTTTTTACATTAGCGGCCGAATGTTAAAGTGTAGGATTTTAATATTTGATGAAATGAACTTCAACAGTTATAAAAAAAACACCGCGTAAATCCATATAATTTCTATGAAACTGTATTTAAACGTTTCGGTGGTGGTTCTATTCCAATCCTTTTGGCGAATAATTAATTTCATAACTCTTCTAAATAGGCATTTCAGTCTGAGCTGTAACTTTGATAATATTAGTCTAAAGGCTGTCTTAAGAATCCCACAATTACCTACTAACTTTATTACATTTTTAAAAGGTGTGACCCTTCTGTATTACTATGAGGTGTTTGTGTGTGATATTCGAACCTGCCACAGCGTATTGGTTTGAGGCCTTATGTAAGAGAATTCTGAGGTTGACGGCTTGATCATCGAAACGTGTAATATATTCGTGAGTGTCCTTTGTTTGTATTTCAACGTTTAGTTAAGTTTAGAACAAGAGTTAATACACGCACGTATATTATATTTTATTTATTTTATTGGTATATATATATATATGTATCGAAAAAATCTTCGAAAAGGAACGCTCTTCAGCGATGACACAAATATATAAAAAAATTGATTAAAATATTTTAACCCAGAAACGCAGAGAAGAACATGCTTCTCTGTGTGTAAATGTTTTAATCAAAGTTTTATATAATATAATATAATATAATATTATATATATATATATATATATATATATATATATATGATTTAGTCCGTTGAAACCGGGTCGACATCAGTTTTATATAGTTAAAATTGATATTATTATATTATTTGGACATAATACACATTAACAGACATTTATTCTACGTGACCGTTTGGTGATTCGATCCTATCCTTTCTCCCTGCACATGGTCAAATCAGAGAAGCACACTATTTACATTCTTTTCCATTGCTCGGTGCAACCTAAAAAAATTCACATTTTAACAATTTTCCCCCATTCCTAGCCCCGTTTCTCCTATTTTTATCTCAAACCCTTACCAAGTATGTATCCCATACTCAGCGTGGTCAGTTGACATCTGTGCTTATCTCTGCACAACCTTTCATTTGTTCATAACCTCTCAGTGCAATAATGTGGGCAATTCATTTACTTACAATGACAATTTTGCTTTCTCAGACAAATATTGGTTTACTTTACAAAATCCCAGTAATCTTTCTTCCAGCATTTGAAAGTTTATGAAAAAAAACATCGCGGGTACACCGTCCTCAGCACATTGAGTTGATACTTGCATGCTACACATTGAGTTGACACTCGTATGTTTATCCTGGCATACCACAATTTCGCATCCGTAAAATAGTGTATGGGAGAGTGAACTTTTAAACGCTGAAAGTTTCGCTTCCTAAGGCAAGCATACATTATTATGTATTCCACGCGCTGCCAACAATCGTTCTGCCAACAATCGTCCTCCCAACATTCGCACAACTTTTGATCGCTTCATCCATCCTATCATACTATATTTCACAAATATTCAGACAAGTCACGCAAAATCGCCCGCAGTTTCATTATTTTCGCTGTTTGCCCACACCATACATTCATTCTTCCAACTTCTCATAAATGGAACATGACTGCTTTCGTCTTGGTCGCGTGTGTCCACAATATTATCCACTCTTTAAGGTACCTCACGGAAGCCCTCCATTGACCCCTACTCTTCCCACATTACACTCAGTAATACAATGTTATTATCGTCGCGGTTTGGACACGCCCCACCGCACTCTCCTGTGACTGCTACTGCAGGATAATAAGTGGGTGTAGATAGATCTCCGTCATCTTTCGTTCATCGGGCTGAATGCTTGAGAGAGACGCGTGTCGGAGGCAGAGGGGCGGCACGTGAGCGGAGATTCAAGGAGCCATCCGGAGGGAGTCAATCCACTCAGATCTTCGTTTTCTATGCCAGTGTTGTGCGAATTCCTCATCAGTTCCATACGTAACGTCCCTGTATTCTCACCCACGTATCCATTATTGCGTGCTCGCCTCCGTTCGGGATTTTCCTCACGGACGTCGCTTGAACGAACCCTGGTTCATTTGAAATAAAAAAAAACGAAGAACAAACATGCATGGTCGTCGCTGAGGAATTTATTGGACATGTTTCGGAACGTTGATCCGTGATTATGATTGGAAATTTTCATGCGAGCGAAAGAATTTTTTATAGTGGCTTTGCAAAAACCTTTCGGGTTCAACGTACATTTGGAACCGGAATAGGCAATGGCCAGCCCATCGTAAAGTACGAGAGCAGTTCAAAAAGGCGTGATCATAAACATTTTATTCGCATAATTTATCGTGGAAAAAAATTATTTTACATTATGTTGTTAGGTTAATGTGTAATGTATATACTGTATAAGTTTCATTGATATGGCACCTGCATTGCGCCAGCGACAGACATTGCAAGTTGAAACGTGTTCAGTATGCTTACGGCAAAGTTGGAGATAACGCGCGACGAGCAATTCGCTGCATTGAATTTAGCTTTCGACTGAAAAAATCGCCAGTCGAGACCCAGCTGATGCTACGGGAAGCTTACGGTGGGTCTATTCTCCCCTTTAGAACAACAAGAAGATGGTTTAATATACTTTTAGGGGGCGCAACACTGAAGGTGCACCCGGAGCTCCAGTTGCTGCTCATACGGAGGTAAACATTCACACTGCTGCTGCCATTTTGTGAGAGTTACGTCGAATAGCCTTATGACAATTATTCAAAATATTAAACATTTCTTAGGGTAACACCCAAAGGTTGGTAACATAAAAACTGCACATGAGATATAATTTTGCGCTATGGGTTCCGCGACTGCTCGTACTCGAACAACAGGGCATTCCATCCATCTAAATTGTATCCCGCAAACCACCACTAGGGTGTGTGGCAGAGGGTGATTACACACCAGGCATATACCATCAACGATTAAGTTTATCTTAATTTTTAGTCACAATGTTTACAAGTAAAACAACTGAAATAATGTAGATTACGATACCTAGAGGCAAATGCGTTGCTCGCGTACAGGGCTGTTCTCAGTTAAGTTTGATACGCATCAACGTTATAATGATCCAAGGAGACACTCGTAATTATCCATTGGAGTTGTGGAAAAACAATGAATTTGTTTGTTTGCAAACAATCAATTGCCGTTAACAGTTACTCTTGCGAACACCCTTAAACAAGCAACTACATTTGTATACAACGACAACTGTGTTTGTTCGTTTTCGGGAGACAAAGGTGGCGGCCTATATTGTTGCAATTCATTCAACCTCTTCACTTATTCGAATTTGAACCACGACTTGGTGGTCAACGGGAGAGCTAACTGCAAGTGAAACGAGAGGTTGGATAGAGTAATGTACGAAAGAATGTAAGATTGGATACAAACGGTTTATAGTTTAAAAAATGAACCTAGGGGAGAGGGAAGAGTACTCGTACCTTTCATGTAAGGAATGGTATAAGATCTGATGGAGGCAATTAAAGGTGCAGTGTAAGAACAACTCGTGCGCAAGGGAGTAGGGAAACGTTGATGAGGACGAAGATAAAAGAGGGCTTGTCGTGAAGAGGAGGAAACATTACAAGAACGAAATGAAAGGAGGTGGGGAAGACCACGAAGACGTTACGGAACGAAATTAGTGACGCAGAAGGCCAAATATGATGAGGTTGAAAGCTGCTGAAAGGTTATCAAGGAAAAACTAAAGAGGGGAAGAACCGAAGGAGAACGCAAGAAAGTGGATTGATAGGATACGGGGAAGAAGCGGAATGCGATAATATCGAAGATGGGAATGAGTGTGTGCCGTTAAAAGATGAAAGGAAACAGTGGCAAGAAACACGTATCCTCCGAAGAAATATCAATGAGCTTTTGTATTGGCAGTGTTTTCAACATGCTCATTTCTTCCTCCGCTCTTCACGAGACTTCTTCAATGTTATCACATTCTGCTCATTTCACCTGAAATCTTACCCTTTCCAACCATTACTGATATAAATGAACCTTTTTAGATGAAATTAGATTTTATGGGTGTTTATAAGATTAATTGGCTTATCTCAGGTCTCTGCTTTCCCTTAAGTTGATTTTCTACTCGTCCAGATATCCCTACACCTTTGAATTAATCTTAATGGACTGCTTGCAAATATTTCGATTTGTGCGGAGTGAGTATAAATGTTCTAAAATATTAGTGCCTTTACGAGGTGCATTCAAGTTTCAAACCTCCTATTTTTACACCTCCTAAAATCAGAGGTAATATAACTAGAATGCCCCTCGTACAAATCATTTTTATTGGTATTTGGATGATTGTGACGTACCGGAAATTATATGACATTGGCACAATAGGATGATTGTCACTGACCAACTTGTGCAATCTGCACATGTTTCACTGTTCAGTGAATTTCGATGGGTTTTAAAGAATGTAAGCGTAGAAAAAGTATGATGCATGCTCTTCCAGCACACTACACGACGCCATTTTAATTATTGGAACCGCTTCCTCACTCTATCGGCAGCTTAGCTAACCTTCTGTACCATACGGGCCAGCCATCTATGTGTTTGCGTTTGCAATGAGTTTTCGCGTATATTTAGCTCAAAAACATTTTAATGTTAACTCCCGATCCCAAGAAAACATGGAATGTCTTCAGAACTTGAACGCTTCGGTGTTCGTCATATGCCTGCGTGTTTTTTTCTTGAATATTTTTTTCATTTCCTTTCGTTCTTTTCGACGACTGTCTTCATGAGGCCATCGTATCTTGAAATGAGTCTGATAAGGTGATGCCTTCTCATTTTCAGTGTAAATTAAACCTCATCTGTTTCTCACTCCTCGGGGAACCTCTCCAAGAGTTGTCCGACCCGTCCATATGATATCCTTCATTCGCTTTCTGCATCACATTTCCATTGAATCTGATTCACTCGTACTCCTTTTTACCGACATTGTCGCTCATGGCTCACTAGTGTGCATAAACATTCTTTAACTATATGTTTTATTTGGTGTTTTCTTACTTACAGTATGGCTATGAATACACATTATCTGCTGGTATACACACGTTCATTGCCTAGGGTATTCTTCTCAATATGCCTTGTTTGGCTTTCTAATCGATTCTGATGTTTCTTCTCAAATAAAGGAATTTTCCCACGTCTTCTGGCATTGAAAATCCCTCAGTTTTATGTTTGTATATTGTTTTTGTGCATGTTTGTGTTTGCTCATCTGTTGCAGACTAACCTTTGCTTTATTTTTGTCTTCTTTCCGATCATCTGAATCCACAAATATCAAATTGTCCCTCATCCTTCGCATTATTTGGGACTAAAATCTATCTGAAAATAGAACATGGCAATAGGAATACATGGTGTTTGGTTACGGAAAAGTTCCATCAAAAGGTTACTCCTATTTATTACTTATTCTACCTATTTTTGAAACTGACCCCATGCCATCTTCTTCCTATTATTATGAAGATCCCTGACTTCTGTTATGCTTCACCCAGTTTCCCTTAGGAATATTTTATTCAATTCGGGAAATGCTTCCACTACCCTGCATCCATTATAATCGAAGCAAGTTTAATTTATGATGGGGTCTAATCAGTGCAAATAACACTAGTAAAGTTTTCTATTTAAATAAATTGATTTTGTCATTCAAGTGAATTTCTACGCTTCGTTAGTTTGATATTAGCTTCATAAAACATACCAAGAGACAAGTACACAGGAGAAATTAAGGACGTAAAACAGAAAATCTTACAGGGGGTTAGATGGAATTACCACTGAATAGAGGAAACTGAAGGACTGCAGTAAGTTAATCATCGGATTGAAACACTGAAAAGGATGATATCAAATTCATTTAATTATTCATATTACTGTTCGTCACATTTATATCTATGAGGAAGATAAATTCATGGTCATTGCAAACTCGCATTGATAAAATTAAAAAATAATAGCATTCATCACCTTTTCAAAAAAAATCATGTAGAAATAAAAAAAATAAAGTGCATTCTTTCCAAATCATTTCACAAATCCAATTATGAGGACCTTTTGAGTTCCAAATATGTTATTTCGAACGAGTTTCTGCCAATTCTTAACATCAAGCCTGATTATACTCTCATGTCCAAGTATTTCTCTTAGTCGATTAAGATTACACCTACCTATCGAAATACATAGTGGTGAGGGACATGTAATTTCTTCTCCAATGAGCTTAGCGAGCATGTAGGAATATCGACGTGGCGAAACTTATTAGCTATATGTAGTAATACATCTACGTAATACCCCGCAAGCTGCCGCAAGGGCGTGTAGAGGAGGGTGTTAGGTCACCATCCGTAAAAGAGAACAAAACCACATGCTAAATCAACTTATTTATGCAAACCTGCACCCATACTGGTGTATACATTTATGCAAATACCTTTTTAACTTACACGTATGCAAATACATATACCATCAACTTACAAACTCATGCATCTTAGAATGTTGTAAAAATATATCCAATAACCTGAAAGCTAGAATTTTAGTAAAAGTAAGAAGGCGAAATTCAACTATCACGTGGACATGCAACATACAATGGCCTCCGCCACTAAGGACACCAGTAGGGAATGTAACACAACACTGTAGGCAGCGGGAGGGTCCCCCCCCACAGAGAGAGACGAGAGATGGAATGGGAAACTTAAAAAACAAACAAAACAGAGTAAGCAATACTGTAACGAGCACTACATTCTTTAATGGCATTCGAATGCGGCCATGCGGGAATGGTTTTGACAGCAAAACGCACGAGGTTAGTGAAAGTGCATGCAGTTGATTAGAACTAATTATACCCTAGACGCTGTGGGTGGCAAGTTGAATTTTTGCTATGCATAACCATGCAACTGCTATCCCGCATTGTCCGTGGGAAGAAGGAGTCCTTGAGTCTGCCAGTTCTGGCATCTATTTCCCTAATTTTATTTACATGATCCAAGTGACCAATGTATGTTTGAGTTCGAATAATTTTCGAGACCTCGGTGCTGAAACATGCGGATCTGAATTTTCAATGGTTCCCGTGTGGTAATTCATGTTTATCAAATGAAGAATACAATGTATCTTTCCACTGTCCTTATAATTTTAAGCCGATATCTTTCTTCCTAAGGGCCACGTCACAGTCCACGGCTTAATTTTCCAAGTCTTTAGTTCCAATTGGAATGTTCGGGACATATTTAAAACCATGATCAATTAATTTTTTGTGCTCGATATCAAGTTCTACATTTGACATGTTAACCACTCTGTTGTGAAAGACGGATGGTATAGCTCCCGCTGTGGGCTTTTTTGAGGAATGCTTTAACCTTTCAAGACGGTTAATTTTATTACAAATGACTAACCTCTTCTTGTGCGCAATTTCACTGCTTTTTTGTCAAACGCAGTCATCCAATAATGTCCATTCAATCCAACTAAGCTCTTGGCACAGTTCCGTGTGTAACAGGAATCTGTAGTGGTTGATGCTGTTTCTCCTTGCGTACCAGGTTTGCAGTTCTTCTTTCACCCAAACTCCCTGTGCTGCTCGGACTGCGTGCCTCGCTGCTAAGGAATCGCTGTTGGTGCTCAAGTTGACGTAGTTCGGAATGAGTCCAAGATTGATGCATCTGCTATTGAAGTAGATATTCAAAGATGCCACCCTGTACTTGATGGTCAGTGTCCGTTAGAGTTTGGCCTTTTTTCGCTATACTTGCGTTTTTTAAATATTCAATTGTTCTGGGGCTCAACTTTGTGGATATTCATGTTTATTAAATGAAGAATGCAATGTAACTTTCCACTGTCCTTGGTACAGTGGAAAGATACATTGTATTCTTCATTTAATGCATCTGAATTCATGTAGTAAGTTCAATCTAGCATTGAATTGTATTTCTTCTAATGATTCCCTCCCCAAATCCAGAAGTATTTCCGAGACGCTTTTCGTTTAGTGTCAAAAATATTGTAGATATCAAAAAATTCCATCGTCAGAAACATATACAGTCATCCAAATTTAACATGAAAAATATCTTCCATTTCGTGGAAGACTTTATAATAATATACTTTATAACTTTATGCAATTAAGGTACTCTCCACTTTGATGTGGCATGTCTGTTTTTGAATCCTCTGCCACACACCATGCAGGGTGTATGGCTTGTAGATGCAAACGTGGATTACAACTCGTCTTCTATAGCACTCGCATTGAGAAAAATATTGCAGATCCGTGGTACAGATTACCTATCTTACGAAGTCTCTTTTGGAAAAGTTTCCATCTTCCTTGTATATTTATTTAATGCTCACTCCTCTTGCGTCATGAGGAATTACGAGCGTAAGCATGTGATGTGACTTTTTTTATCGTTTTCTCTCTGCTGGTAATTAATTTTAGAAAAAAAATCCCACGCTTGGCGCATCTGTTCTCGTCCGTGGTGCTCTTTTTTCCGCCCTGAGAATCCATCCGTCCTTGCCTCTGTTTGCACGACTCTCCAGCTGGCCGAATTAATTAGAAGTGTTCGTATTAGGTTTGGTGAACATTTATTTACCCGAAGGTGCTGACTACATCACCATCTTATTCGATAAAGTACCTTCTTGAGGTCGCTAACGGTAAATCACTTGAAATTTTGGTTACATACTGGCCTTAAATTATTGTCAGGCTTACGAATTCGAAGAGGTTTTACCAGTTACACGTTTCCTGGTTTGGCGGGGTTCAGAAATACTCATAATCAAGGTTTTTAATTATATTATTTCATTCATTGTTTATTAGGATATGATTTCAATAATACAATGATCACTAAAAATAAATTGTTAATATGATAAATAAAAAAACTGTCGCTAGAGAATTATTTAAGCAATTGAAAGAACTCAAAAACATTGTATATTGAAAAATTCCAAGACACTGCTGGAGATACCGCAACTTTTAGCGGAGTCATCCGCTAATATGCACTTCAATGCAACAATTCAGAGTGTAAAAATCAAATCATCCTGTACAAGGCGAATGATTTTTGAACTCAGAAATCGTTGCATTGATTGTACATTGGGTTCTTTTAAATCATAGAACAGTCCCACGAAGTTACGCCTGAAGCAATTTCATCTGCATCTCTACATAATACCATGCAAGCCGCCGCAAGGGTGTATGACGGGGGATGTTAGGTTACCACCCGTAAAAGAGAATAAAACTACATGAAAAATCAATACATCCGTGAAAACCTACACCCACAGTGACATATACATTCATGCAAAAGCCCTTTCAACTTACTTGCATGCAAAAATATTCTATCAATAAACAATTATACTATCAACTAAAAAGTTTTTAAAGGAGAACGCCTGATTTAAAAATTACAGTTATGCCGAAATTTATTTTTTCGAAAAACTACCCTTGTCGATCGACAGGAGAGATCAGATTCGATTCCGGATGGCTTCTATGGGTACCCTCATCTTCAACTATGACCAGTGATTATTCGGGTACCAGGTTTTCGTAGGAAACCACAGACACCGCAGATACTGGACCTGACCATCGACTACGTGTGGATTTCACACGCCGTCGGGCTTAGTACTGGGGAACTCTAACACCACCTACCAAACGTACCTTCGAGTTGATTACTATGTTTACGGTTTAATACTCTTTAGGGAGCGTTCATCACGGACATACGTACACGCGTGAGGGGTGGAACACCTTGGATGAACGAATCATATGGAAACAAGAAAGATCGTGTCACTTACTGAACAGTTGGATAAACTAAGCTGGTGCCTCGAATGTGGTGGTAAAACCATATGTTTCTAATTTGAGGTGAACGCGAGGTTAATTGTTATATTTTGGAATTTCTAAACTGGATTAAAAATTGAAATGGCCACGGAAAACGTTCGTGGAATCACATGTCATGCATGTCCAATGCCCATCTAAGAACACCTTGCAAAGCTTTGAAAGATGTTACATTTAACTGTTGCACCTCCAAAGATTCATTATTTTTGGAAAAAAAATCTACCAAAAAACCCCTTTCCGTTCCATTTACAGCATTCGTAAGACAAGTTTGAAAGTTTGAGGGGGGTGCATATTGGAAAAGACCCAGTAATAGCTTTGTCTTAATAGGCAAAGCTATTGCTGGGATATCCTTGGAGGAATTTATCACAAGAAGTCCTAGGAACCCGTCGTATTTGTCGAAACTGGTTGTAGTGCGTGAAAATGTTTTTATGAAAAAATGCCAAGTTAGCTTATTCAGTGACGGTGATTTTTCACAAAGGAGGGGTTGAAGCCATCGAGTTCATAGTCCTATGAAGTTTATGGACAGCAAAATGGAGTAATACATTATCCATAGGGAAGGACATCATAGACTTCACGACGAATTTTTAGCCTTTGGTGAGTTTTTATCCAGAAAAAGTCTTGGTTTTTGCAACGTTTATATCTTCGTATTCCGTTATCCCTCTTTTTCCTCAAGAAAAATTAGTTATTTATTACGGGATGACCACGTGAATGCAGTGAAATAAAAAAAAATAGGATGGCCATCGTAGATTTTCTGCTTTTTCCCAACTATTGTTTGATTACCAAAATGATTTGCGCCCGTAATCATGTACGCCTGCGTAAGATTGACCCTTCGCTCCTTATGGACTTTGAACAACAACACTCCGTAGCCGAAAGGTACGTTTTTGCATTAAAAACAATAGTGTTGAGTTAAATATTCTGTCAATGATAGTAAAAATTGTTGACCGAATGCTAGGAAACGATTGGTAATAATTTTATTGATTGTCCTGTTTTGCTTTGATACGACTGAAATCACGCTTCAACTCGCAGGCGATCTCAATAGGTTTTCCGTCCTGACGTAATTCGATTTATTTCTCTCCAATTGCCGTGACATGTTGATTCGCAGTACGCTCTCTACCCGAGTCGTTACGAATGAGAAACTGTTGAGCAATCAGGTGACGGCGTATGGATTTCCCCTGTCAATGAGAAAATTCATGAAACGGTGAGCATTGGCATAGATATAGGGTGAGTAAGACTTGGTGAGAAGAATGGCAGGGAATGAAGGGATCAATGACATGGATTGAAGTACTGACGAACGTGAGAATCTAATTGCAGAGTGTTTAATCACTAATGGCACAGCTCACCAGAATACAATGTAAATACATCCGCTAAAATTCCAGAATTGCACTTTAAGAGAGACTTTTTTAAGTATTTCACCGTAATCAACCATGTAATAAAAAAGTATAGAATTGTTAAAAAGGACGAAGCGTGGGAAGATTTATGGAAAGAGATAGAAAAGCCTAACTAAAAAGGAAAAAAACGACCACAGTGTCAAAATAAAAATAAGGACGCAAAAAACAAATAAGAACAAAAAAACTCTTTTTTAAATAGAACTATAATTGATTGGAACCAGCTGCCTGGAGGTTTGTTAGAGCCCTTTACATCCAATTTTAGAAGTTTTAAGTATAAATGTAAAGCAGCCACTAGGTGATAAACTTCATTTTAGTTATTAAAACGTTTGTATGTAATGTGGACGGCATTTTGAACGTGATGTGGAAGTTTGTTTGTATGTGATCTGGAAGTGTCATTTTATGTGAGAATATTTTGTCTCCTATCTGTTTTTCTAGTGCGTGTATGTATGTATTGTTCGTTGTAAGAGTGATCATTGACCAAACTTGACCGTTGCCACCAGGAAAATCGCCTAATTGCAACTCAATTCTTAATTAAATAATAAAAAAAACACAGAAGCAAGAATGTAATTATTTGCGACGTTTCCTTGCTTTCTACTATCAATGCCTCCATCTGTATACCTGATGGTCTCCGGTCAGCATCAATGCACAGCTAACTCGCCGTATCCTTCTGAAGCTTCGCCTATAATTTTGTCCTCGTATACGCCGAATATAATTGAGTACCTGCAGCATTCTTGTCTCTCGTCATTACTCACATTTTTATCGTCACATCCTCTATCCTCATCACTACTACCTGTTTATTGTTTTGCTTATTAGCTAATTTGTGTTCCTCTCTAATTTCCCAGTCAAATCCGTTTTATTTTAGGACACTCGCTCTCTCAGGGCAAGGCAGATAATTACTTAGGGGATGATCAGTTAGGATTTAGAAAGGGGAGAGTCACGCGTGATACCATTGCAGTGATGAGATCACTAAGATAGGGGAGCATATGAGGATTTATATACGAGGGTCATCCGGAAAGTAGTACCCGTTCGTGCCGCATGAAGTGCTGACGACGCGAGTAGCCGCTGGACGAGGTCAGATAGCTTCAGTGGCTTGTCTGCCTTCTCTGAGCCAAGTTGCGTGACGCTAGCATTGCCTGTGTTGTTTCTGTGATTGTTTACAATGTTTAAAAAAATTGAGAACGCCGCCAGTTGTGAAGTGAGGGCAGTGATTAAATTCCTCAATGCAAGAAACGTTCGCCCATGTGATATTCATCGCCAATTAAAGGAGGTGTATGGAGACAATGTAATGGACGAGTCGTCTGTTCGGCGGTGGTGTCGCAACTTCAACATGGGGAGGGGGAACACACACGACGATGAGCGTTCGGGGAGACCGTCTGTCATTACAGACCAACTGGTGAGCTCAGTTGACGAATTCGTGAGGAACGATCGGCGCGTCACAATTGATGACATCTGTGAGCATTTTCCCAATGTTTCTCGAACAATTGTTCATGAAATTGTTAAACACCATCTGCATTATGCAAAAATTTGTGCAAGATGGGTCCCTCGCGTATCTCAATGAGCTGGCGGCGAAGGACTATGCAGCAGGAATACAGAAACTTGTCACACGTTATGACAAATGCCTTAATTTGCTTGGAGATTATGTTGAGAAGTAGTTTAAAGTATCCTCTTTCAAATAAAATTTTTTATGTTTGTTAATATTTACTTTTGTGTCTTTATTTCACGAACGGGTACTACTTTCCGGATGACCCTCGTATCTGTTTCGTAGATTTAGAATTGACTTTGAACAGAGTAAATTGGATAAAACTAATGAATATATTGCAGAAAATAGGAGTACATAGATTGTTGGGGAAGGAGACTTAACCGCAACCTGTTCGTGTCTCAGACAACTCAGGTACGAGTGGCGGATGGGCAGTGCTAGGAATTGGAGTAAAGTAGGGTTGTCCATTATCAGTGACGCTGTTCAACGTATATGTAGAGGAATTGTTTGAAGAGGCATGGGAAGAACTGCAACTCGGAATGAAAGCCGGTGTATATTTCATAAATCAATTAGTTTTTCGAATTATCAAGCTTCAGTTTCTCAGCCCGCCATTGGGTTGCCAACTCTGCTGAGTGCATTTTACTTACATTCCAAGCTCCTATTCTGGCTAAATTGGTCTTCTTCTTCTGCGTTTTCTGTTTTGCTGTGGTCGATTTTCCTTTGCAAGGGTTTCGTGAGATGACGACCGCGGAAGCCTTGTCTCCCCCGCTGCCGGGCAAAACACATGGCCGAGATTAGGCCGAGTCTCGTAGTTGTCAGGGCTAATTTTCATAATGGTGCCACTCAAAAATTTTAGGATGAATAATTGAGGTGATCGCCCGTTTCCTTCCTCGATAATGTTTTTAGCTTGACACCATCACTCTATGGTCGCCCCACTTGGGTCAGACGCCTTTTTGCCACCTCATTCAGGAACAAACCCTGCGTGGACTAACTTTCGTCTGGCTCCTATCATCAGAATAGGCAAGAGGACGGAATGAAGGAAGGAAGGCAATATGTCGGATATTTGTAGGATCAGATTGTGTCTTCGGCGAGGTTTTGGAGTGCTTAGTGTCTTGTTTGTTGGGGGTAAGAAATGTGGTAGTCCATACGTAGTGGACCCGTCATAAACCAACCTTCGTCGGTAGACCACTCTTGGCAAACTCTCTTCTACTGGCTGTGCTATTTCATCCCACTTCCTTGGAATATTTATAGTGACAATGAAGAATTGGGTTGAATCAAGTAAGATTCCGGAAAACACCCAGATTTCATAAACATTTAATGAGTACTTTAAATTGCTTGAAGCGGTACTCGTATTTTCTTCTCCTCATTCTCACTTTTTCATGTAGAATTTCCGAATCGTGATACTCGTTCTAAGTTCCCTTCCACTTCTACATAATACCCCGCAAGCCGCCGCAAGGGCTTGTGGCGGGGGGTGTTAGGTCACCACCCGTAAAAAGAAAAACGCAACCATTTGCAAAATTAACTCATACATGCAAAAAATTACCCACAGTGGCACATACGTTTATGTAAAAATCCTTTCATTCTACACGCATGCAAATACATGTACTATCATCTAACAAACAATGGCACCCTGGGATGCAGTAAGAAATTTATCTAGTAACGTGCAATTTGAAAAGTAGGAAGGCGAAACTCCACCACCACATGGACATACATCATAAAGCAGTCTCCTTGAATCTGTTGAAGGTTTATTTTCCCGGAAATGAATGTGTGGTCTTTCGATTCCTGGAATGACCCGTCTTCAGGCATTTTTGTGTTAGTTTGCTTGCTCCGCCTTATGATTAACGAAACAGATAACTTGACGGATAAGAATTAGTAAAGATATACAAGTATGTTGATTTTCTAGGGAAAACATTTCTTAACACGGTGGTTATGCGTATTGGGCCGTTCACAATTGCGAAGTGTCACCTCTGACATTTTAATGACTATTTGTAA
This sequence comes from Hetaerina americana, assembly GCF_022747635.1. Taxonomy (NCBI): domain Eukaryota; kingdom Metazoa; phylum Arthropoda; class Insecta; order Odonata; family Calopterygidae; genus Hetaerina; species Hetaerina americana. The sequence goes on from NW_027287427.1 coordinate 62,676,276, forward strand.
AAGAAAGTTTTTCTAATACGCGCAGATATATTAAGCGAAAACAATCGCGGCCTCTCTGTTTGCCGGGAGATGGCGACACAGGCTAACCCAATTTCATTCGTCGATATTTCTTCAATATCTAGTTACACTAAAGTTGTTGAGTATTACAGTACCGTTGATTAATGTCAATTATATTTTTGTTCTCGGAGTGTTTTTTAGTTCAATATTAAAATATAACTGTCATTGCAATAGTTTTTTCCTGATTGAGAGTAGTCCACATAAAATATATGCTTAACATGTACTAGTCTGCTGAAGAAGTCACCTGGTATAATTTAATTTATTTCGATGAAAAACCTGAAGTTGATATCCTTGTAGTTGGGCCATTTGCATTGTAACATGAACAAATTGACGGTTATGCATCAGTGTGAACGTTATCATGAAAATACTTTCCACGCTAATGATATTGGTAAATTCTTTCCGATTGGTCTCTATCAGAAGCTCTGTTTACATTCCTTCTTTATCTTTTCTCTCCCTCCAGTACTTCATTCACTAGTTTCCTCATGGTCCTTTCTCCCTACAATGGCGGTCTCTTTCGTCCCTGAGTGGTACTCTCGATTGTGAGTTAGTTTGAGGTCGACTGGTTTCCTGTAGATATTCCTTACATTCTTTTCTTTTGATGCAACTGCTTTGTCCTGGGCACTTTTTGTCTCCTCTATCATTTCAATTTTGGTTTCCTCTCTGGTAACGCACTTGTTGGTCTTCTTCGTGAAGCGGTTGTTCTCAGGTACCCGTAAAACATCGTCTTCTCTTGAGCATGGTCTTAGCAATTCTCTTTACATGTTGTTTAAGTCCTCCTTTTTCCTCTTTTTCTATGAAATTTTGAGGTTAAATAAAGGTATAATGTTAAACAAAAATATGGACATTCTGTTTTAGGCAACACTCGTGTAATGAAAACTCTTAGCACATAATTTCTCCTTCGTCTTCTCCTCTTCGATATAGCCACTTAGGGACCGCTTGCCAATTTCAGTTCCTGTTCTTTATTTGTTTTCTTATTTTCTATATCCTTTTATCTTTTCACTGGATCTTTTTTCGGAACACTAAAGATATGTTTTATTCTCTGTTCTACCCCGTGAACCTTCCAATTTCAGAACTTAATCCCTAAAAATCTCTCTTTCAGTCGCCTTTTTTTCTTCAATGTAGCTCCTTTCCAGTCCTTGCTTCACTTCTTGGCAGCATTATGTTGTTGTCCTCCTTTCCCAAAGATATTTGAAGAAATCTTTTTTTAATCTATCAGCATCCATAATGATAGTATTTATTGCTTTGCTTGTTCTTGCTGTTTGTTTTTTTATTGTTTCTGTTTTATTTTCTATACTTGATCCTCTTGATTCACTAAGAAAGCAGCCTGGACTTTGAGGTTTTCTTCGGATATTTTCTTCTTCCACGCCTCATCCATATCGGTGAGCTAACTTCCTCTGGATCTCTCTCTCTCTCTCCGCTTGTATTCTCGTGTAACTCGTGTTCTACTCAAGGTTGTTCATTTGTAACCATATAGGATTTCTGACTTTATTACTTATGGTATACTAGGGAAATGAGGGGATTGGCCGGTTAAAGCAGAAGGCTCTAGCACCCTTGTAATCAGTCTAACCCTAACATTGGAGCCACCGGGTTGTTTGGACGCCCGTCACCTGGATAACTTCGGCTGCGCGTCGGGATCATTTCACGGGAAGTTCCGCATTGAACCCCTCCCTAAAACTCCTACTTTAAAATCATTAAGTTGGGACTAGCAGAATTAGTAACTATTTTTTGTAAATGATTATCAATAGAATAGTCCACAATATGCCGTGTTGAATCAACCCGAGTTATGGGTGACCTTTTGAAGATAAATAACATTCCCATGGATATGGGAATTAAAGAGTGAATATCTGCATGAGAAGATGTTTCCTCGTAAGCCACGTGCTATCGCTAATTGATGATTATAACCCATCGTTCAATAAGTCCCGGGACTAACTAAGAAAACAACATTTGTTTCGAAAAGTTCATTTTTATCCATCAACATTATCACCTTCAAGAGTTATGCAATCATTCCAACGGTTTCTAACTTTTTGATACCATTTTTGTAAAACTATGTGTCCTTGTCCTCAAAATAAGCTTCCGTTGCAGCGATGACTTCCTCATTCGAGCCAAATCTTTTTCCCTGGAGTACGTTTTTGAGATCAGCAAACAGCCAGTAGTCGCTGGGGGTTAGATCTGGAGAGGATAGTTGGTGGGGAAGCAGATTTAAGCCCAACTCGTTCAATTTGACCATTGCATTCATTTACATATGGCACAGTGCATTGTCTTGCTGAAAGATGATTTTTTTCTTCTTCGTGTGCGGCCGTTTTTTCAAGATTTTGTCCTTTAAAAGCACCAATAACTAAATGTGATAGTCCCTATTGATAGTTTTTCCCTTTTCAAGGTAGTCGATGTGAATTATACCTTGCGCATTCCAAAATATATTCCATTATTCAATAATTCCCGGGACTTATTGAACGATGGGTTATAATTGTTGGGCTTTTCCAGAAAGATATCGCCAACACCCTATAGGACTGAATTCATTAAAAGTCAATTATTAAAAAACAATATTTTTTATTTATTTATGTACCCTGCAAACTACCACCACTAGGGTGAGGGGCTAAAGAACTGTACGCTAAATTTTCCCAGAATTCCGCGAATATTCGAATAATTTCAGCGTAGAGATTGAGGGCACTCTATGTAAAAAAGCACTTCTATCCTCCACAACTGAAAAATTGTAGCTGTAGACTACGCGCGTACGTACCTGTTGGTTGCCATTCAAGTGTCTCCGCGACTGCTGAGTTTCTTCAAAAGGTCAAATTGACAAGGCTGACATGAAACATATTTTAAACGCACGCTCAAAGAATACCGGAAACTTCAGGGAGTGGGCATTTGAAGTTATTGATGAAATGTGCCACTTGTGAAATCACGGGACGTATTTGTGACCTTCAGAACTCTTTCCAGAGAATTTTCCATTGGTGCCAACCAATGTTTGAAAAACAAAGGTAAGTTAACTCTTGATGATTTATTTTTGGACCGGCTGTATCGTAGCCTCTTTCTTAAGCTCCGCTCGAATTCACGCACTTACCGTGTCCAATTTCAGAAATGCAATGGGAAAAGAAATAATAATTTGCGTTTCGCATTCTTAAATGGTGTTTCAATTTCGCAAAATCAGTTATTTAAATCAATTATGAAAACGTCAGCGTTTGTCTTCTTCTCTGTCCACCTGATTTTCTCCAATGATCAAATTAATCATTTAATTCGATGCATAATATGAATATAAATATTAAACCCTGTTTTTTTAGTTACTGCTTATCTGAGGAAGTTAAGGCCATATTACAGAATAAAAAGAGACGTTTCAGGCGTGATATGGTGGAATATCATAAATAATTAAATACTAAAAATTGGCAATTATATTTTGCAAGTGGCATATTCAATCAATTACATCAAATTATTAAATATTTTGTGGAAAATATTGCCAATTTTTAATATTCAATTGGCCATAATACAGGCCCCCGCCTACTACGGTAGATCAGATCACCAACGTAAAATCAGGGGGATTTATAGTAGGACGGATAGATTTAAAATGTTTTTTCCTCGTATCATTATAGATCATAATAGACATGACAGTAATCGCGTAGGAGATAGTTAGAATTGGTAGTGTATATGTATATTTTTCGAAATTTTGCTTGTTTCTTCCTGTATATTATTCTTTTCATATAATAGACCCATCTTTCTAACAATGCTACAGCGTGATTTGACTGCGTTTCGTTTTAAAGGTTTTTATTTACCATAAAAATGGATACAACATCAATATATACAAGACAGATTTTACAGCATATGGTAAATACCCGTTATAGGCCGAAGCCTCTTCGGGCAGGAGAAAAGACGAAAGTTTAAATAATATTGAAGCGGTTGCATGTTTGGCTTATGCAAAAAACATTGAATAATTGCTGTTTCTATTTCTATTTCTCCGGGGTGGCATTTGGCCCGGCATTTACCCGAGGGAGTGAGGAAACCCGGAAAAACCTCACTCAGGCCGCCTTAGTTAACCGCGTTTAAGAAAAAACATGTGTTACCGTGAGGCGGTGCAAGAGGGGGCCAAAACGTGAAGCGTCAGAGTTTTATTTACATATGTAAGAGCAATTTGGTCTTCCCTCGTTTGTCCGTTAAGCGGCAAGGTCTTTTTTCTCCGTGATACAAGAGTGTTTTACAGAATTTACATACAGAACATTTACAAAAAACTTACATTTTACAGAACAAGCATTTTTACATGAATATTTACAGTGTCATTTGAGAAATACAGATGAGGAAAATTGCAATGGTTGACAAGTAGGAAAAGTACTTCAAGTGTTACAGTTGGTAATTTTTAGTGAGAGGCATCGTTCCGTGAAGCGGCAGAAAAGTGGTGAAACAGATGATGACCTCTTCTATTGTAGTTCTTCGGTTGCTTATTGTCGATCTTGAGAATCTTGAGAAGTAGAGGTGAAAATGGTGTGGTATCGGAAGATTTCAAGTTGTTGGTATTTCCCTCTCTCACGTTGATGGTGGTTGGTTGGTCGGCTGAGCTGGATTATCTAGGAGAAAGGGAAAAAAAGCGGCAGATTAAAATGGTTTTTAAAAGAAGAAGACTTCGGATTTACTGTGCGACCTTTTGAGAAGATTTGACTGCACACATCCTGTTATTAAATATTGTTGCGTATCAGTACTGTATTTCGTGTGATTGAGGTTTCCCGATTCCATGATGAAACTAATACTTGTGTAGAGGTAACATGATTCGGTTTTGCATTTGGTTTTCTTCTAGTTTACGGATGGTGGCCTAGCACCCCCGCCACCCGCCCTTACGGCGGCTTGCGGGGTATTGTGCAAATGTAGATTAGTTCCGTATGAATTAGTTCGTCGAAATATTCCAAGTCACTCGGATGACCGAGTGGAAAGTAGTTAATCCATCGTAGCACCCGGCCGGGGTCGATGGTGAACTGGTATAGGAGAGTGGGGTGAGCGACTCACGACATAAAGTCGACCTTCCAAGTGACTCCTATAAGTTTCAACTCCAGCGTGCAATCGCCAGTTCACGACGTTAAGAAGGAAAGGTGGACGGAGATATGTTAAAGGCGCGTTTTAGAAGAAAAATCGTCGAGGTCTGATTATTCAAGTCACATTAATCGAAGTCGCATTCGTTCGAGTCACATTGTTGATTCAACCTTGCCAAAGTCAAATAGTTGAACTCATTGTTAAATTAGCATTTGTGAAAGGCGAAAGAATACAATGTTGCCACCATTTCTCACTCTACCATCGTGAGTGCATGCTCCATTGGAGTATGGAGATATTGCATCTTGATTTGGTTCTTCCCTCAAGCTGGCTTAACTCCTAGATTTCTGAGAATGCACCAATGTGTCTACAGACATGGCCGTTAAAAATTTGAAGTTTTAATGAATCCACATGATATGTAATTTTTTAAATTATTTTTTTTCCTTTTAAAAAGGTATATAACGTGGGTTCTTATAGGCGAAACTGACATTTAGTCAAAAGATAATTTTTGAAATGAAAGGAAAACTCCAGTTTTAATAATATATTCTACCTAATATTTTACCTTTCGTGGAAACATATTCACACCTTCCAACGTTATTTCAGGTTATACGGGTCTAAAGTACCAATATTCTCGAAAATCTTTTCGCGAAGGAGGAAATGGCGCCTTGAATCAAATACTCGTATTTAGAAACAGTAGAGAAATACTCGCATTTCTCTATTTGTTATCAGTTTGAAGTTGAAGTGATTTGTTGACTAATGGCCAAAAAAGAATCACCGTGTATTTTTAGCGATTATACAAGGCATAATTTTCATGCTTTAGAACTAATTTTTGAAAAACATTTATAAAAAACAATTTGTCATTTATATGTGCCAGTAATGAATACTACTTACTTCATAAGCACTCAAATATTCCTTAAAATTTGTTAGTCTAGTTTTGCTATGCATCATCAATTTGAAGTATTTCAAGAATAATCTTTTGAGATTCAAGTGTTGTCCCATTATTCGTAATATTATAAACAAACTAATGCGATTTTTAGTAAAGCTTAATTGATTTGATATCAAGTAAAAAGAAAAAGGAATTGAGTGAAGAAAAAAAATTTACGGAGGACACTTTTACGGAGGAAGAAGAAGAGAAAAACTAATTGGACACCTCCTGAGGCATGATAACTTGCTGAAAACCATAGGTGATTGTAGTATGAATAGAAATATTCATAGGGGAAGGCTAAGGGTGTAGTACCATGAGAAACAAGCTGGTGGTGGCAAATGCAGGGACTCTTCCAATGAATGATCTACTAGCCAGTGAGTGATCTACCGCCATCTATCAATTAACTAGGCTAATAAAATAATCTGAAGGACTCCATATTACTTATCTTCGAAGCTTAGGAAAGATAATAGGCAAAAGATAATGCAGTAATTAAAAGTTTGTGCATCATACACTTCGGAGTATTGCCATTGCATTTAATTAATTTGAATGAAAAATTCTACTGCATTTTCGAATGTCCAAAAAAATTATACCTGGTTAATCTCTGGGAAGTGTCCAAATTTCAACACTTACTTATTTAAGTAAACGAAGAAGTATAATCAACAACACAACCCTAAAAGTTCTCTGTTTCTTGACTAGAGGACTGCTGGAGGTAGATATCCACATATCGGATGAATGCCAAAATGCCAGTGTAAGTGAGCCATGAGGTAACGAAAATATTGGCAGGTATTAATAATACCTAATGAGAAAAAACAAATTTGCACTTTTCCACAGATTTATTGGTAACAAGCAAAGCGTTTCGGTTCAACATCTACAGGTACATCTTTATTACTGGTTCTGTGAGCCAAAACTTGTTGTACGTTACCAAAGAATCTGTGGAAAAGTGAAAATTTGTATTTTCTAACAATGACAAACTTCTACTTCATCTCGCCTGAATCTTTTGAATGTATTAGTAAAACCTAATAATATTTTACTGTTCAAACAAAATAGATCTTACCGGAACTAAACATTAAATTGCCTCAAAAAGGGAAAAAGGCACAAGCGAATCACAGTGTGTACTAAAAACACAAGAGACAAGAGAGAAATAATACTTAAGAAAACAGGGAGAAAGGATTAAAAATTAGACATTATAATGGTAAAGCGTTAAACTTTGCAGTTTCTCATAAAAACATTAATTCACACTGTAATACATCTTGCTTTGCCACAATTTACGAAGCTTTATTTATTTAATTTTATGGTATAAATAGTTGATATAATTGATTTTTGAAGTTTATTGTCAAATTGAGAAGCTGAATGGTATTAGGCCTTGCATTGAACTGGTTCATTTTTGACCATTTTGATGAATACCCTCTTCAGCTACGGGTCATGTAATCATGGAAAGTGGTATTTAGCAGGATTAGATGAGAATGTTTTTCTTACGGAAGCCGAATAGTTTAGGATATAGATACAAGGGAGAGGAATGATTTTAATATACCCAAACATTGTTCTACCTGCAAATGTAATGGATATCCCAAAAAATGGCTTTCACAGAATTTTGTTGGCAAAAAACAATGAGCTCTACGGCCTCTCAATTAAATAAGAATGGGAAAAGAAAACTCCAATGGCCGTAATAATTAGTTGCAAATCTCTCGTCAGACCAATTGTTTTGTTGGTTTGGAACCACGTCAGGGACCAACCACAGCCTCTCGACCAGAATACCCTCTGTGGTGGTTTACGGGAAATTAATCCGCGTCAGGGACCACACACAGCCACACGCACACTATCCTGACTGAAATCCTTCACGAGGCTGTGAGACCCTGTTTAAGAATTTCAGATGGAAATTGAATCCTTCACGAAGCTGTAGAGTAGACCCCGTTAAAGATTCCAGGATATTCTCAAGCACACACTTTGTGACTGCTACAGACCAATAACACACACAAGCACTCAAGAAACACACACTCAAAAGGGCCCAACTTCTGGGAGAATCTGGACACAGGTAAAGAGCGCAACCAGGAAATGCGTCGAACAAGCGTGTTTCGGCCACAAAGTGGCCCTCTTCAGCGAACCGAAGGGAAAACACTTCCAACAACGGAATTCTGTTGCAATGAGAATACTCTTAAGGCAGTCATTGAATTACTCAAGAAGACTATACCATATGAGAGATGAAAGTGAATGTTAGCATAGGAGACCGTTTCGAGTTGTTAAAATAGAGGTGTAGATCGAAAAGAGTTGCTACAGAACTAGGATACAATTTGGAGAGATCTGCTACAAACCATTTTCATTTCATTTGCAGTACAAAAAGTCTGTGACGAGGTCTTTTGTATCTGATCCTACACCAAAAAATACATTGGTTGAGTCAACTAAAAAATAGAAAAATCAAGTTATTGGTTATGCAGTTCGCTTTATTTAATACTTTTATTGCCAAGAAAAATCATTCTATAATGTAAATTGTCATTATTTAGATCTCGGGGATATGAATATATCCATATGAATAATACCATTTTCACATTAATACCAATGAAGTTTAGATTCACCTCCAGATGTTGTTGCATCCATCGCTGTAAGTGGACTTTCACTACCGCGTTAATCACAACACTGCTCTTTCTAGTTCACCACAATACACAAGCAGGAAGGCCAGTAGGAATCATGGGTAATCAACGTATGCGTCCGGCCTGAGAATGTTAGCCAATCAAATCAAAATGCTAAAATCAACAATTTTAAAATGAGGGAACGACAATGTGAGCTTTTGATTTTAACCATTGATAGAAGTAAAGTCGGCCATTTTAATTCATCAATTCTGAATTGTTGAGTTTGCCAAGTTTTGCTCTCAGTTTAGAGGCACATGTGATCTGGTGCGAAAAACATACGGCATCGAACACAGCCGTGGTCTTAGGAGGATTCATATAGGTGTTGGCATACTATAAAGATAAAAGTCAACTTTTCCAGGGTCTCCTTCGGAGTCGATTCCTGCATGAGATAATCGCCTTCGACTTTTTCTAATTCGCCGGTTGATGTACGTATGTCCCAAACTTCCCGAAATATAACGGGCTCGATGCCTCGCTCCATCTCCCTAATCGCCATCTAAATATTCCTAATTGTACTCTCGCGTTTCCAATTCGGGAATGCCCTTCCGCGGGACGTTGAACCGGGCCAACCTCCATGCAAATATTTGCGTTCGGGACCGTCCAATCATGGAATCGATTCCACGCGGAACGCCTTCTCTTAATAGTCGGGTACCCACGCCCTCCACGCTCGCCTATTGTGACGGGGAGATGAATTCTGAGCAGCAAAAAAATTAATAATTTAGTTTTTTAAGGAGGAAGGCTTAGCTAAACGTTAAAATAGGAGGGCAAAAACATAGAACAGGTTGAAGAGTTCATCTACCTTGGGAGTGTTTTGAACCAAGATGGTCGTAGTAGTAGGGAGCTCATAAGAAGGATTGCGTTAGGCTAAGATGTTTTCAAAAGGAGGAGGGAGTTGATGACAGCAACGCTGTGTAAGGATGTTAAGAAAAGATTAGAGGAAACTTTAATATGCTGCGTTGTTTTGTTCGGAGCGGGACTTGGTCATTCAAGTGAGGTGATGGGCGTAGATTGGAGGCTTTTGAGATGTGGATGTGGAGATGGATGGAGGAAAGTTAAGTGGACAGAAAAGAAAACAAACGAATAGGTGCTAGGCATTGGGAGGGGGGAGGGGATGTTGAAAACTGTGATAGAAGGGAGGAAGTTAGGCAAGCGAGGAATGGGTAGGAATAGGATAGGCATGCTGGATGGAATGAAGGGAGGAAATAGAAGTATCAGTACTTGTACGCTGAAATGAAGAGGGACTTATTGCATTGTCGGATGTTAGGTTGTGTTTTTATGTTAGGCGAGACTAATAAGTATTGGTGTGTTCAGTTTGGCCATCGAAAAACTACCGTAAAAGGTAGACTACCAAATAAAGTAAAAATAATTGAAGATGAATGAAAGTATCCGTGCCTTGTTTGTTCAATGCCAGGTTGTGGTACTGAAACGGTTGGGGAGTGGAAAGAAAAACTTTTCTCGCGAAGATCGGCAGCGGTTTACCGTTAACCGCGTGAGGCTGAAAGAACGTCGGGAAATTTGGCGAGTGTCCATCACAGTGTCTCTTCGGGTCGTCACGATTATTTACCTCCCATGTATGTGGGCGTTAGCGCTCCTCCCTTGGCCGCGGGGTTTATAAGCGATGAGTTATTCTAGCGCGTAGTGCACATGGCGTCCGCGAATGACCCCGCCGACTTCAATACGTACGATCAAATACATATTTTCCATGGCTAACATCTTCTTCGTGGCAGGATTTCCTCTCATAACCTGCCTACTATCCGGCCAACAATATGCTAACTCGAATACTCACTCGTGACGTGTCCTTTATTGTTTGCCAACACTGTAGGCTATGTGTCGTTAAGTGACGTGGCAGTTACGTATTAGCATTCCCTTAATTTCAGTTTTGCCAATCGCTACGGAATATTGACGTAAGTAACTAGATGTGAATGTCTTCGTATAAGTAATGTTTTTTGTGTGTTTCATGAAGTGAATGTAGAACGAGTAACTGTAATGTGTAGTACAGGGAATTAAGGATATCTTGTGTATAGTTTGAGCCTATAAATACCACAGTTTGCATTGTATGGGTCCATTAGAAACATACCCTGTCTCGCTGGGCTACTGATGGTAATAAATGAGAAATATTTAGTGATTGAATTTCACCCAAAAATATTTGCATGACAAATATGGGTTGGAAAAAAAATCAAAAGTATTATTTCAAAGATGCAATTCGTTCGTTCATTTAATTTTTGTTAAAAACTATTGTCGACCTCGCTGGTTAACAATCGTCCCGAAGAGTTTGTTCACAGCAGCTCTCCAATCTATATCCTTTACCCTGCATATCACCTCATTTCCCTTGGGCTGATATTTTTCATTCCCTGCTTTTCTTAGGTTATCCCTGCTCATTTCAGCCTTCCTTTGAAATTCTACCCTCTTATATTTCCTTCACTTGTGGGTATTCATTAAGCAATAATGCCTAAAGATGTTTGCAGTTAGTTTCATCTTCTTCTTGTAAGTGCTTCTTTCTTCACTAACTCTTAGAAGTATTTGTTTATTTGTTGCTCTTGTTTATCTATTTTATTTTCAAAATTCTTCGCCAGCACCGCATCTGTATCGCTTACGATCTTCTTTTCCCTGCCATCGCCCTCGTCTCACATCCCTGGAAAGGTGCGCTCCATATGCTTGTTCAAGTTTTAACGAACTTCTTCCTCATGTTTGTGTCAAAAGCTTTGCCGGTACTCACGAAACTGCACTTCTACATCCTTCTACATCTATGTACATCTACATAATACCCCGCAAGCCGCCGAGAGGGCGTGTGGCGGGGGGTGTTAGGTCACCAACCGTAAAAAGGAACAATACCACATGCAAAACAACAACATGGAAAATTACACCCACAGCAGCGCACACACTCATGCAAAAATCCCTTCATCCAATACTCATGCAAACACATATGCCATAAATCAACAAACAACTGCACCCCAGGATGCAGCACGAAAGCCATCCTACAACACGCAAGCCAGAGCACAAGAAGCACAAATGTAAAACACCACTACCACATGAGCATGCACCACAAAACACTCTACCTCCCGAGGAGACTGTAAAAGGCAGGGAAACACAACCCGTAACACAACCTCGTGCTTTCTCTAGTGAAGTCATGGGTAACATGACTTGATTCATCTACGAATATCAAGGTTTAATGGAGTCCCTTCGATTTTTTCGTATTATGAATTTTGCTTACTTGTATCCTCATTATGAAGACATTATGAAGAAGTGGCCTGCGTATCTCTTGATCGTGGTAGGATAAAGTACCATGTTTGGCTTTTTCCATGGTTTTTAATACGTTGTTGAAAACTTACCTTGGTGGGAATCTTATCAATGACAACAAGATGCAATGCGTAATACTTGAAGGGTGAAGAAATCCAGATGAGCAAGATTTTAATTTATTTGCTCCTGAAGATTTCGTGATGTAGAAGTAGTATCGAAAACGATCCGTTAATTTTCAAACCATGTACGCACTGGCGTCAGTTGGAGAGGGATAATGAATCATTCTTACTTGCGACGAAATAGGAAATAATTAAAGAAGATTGTGTAGTGTAAGACATTCACCACCAGGCAAAGTTAGGCATGTACCACGGTTAAACGTTTACAGTTTAAAAGTTTGGTGTTACGCCAATTATTTCCAGTAATATCCTGGGTTAGGGAAGGTTTTCGATGAACTTAAACACCATTCACTGCATTAAGCTTCTAAGCCTTGAAGTTTAAAACGGATTATTAATAAAAGTAACTCGTTACTTACCCCTGCATACTTTCTATTTACTTCATATTTTCATCAAAATTTCATTAAAAATGGCTATTCCTTTCCTCCATTTACCTTATTCTCCCCTCTTGTCCGCAACATCCCACTGCCACTCACAATTTCTTCGTACACTTGTCCCATCATCTACGAATCTCTCCCAATAACCTTTTTTCTTCCTATACCATGCCTAGAACTTCTTAGTTCATTTTCCTTCTCGTCCTTTTTTATTAAATCCATTCTTTTAATGGAGTTAATGGTATCCTTATCTCAAAAGTCTTCAAAAGGCTACAGCTCTTGGCTCAACAGCTACATTCCCAAATCATACAGTACAACGCTTCCGCAGCAATGTCTTCCCTATTATATTTTTTGCATCTTTACTTGTGCTGCCCATCATCAGCTGCCCAATCCTTGTGAGAATTTCTTTACTTGACGCTATTCTTCTCGCAGTGCGCTACCTACTTTGCCCAATCCCTTCGAAAACACTTCATACCTTGTTGAACTCTTGGAATTTATTTCCTCCAACTTTAATCATTATTCGCCTTTAATATATTTTCATTAAATGCCCCATTGCCTTCGTTTTTTTTAAATGATTAAATCTCGTCCTACACACTTTACACCGATTCTGAAAATTTTTGTATAATTTCATGTGAACTTGATTTATAAAAAAAGACATTCCTGTCGTATTTTTCTAGTTGATTGAAAGTCTAGTTTTTTTTACCGCCCGCTGTGATTGCATTCCACGCGATCACGATAAGGAGTGGAAGTGAAAGAGGGATGGATGGCGGAGGACGGCTTGGAAGACCTAGAAACAAGAGTTGCGGGGAGGGGGGATTGGGGGGGGGGATTGCGTGGTGCTCTAAGGCAAGACGGGGCAGTAATAACGTGTTCCTGAAGGCTTGAATCACTTGAACTTTGGCTAAATTGAACGTAGTGCTAATTTTCCATGCAATTTCGTGACGAAAGACGTGACTAAAAACTATTGCAAGGGAATCATTTGCACAACTCTGCCTAGGGCTGTTTGAGATTCATTTTCCATTATCGACCGGATCCTAAACTCTGTTTTATGGGCTCTTTTTTGTTTAAAAATAATTAAAAGTGTGTTTTTCGATAATCAACAAATGCAGAAGAAGGTTGTCGACTGTTGATATTCCATCTTCGGGTATTTACGAGTGACATCATCCGCCGGAGTTATTTTGGTGGCGTTTTTTTCACGAACGTGGTCCAGTGATTAGTGAACGAATCATTTTTTTTTAATTTGACCGACTATTTCGTGAGCGTTTCCACTACGATGTGCTAACTGAGTTCTCAGCTCAAAATGGAAACATCATTTAACGCCTAATTCGTATTTTTTTTCAACTCCGGTTACGCGCGAATTTATTTGAGATTCTATTTGATTGTTTCCGATTTGGTCCGAAAAATAATGTTCATATGTATCTGCACAGCTATATCCCCAATCGCTTATGCACCATGTCAACTTTTCAATTGGGAGTCCTGACTGCAATCATTATCATCACCATCATCGACCATGAATCCGAGGATTGATTTTGCTATCGCCGCTTTTCGCCAATCGCTTAATCCCTTCATAGTTCACTTCACGGTCCTCTCACAGTGACCTTCATTGAAAAAATTGTCCTTTCGGTTATTTTTCGCTTTTTGCTAAGGGTTTACCTTAAGACTTCTCTCTTCTCCCACATTTTGGGTAGCTTCTTCGTCTGTTCTTCAGTGTATCTTCCCTTAAGTATATAAATCGAGATGAGCTCTCACGGAGGTCAATTATCCAACGCAACATAGAGAGTCCACTATAAAAGTATTTCTCTTGGAAAAACAAATTTATTGATCGTACTTATAAAAATGCTAAAAATTCTTCAAAATACTCGTCCACTACATCAATACGTACACTTGCGGAAACTTGTATGCCATGCCTGAAATGCGCCCTGAAACTCCTCGGCGGGAATGTCTCTCAGGAACGTTGTAACATGCTTTTGAGTGTTTTCCACGGTCTCCCAATGCTTTCCTTTCAGCTCTCTTTTCTGTCAGGGAAACAAAAAAAAGTCGCAAGGAGCCAAGTCGGGACGGTAAGGGGGCTGAGAGACCACCGGGGGTGGTGCTCCGGGCAAGAAAGTTGGTAACGATGAAGGACGTGTGGCCGGGGGAATGTGGCGTGTGACTGGGTGCTCCATCGCGCCATGTCATTAAATCGAATAACACACTTCACGCTGAGGCACGTCTTTCAGCTCAGACTGCTCGGAGCAAACTGGCGACCGGCTGCGTTGGAAGGGCAAACCCCCCAACACATTTCCAGACCGGTTTTACCGCGCTGCCATGGATAGTCGCGTCATAATAAAATCATACGCATTATTTTCATAGTATTCCATGTTGGCGTTCTATTCAGAGTACCTGGAGTTAAATGGGAACGGCAAAACTCGCCTCTTGACTCACCAAATCTCCATCCGATCTGGAACCAAGATATATTTCGAGATCATTTTCATCAAAAATTTGCCCCGGCATTCTTTGGTCACTTTGGAATCCATAAGGTTTTAACACTCCTGAAAAAAGTTAAAACAGGGGTTAGATACATCACAACACTTTAGGCCATATAGCCTAAAAAATTTGTTCCCAAAGCGCCGTCGTTGGCAGTTATCCTGATCCCTTATTGTCTTGGAAAAAAATAGCATTTTAAATCTCTCGTTTCGGTACTAGTGCTGTATAATGTTACTTGTATTATCTCTCCTTCTGTAGTATGACAAAGCTAGCGTTGTATTTTTAGCACCAACGTAAGGGAGACCTGTATTAAATTCATGCAAGGGATTTATTCTATACGTAAATTGCTCCTCGAATGATTCCCAAACTAGCTTCTATATTAATTTAGATAAGCAGCTAAAGTTGCCATAGCGATGTACTATGGGGACTGCTAAATAAGGAATGATTATAATTTTTCAACAATATACTTTGACTCATCCTCCAAATTTTGATAGTTCCTCAAAGTAGTCCCCATTGGATGTAATTCACTTTTACCACCTCTTGGACAAGCCCATGGCTTGAAAACTGAGTTTGAATGCAAATGAAAAAAAATATCTTTGTAGGAATTCGTGGAATTAGCGATTTTGTTTACATTATTGATGTTCTTGTGCCTATTTTCGCTTATATTCCCGGAACTCCCGAGGTATCAGAATACATTCCTGTTAGTAAGTAATCTGCAGAGGTTACATGTTTTTTTTGTTCCAACTATTTTACTACTGTGGAATAAAAGCAATGGCGAGACTTGAGTTACATGGAAAAAATATTTTTTTTAATTGACCTCGAGGTGGGTAGTGATATGGGTTGGGGGAGCAGGTAGGGGAGGGCGTAAGCTACATCTACGCCTACGCAATACCCTGCGAACCTTCGCAAGGACGTGGACCGGGGGATGTTCGGGCACCAGCCATACATGCAGATATCTTTGCCAATAACCCTCCTTCGGTGCCTGTACCCTATTAACCACATCTCCCCTATCCCTTACTAGTACTACACCACCTTATCCTTTCAAACGTACGATTGATACCCCTCCACGATTCCCTTTTACTAATGACTTGCGCTTTGCACACTTCAACCTACCAACCATTTTACATTCGTGAAATTTATTTCTGCATTTGACTCTCAAAGAAACTCAAAAGAAATATATCAACATCTCCTTCCTTTCCTGTTACATTTCTAATACTCGAAATTGTCCTTGGAGTGATTTTTACCTTTCTTCCTACCATCATCGAGGATCGACAGGCTCACGAACGGCGTGGATGATTTACATATATGTACATATATTATTTTTATCTCGATTATTATCGAGTAATCCCTTACGGTTTATTGTCGCTGATTGATCGAGTTATCTACCAAATCCGTCTCCAGCGTCTGCACTCCGTTCTAATATGAAAATGTACCTTGAAACGATCACTTTAATGTTAACTAATGCTTTCATTCCAAGTCAGAGTGCTCGGCTTCCTTGTACGAGTGCTGTCGGTTCGAGCTCTCTCGGTGCCGCACATATGAAAGCAGTTCTCTCTGCCTAGTTGGTGAAAGGTCAAGCGGGGGAGTCTCTCTCTCTCCCTCCTCCGTTTACCATGAGCGCCGGGGAGAACGTGTACGCGAACGGATCGCGTCCATACGTTCAATGCTAGATAGATGCACGTACCCTGATTAATTCGTTTTCCTTCAGGGCCCGGGGAATGTCGCAATCGCTTCGACCGCGGCTCTGCACGTCGCCGCCTCCTTCGACGACGGAATCCGCGGCGTTACGAAACCTGAGTTTTGTTTTTTTTTATATTTTGCTATCTCGTGAGATGTCACACGCCTCAGGGTAACCCCCCTCCATGCTGGTAACGATCGCTATATTAAACCAATTTAAGTACCTCCACCGTCGATGGAAAGTCGACTTAACGATCTAGGAAGGCAGCCCAGCCCTCCCTCCCCCCGCCCCACACACAAGGCCTCTTTAATCGCTTATGAATTGCCGTGCGCGGTTCGACCTCGTTTTGTTTTTTCTTTTTAAATAGATTTCCTCCTCCCCACTGCCCCCTTTTCGGCCTTATCTTCGAACACGGTCCATTAAGGTGTCGCTTTAGCGCCTTCGGGAGAGATTTGCATCGAATGGAGTACGTATCAATGATCGCGAATTGAAAACGTTACGCTGCGCGCCCTATTTAAATTATAATGCGAGACTCATGGGATGATTTACATAAGATTAGTAATTCTTGTCAAAACTTAGTTGTTTTTCATCATGAAAGTGAGCGGCTTGAAGACATAAGGTGAATTTAACTAAGGTTAAGTGAAATGCGAGTTATGCATTTCACACAAAAGAGGTCTATACGCGAGTAGACAGGAATTAAAAAAGCAAACCCCTACAGCAAGCAAAAAAAGCAACATAGAAATATGTCCAGAAATGAAATTTTTGGAATGAAAGAAAAGAGGAACAAGATGTTAATTATAAAAAAATATGCTATTGAATTAAGCATTTAAGAAAAGGTCAAATACGTACTTAGGGGCTACACTTAAATCCAACTTTTCATTGGGTACGCTTACAAGAAGAATATCCGAATCAATCTTAGAAGCTAAGTTTAATTTGACGGATTGTAGGAAGAAGTAATGAAAGGGTAAGAGAGAGTTGTTGCATCCCTTTGATTAGGTAAATTTTGGAATACGCGGCAAGTATTTAGGATTCATGGCAGAAAGCTATTATTAAGGAATTTGAGAAATGTCAGGAAAAATTCAATAGAATATTGAAGTTGGCTACAGGAAGAGACTGAGCGTTACGGGTATACTGGATAAATTAGGCAGGGGGCGCCCTTGATTCGCAGAGTAGGCAAGGCTTAGGGAATTTTAAATGTACGGAACACCGGAATGTACGTACTTGGGATAGAGGAGCAATTTCTTATGGACACACAATGCATAAGGGTAATATACGAGAGATACCATCATTGACGTATTCATTTATTTGCTATTCCGTCTCGTGATGCACAATCCTAACAGAATTTCACGTAACCACTCATATTCTCTGACCCAAAAAGGAAAAAATAATATGTAAACTGAGATACGTAAACTGTTCTACCAGCTCTATTTTTTGCCCTCCTATTTTAATGTTAAGCTTAGCCTTTTTCTTTCTAGAAAATCGCATAACCTTTGTTTTATTAATATTGATTCTCATTCCATACCTGTCGCACTGAATTTCCAATTCACTCAGCAATGCTTGCAACCGCTTGGCTGACCGACAAGCTACAGGTAGAACAGTTTACGTATCTCGGAAGTGTTTTGGACCAACACGGTAAAAGTAGTAGGGACGTAAGGAGAAGAATTGAGCTAAGCAAAGAGGATTTCTCAAGGAGGAGGGAGTTGATGACGGGGACGTTGATGACGGGGACGTTGAGTAAGGATGTTAAGAAAAGACTCGTAAAAACCTTGATATGGAGCGTAGCTATGTATGGCGCGGAAACGTGGTCATTGAAGCAGGAGGATAGACGTAGATTGGAGGCTTTTGAAATGTGGGTGTGGAGAAAATGGAGAAGGTGAAATGGAGGGAGAATAAAACAAACGAGGAAGTACTTGGTATGGTCGGCGAGGACAGGGGTTTATTGGGAGAAATCCTATGGAGGCAGGAAAAATGGCTGAAGGGGGTGTTGACCGGCAGCAGGACGTTGAAGACTGTGATAGAGGGAGAATGTTAGGCAAACGAGGAAAGGGAAGGAACAGGATAGGGATGTTGAACGGGATGAAGGAAGGAAGAAAGTACTCATAGATGAAGAGGGAACTGATGCTGAGTAGGATGATGGAATTTGTGTTTTGTTAGGAGTCACAAAATGTTTTATTTAGTAGCTGCGTCCATCCAAAAACCTACCTTAACCGGTAGATTACCTAATAATAATAATAATATTATATAATTATACAGGGTCGCTCCCAAAAGTGGCAGGACTGATTTTCTCTGGCGCGAACGTAGCGGTGGAGGAAGGTCTGCCTGGCAGGGTAAGGTGGAGGGGGCGCTTAGCAACAGACCAACACCAACCTCAGTCGCCTGCGGGCTGTCGTTGAGTGAGGACACCGTTTTTAGTGAAGCAAGTTTTTTGTCCGCGTCGAAAAACAAAATGAATCTGAATTTAGAGCAACGTTATTCCGTGAAGTTTTGTGCGAAACTCGGGAAGACGGCCACTGAGACCCTCGATATGATCAAGCAGGCTTATGGGGACACTGCCTTAAGCCGTTCCACAGTATTTCAGTGGCAAAAGTTGTTTAAAGAGGGTAGGGAGCTCGTTGAAGACGACCATCGCTCCGGACGGCCGTCGACGGCAAGAACTGACACGAATGTGGACAGAGTGAGAACACTGCTGAACACAGACCGACGCTTAACCAGTGAAGAAATTGTAGACCAGTTGGGTCTGTCTGCATCCAATGTCCAACGCATTATTTCACAGGATTTGGCCATGCGCAAGGTGTGCGCCAAGATGGTGCCGAAAATTCTGTCATGGCGCGCTCGTCGTCAGACAGCTCCTGGCCAAATACGGCGTTGCCACGTTGCCGCACCCGCCCTATTCTCCCGATCTGGCACCACCGGACTTCTTCTTCTTCCCCCTGATGAAAAGACAACTCAAGGGACGACGTTTTGACTCGATAAAGGTCGTTCAAGAGGCTTCGACGAGGGTCATCAACGGCATCCCCAAAGAAAATTTCCAGCGGGCGCACGGGGAATGGGAGCAACGTTATAAGTGCGTAGCAGCTCAAGGAGCATTTTTTGAAGATTATTAAGTCGATGTAAGTATATCGTCATTAAAATTCTTGTAAAAAATCAGTCCTACCACTTTTGGGTGCGACCCTGTATATAACATGTATATATATGCATGTATATGATTGTGTATTTTTAATGTAATATTTTTACATAAGTGACTCGCCCTAACATCCACCGCCACACTTCATATTTGTGAATTGCGTGCTACTGTTTTTAGATGCATGATTTTCCGAGAGTTGGTGAGGAAGTATTCCTTTTACTTAAAAAACAAGTTTCATAGGCTAATTAAGCCTAATATACGAGGGTCATCCGGAAAGTAGTACCCGTTCGTGCCGCATGAAGTGCTGACGACGCGAGTAGCCGCTGGACGAGGTCAGATAGCTTCAGTGGCTTGTCTGCCTTCTCTGAGCCAAGTTGCGTGACGCTAGCATTGCCTGTGTTGTTTCTGTGATTGTTTACAATGTTTAAAAAAATTGAGAACGCCGCCAGTTGTGAAGTGAGGGCAGTGATTAAATTCCTCAATGCAAGAAACGTTCGCCCATGTGATATTCATCGCCAATTAAAGGAGGTGTATGGAGACAATGTAATGGACGAGTCGTCTGTTCGGCGGTGGTGTCGCAACTTCAACATGGGGAGGGGGAACACACACGACGATGAGCGTTCGGAGAGACCGTCTGTCATTACAGACCAACTGGTGAGCTCAGTTGACGAATTCGTGAGGAACGATCGGCGCGTCACAATTGATGACATCTGTGAGCATTTTCCCAATGTTTCTCGAACAATTGTTCATGAAATTGTTAAACACCATCTGCATTATGCAAAAATTTGTGCAAGATGGGTCCCTCGCGTATCTCAATGAGCTGGCGGCGAAGGACTATGCAGCAGGAATACAGAAACTTGTCACACGTTATGACAAACGCCTTAATTTGCTTGGAGATTATGTTGAGAAGTAGTTTAAAGTATCCTCTTTCAAATAAAATTTTTTATGTTTGTTAATATTTACTTTTGTGTCTTTATTTCACGAACGGGTACTACTTTCCGGATGACCCTCGTAGCTTTCGGCATGGCTATTTAGAACAGAAATATCTGTACTGGAGGGTTATAGTAGAGTATACTACTGACACAATACTGCCAGATGACGTAAACATGCCTAGGGAGTTTTTAGTGAAAATTTAATTTTAATTTCACATCCATCAAATTCAGTGAAAAAAGCTAAAGAAATTATCGGTTTAATCTTGTGATTCATATACATTAAAGATACTTCTTTGTGTCTCCGACAAGAATTCGTATGCGAAGACATAATTATTGGATTACGAGCATTTAGGTATAATTACCGCTAATGACTGTGTATCTTTAGAAGAATGTGCTCTACACCCACAAAAAACACTCATAAAACTACACATTGGAAGGAAGTGAGTAACTCCCTTGCAAATGCACACTATTCTACCTCCGCGTAGTAGTTTTAAGGTCATTGATTAACGTGGGAAACCGCAACTCGGTGAGTAAGCTTTAGATCATCGTGTTTAGCTCTTGAAATAACGCAGCAACTCACGGCGATTAGTAACTAACCTCGAAAAAGAGTGATCGTTGGCAAGATTTTTTTAATAGATTGGCATCGATTGTAGTAATTGTCCAAAATGCCATAAAAATTTGGAATGGGGGCCGTTAATCGATGATAAAACGAGGGAAATTTACTCTATGTTCGTATATGAAGTCTCAGAAATTACGAAAATTCCTTCATTTTCCACCATCAAACTCGGACATTTTTCATTTTCCTGTATTTTCAACGCTGGATTCTTTCCGCCTTTGTTTCTCTTTTGTTGAAAAGTGATTTATACGCTGTAAAGAATGAATTAGGGCGGTGACTCAGCTCCCATTTATGAAAGCCGTAATAGATGGCAGTTTGTAACGAGAGGCAATAGATTTTGTTTAATTTTTTTCGACTACACTAAACTTCGCAACTACCTCTACCTCATTATTTCAACCATGGTTCTTTTTTTCTCAATAGTCTTCTTCAATCTGGTACTAGTTTTACCTAGCAACGGGCACCTGAGCCTACCCATCATCGTCCAAGAACAAGGGGAAAAGATGTTACTTCTAATGTAAATATTCTAAACGTTAACTATAACCTCTTGGGATGTGGATGTAAGGTAGAATAGCAAAAAAAATTGGAAACGGAGTATAAAAGTCGATATTATCACGGTGCTCATATTTAGTACTGAAATCAATATTGAATTAATGGTTCTTCAAATGGTATTATTTAAATGGGGAAAATATTAGTGAATTGAATTTAAGTAGATTTTCAGTCCTGAAAACAGTCTATTTGCTATCCAATCTTGAATCTAGGAACGTATCACAGATGGGCATAGGCGTTTCAATTGGCTACCGATTGTTGTATTGGAATCAACATTGGTTGACTAAGCCAAAGCGTTTTCGTTTGAAAAAGGCGAAAGGAGAGCTGAATTTTATACTAGAATTCATGCGAGACTTAATACCGGTTCAAAGGAGATTTACACGATATGTATTTCAGTACGTCTACCTCATTCCCGCACGCCGCGGCGCACCGTCGAAAGCCTAGTGGCAGGAGTTGTTAGTGTACTAGACATAAATGCAGAGAAATTAGTTTATACTAACATTGAATACATGTTAGCTAACACACAAAAACAATCGTGCTATATGTATCACTCAATAATTTTTGCGTCTGACCAATTCATCAAACCCTATTGTTCAATTCGATTTATTCAGGCTTAACTTTGTGGAAATCCATTATCAATGAAGTAAAAAAAAACCAATGAATCTTTCCACCAAATGTAACCAAATTTCCACTATGTAACCAAATTTTCACCATGTACCACCATGTGCTTCCACCAGCTTCTTAAACCCCTCGGCATAGAAGCTCTCCGCCTGAGACCAATTCACAAACCGTTCTTCAGTTCCTCTTCGGTTTCGAAACGTTGTCCACCGAGCCACTGTCACAAGTGCTTGAAGAGGAAGTAGTCGCTAGGTGCAAGGTCAGGACTGTACGGTGGGGGTGGAGGGCCCAAAAACTCTCGTCCACTGGACATTCTTTGCTCTTTGTGGTGGTCGGTGAGCATTTTCGCTACCCACCTTGCATACAAGTTGTGGTATCCGAGGTTTTCTGTGACAATACTGTAGACAGCAGTGCGTCCAAGTTGAGAAAATTGTTCAGCCAGGCCATTAATCGCCAATCGACGATCACATCGCAGTTTTGGTTCCACATGCGAAACAATTTCATCGATTAGAATACTGGGCCTGCCACTTCGCTCTTCGTCATGGACATTTGTTCGTCCATTTTTAAAATCACGGCTCCATTGTCTAAGCTTTCCTTCACTCATAACTGTAGGGCCATAATTTAGGCATAACTCCCGATGATTTTCAGTAGCCGACAATCTTTATGCATACAAGAATCGTATGACAGAACGCACTTCACAGCAGGCGGGATGAACGATTGTCGCGGACATTGTTGTTTGCATGCATGGACAAGCAAACGACTTCTGAAACAGAACAAATGCTGCTATAAATTCTCAATGAATCATTAGATGGCGCTGCAGGAGTAAAAATGTATTCTGAAGCGCCAATATTTAAATATAAGCGAACGGCCCGTACTTTATGAACATCTCTCGTAATTCCCTCTGTGTCGCAAGAAAACTTAGCTATCCTGTACTTTTCTAGTAGTGGTCTTAATCTTCGTGGTCCCGTCTTCTTTTTCTAATAGTGGTCTTAATCTTAGTAGTCCCGTCTTCTTTCTACCAGAATCAAGAGTCTCCCTGTCCAAGTCATCCAGCATTCCTTCTGTTACCCTTACTGGCTTCTCGTAGCAATTTTTAACAATCCTATCGGATATTCTCTGAATCTTATCAGAATCATTGATTAAAGATTTTTTCCTGCGAATCCCAGTTACTTGCCGCGTGTTTCAAGATTGACCTAACTTAAGTGAAGTGACACCTCTCTCAAAGCTTTTCATAACATTATTCTACAACTCGTCTGATGAAACTTAGCTTCGTAAACGTAGACCCACATAAATTTTAATGAGTTTACCTCATGAAAAGTTTGATGTCCGCGTAATCCCTTCAGCATTTGCCCTATCCTGAAATGCTTACCTCGATTCCATTTATTTTAAAGCATGATTGGAGTGCAACTTGTATATCAACATTATAAAAAAAATGTTTTGACAATCGGACTCTCCAAACCCGCCAAATTTTAAAAATTCCCGCTTTTTTTTTCTGAATACCCCTTGTACAACAGTCTTAACGAAGAAGAGAGGTCTTGGTAAAAATCTGAATGCAAGAATTGCGGATCCAGAAGAAAGGGAGGGACAGTGAAGTTTTGAAGATAGTTTTGGAGTTGAAAATGTTGTGCCAGCAAGATAGAGGGAGAGTGGGATTTAGCATGGAAGTTGGAAATAAGGGAGCAAAAAGGTACTGGGTCTTTCCCAAAAGTGAGTAGAATTGATCGGGTGGAAAATATATTGTAGTTCATAGTACAATAAACTGAAATTATTCCAAATAGTACCCTTGTGCATCGGCACACCGATTCCATAGCCTCTGGCATTCTTGGTACGCTTCCTCGAAATCGTCGACAGAAACCTCTTTCAGGCACCTCGTCACGGCTGCTTTGTCGTTATCCACCATTTCAAAATGGTTAACTTTCAAACTCCTTTTTATGCTTGAGAACAAAAAGAATTCCGGTGGTGCCAAAACGAGGGTGTAGGGGGGATAGTGCTGCAACGTGGCCACTTCGTGCTTGGCTAGGTACTCGGTCACAGGAGGGCGGTTTGGGACGGCGCGTTGTCGTGGTGCAGCCTCCATTAGGCAAAGATGTACTTCCTCACGGTTTTACTATTTTCCGCAGCCTTTCGAGGACTTCCATGCAAAACTTCATGTTCAGTGTCTGTCTCAGACGCACAGACACTTAATGGATAACGTCTTTTGAGCCGGTAAAGGCTACGAGAAAAGTACTACTTTTTTGGGACATACCCTGTGTGTTCAGCTGAACCAAGATGTATTTTATTGGAGGATATCTAGGATATTTAGTGACGTGATAGGTGGAGCTTGTAAGTGCAATCGTTCTGGTCCATTAAAACCCAACCTATGAAACTAAATTACTACTAATAATAGTATAATAATTATCATTCACCCTGCATTCACTGTAATATTAAACGAAGTCATGCTACCGTTAGGCGTTGAAAACGTTGCTCATTTAAACTGAAATTCGAACTTAAATGCTGAAATTTGAAAAGTGAAAAAGCAATTTCACATAAAACTTTATTTATGCCCAACGATTGTGTCGATGCTGGGAAAAATCATTAATCCGCACATGGTGACAATGGCTAGTGTCTAAACTTGACTCGTAAAATTGATAAAAACTGCACGAAATCAGTAATAGATCTAGCTTAAAAGATAGGTATCTTTTAAGCTAAATCTGTTTCGTGATTGATATAATATATTCTTTAGAGATAGTCGATTTTAGTTTTCTATTTATTTAATTCACCTTTCTACATGATACCACTCACTTCTAAGCACATTTCGTAACGCTGCACCAGCTTCTTTAATCCTTTAGAACAGAAGTTCGCCGCCTGGGGATTGAACCAGTTGATAACGGCGGTCCTGAGTTCCTCATCGTCTTCAAACCATTGTGCTCCAAGCCACTGATTCAAGTGGAAGAAGAGGAAATAGTCGATGGGTGCAATCTTACAGTTGTCGATAGTGGTCGAAAACCGCTAGTCCACTCAATATTCTTTGCTCTTTGTGCTGGTCGGTGAGCATTTTCGGTACCCACCTTGCACCCTATTTGTGGTATCCGAGCTTTTCCATAACAATCGTGTATATAGTGGCGTGTCAAACAAGAAAAAATTTATCAGCCAGGGCACTAAACGTCAATCGTCGATCAGAAAATAGTTCTTGGTCTACTTGTTGGACGATGTCACCGGTCTGGACACTAGGCCTGCCACTACACTCATGTACATTCGTGTGGCCATTTGTGAAGTCTCGTCACCACTTTCTTAACCTTTCCTTCAATCATTACTGTAGGTACATAAACTAGGCACATCTCCTGGTGGATTCGAGCAGCTGATTATATACTTTTGCTCACAAAAATCGAATCGAAGTACGCACTTAGCAATTGGCGGATACAACGATTTTCGCGGACATTGTGATCTGCCACTGTTCACCAACAAGGCAAACAACTACTAATTCAAAGCAATAACTTCATTGGCTTCGGAAACAACCAATAGATGTCGCTGCATGCGCACGAATTCCTTCTAATCCTGCAATATTTAAATATAATAAAACGGCCCTTTTTCTTCGATTACGCCACGTCATATAGACAAAAAGTTTGAATAAGTTTTAGTCTTGAGAATTGTAATGACTTACGGACAGTATACCGCTTTCTGGTGCATGTAACTCATTGCGCTCATTTTTTTCATTTTTTGAAAACACATGTGAATAGAATGTTATCAAATCAATAAGTAAGTTGTTATCGATTTTATCTATTAATTACCATTAAATGAATGCAGTAATGCCGTCCTTGGGCTACTTTGATTGGAAATGCAGCAACATATACAGAGATAATAGTAAAAAAAAGAATGTTTTTCATACTTCTTGTTACCTTGGGCTGTTCATTCATTGAATTAATCTTTTTTCAAATGCTCATAATATAATGCAAAAATAATTTAACACTGAGAATTCGTCTGAATGCATTTTAAATTTATCTTTCTCTCCGATTGGTCATGCATTACAAAATCTAGAGGATTATGACTTATTATTGGGCCATTTGGAAATAGAAGTACATAAGAATTTAATTTGGCAGTAAATTTGACTGGCAGCCCCCGCTTAACGTTCAAAGCTAGCTCTTTCAGGCATACACGCACACAATTTAAGGGTTTCTAGGAGGATTTATTTCATCAACTGACCTCCTTCACCTCAATGGTAAATTAGTAATAATGGCTCTCAGTAGATCTATTTCCCTCCCTCGCAAAA
>NW_027287427.1:63927892-63955392 GCF_022747635.1 Hetaerina americana
TAATGACTAAATTACGAACTTAAATAAGTGATGTAATCATTTTAATACCAAATAGAAAAAACTTAAATGTTCTCCCGATCTCAATCATTCCTCATTTTTAAAATACCTTCCTTCACAAAAACATACGCATGAGGTTGGAATTATATTGAAATCCTGATCTTTTTACCCTCTTCTGCGTCATCATCAACTGTGCTCGATGATTGTAGTAGACAGAGCTAACGGAAAAAAGAGTAAGCAACAGGAACTACGTCTCCGAAACCGCAATTACTGGGTGCGTTCAAGGTCTAAAGTCTCCTAATTATTTTATAGCACACTACCTATATTAGAAAGTTAAACTTCTGTATCTCAGCATAATCTCCTTGTAGACATAATAACTCATGGTACACTTCTCTTAGGAATCGATTAGGAATTTTGATTACAAATTCTACCAAATTATAGAATCAATTCTTAAATTTCTGACTTTGGTCTCAATGAACATTTTGACGAATGAATCGTTTATCTACTGGTAACTCCATAATTAAGTACATGGGATTGGAATATGGACATTAAGTAAAAATACGGGTACAATTAGAATGCTACATGCTGCCAGTCATACCGGTAAGCAAATTTCACCCTTTTTATGCGTTGCAACCTACAAATAATAAAAAATCTTGTCGAACAAAGGCCTTTGTTTTTTTGTTTAATAGTTAATGGTAGATATCTTCAAATACTAAACCTTCTACTATTGGTGGAATTAATACATTAGCAGGTTAATAATGTGGTCCAGGTCCTTTTCCTGTGCCGCCTTTGGTTTCTCGTCAAGATCTGGTACCTGAAAATTCGCACAACTTGTGTGAAGAGATGGGTACCCTGAAGCGTCACTTGGCATTGAATCCGGACCCTCAGTATCGTAGCTACTGAATTACCACGTCCTTTTAACCACATAAATAAAGGAAATGAATGAGGTGCAAAAATATTCAAATAATAATTATCATTTCATTTGTTTACCATGAAAAATATGAACTATTAAAAGTTTTGTCTTTTTCTCGTTCATTATTTGGTCTTGTATGGATTTTAAAATTAATTCAAAACATAATATGGTATTTGAAATGTTCCCTTCCACGGTAATTAAAAATTGGCGAGAAAAATCTCTCTCTGGAAAAGTAAATCATAATAACGGCTGTTTATACAATATTTCCATTCTAATTTCCAAGCTAGGGGAAATTGTTTGCATACTTGTGATTTTCGGGCGTAATAAGAGTCCATATACAAAGTGTAATGCGTTTTTGCCATAAGAAGGCAATAATGATTCAATTATTATTTTGAAGCTCCATCCATATATTTATCAAATACCCCGAGAATTTATTCAGTAAAAATCTGTGGCTGATCACCAAGTATAATATATATTCCAGATTTATTCTAGGATTTGTGTTGGATGTAATAAAGAGTTGCTCAGAACACCTACGACGACTCATAGAGAGTGACGAAGCATAGATTGCGCACGGATTTTGTAACAGTGAAATACCCATTTTATTCTCGTTATGCATTCGACATTTGGAGTCTACCATTTATCTGCCATTTGTCACCTGTTTTATTCGCTACATGAAGCCTCACGAAAACAAATGGACCGAGTTTCTTCAAGGAGGCTCTAAAATTACGTACTGTTAGCGGACAACTATTAAAAAGGAGGTAGTCCGTCCGCGTCCTCGACTCCGGTGCTTGGGTAAGGCGCGGAGTATCCGAGAACAGAGGAGTTCCTTTCATCGCGAGAGCGGCCGCGCGCCGTTTTTACGGGGTTGGGAAGGTCGAACGCCCCGCGTAAGTGGTGTCGTGGAGAGGGATAGGGGAGGATGAAGAGCTCCTCCAACTCCACCCTTCCCGACTCCTAGCCAACGACCCAACGCCAAGGCCCGCACCGGTGTCGCCCCACCTGCGTATCCACCCCACACCCCTTAAAACACTTCCCCACCCGAATTTGTGGTCACTACCTCCTCCTTCCCTTCCCCTCCCTGCCTCTCTCACGTCTCTTACTGCGCGAAGTCACCTCTCCATAGGGTTCAATCCAGAAGGTGAGAAAAACAAGTGTTCGATGGGTCTCCGAGCAGGAATGAGTCACCACCGGTCTCGCCCCGCGGCATTCAGCGACTCGAAGGGAATGAATTTGAGCGGGTGGCGCAATGGATGAATCGCCGGAAAAACCCCTGGTCCTCCTGGGATACCGCGATACCGGTGACCGCGATTTTGGGAGGCGTATACCTCGTGCCTGGTTGCACAACAAACTGATTTGCCTCGGACGGGATGGTTCGAAAGGAGTTGTCAACCTTCGCATTGACGCAGGCGCGCAGGCCGGGGGCCACCGCCCGCGTAACTCCCAGTGGCCTCTTAAGAGTACGCCCACATAACCCGTCTCCCGTAGCCTCCCATGACGTTTAGAGTTCATTAATCAAATCCACCGATGCAGATTCGTCAAGGATATTAAGAATGGAATTAAGACAGCTAAATTTATCTCTCCAGGGATGTTTTATTTTGATAAGAGCAATGCAGATCTCGGAGAAAACTATGATAAATCACACGCGCTAAGCTCAAAAGTCAGAAAGTGGTGCTTCAGTTCGTGAGAGCTAATTTTTTAAAAGTCTTTAAAAGTCTGCTTTTCGAGCCTGCTATCATTAAAAGAGATCATCGAGAAATGGATAAAATTTTTAAGGATACTTTTTAATTTTTGTCAATAGAAATGTAGATTAAAACTTTCATTGGAACTGCGTGTAAATCAAACGTTTTAAGCTCAAAAGTCAGTCAGCTATGTTTTAAATCTTGATAGCCGTTTTAAACTGAAGTCGGTTTCCCAGTTGTCGCAATCTCTTGGTGTGAAAATTCCGAGAGATTGTGGGGTAATGGTTAAAAATATTAATTTTTTTTTCAATGTCAGTATCATGATAAAGGAAATAGACGTGGTAATTCAGTGGGTACATCATCAGAGTACTCACCGGAAAGCCCGGGATCGATTGCCGGGCACGCCTATCAGGAACCCTCAGCTCCACCCAAGCTGTATGATTTTTCGGGTACCCGATTTTCTTAGGAAAACATACCCGGCACAGGGAAAGGTTCTGGCCACCTACCCTGGTAGGCAAATTACACACGCCGTCGGCATCACCTGTCAAACCAGCCTTAGGATTATTAACTGCGGTTTATAAAGAAATTCCAGGGAGAATCAAGGTTTGCAGCATCTTCTATTTAATGAATCATTTTACAGTAAACCATGAATTACGAAACGTTCAGCGGATAAGTCAATTTTTACTCAAACGCGTTTCTTTATGCAAATTCAGATGGCATTGTACGTCCAAAATGATTTTCTAAGTGCTCTGAAATATTCCAATGCCGGCAAAAGCCTTGAGTTACAATCTCAGGCATCCGTTTTTCCGGCACCGCAGACAGCGAGGACAGCACTCAGACTACCGCCGCAAATTCTTCTAGTATTTGTCCAATTAAAAGCTTCACTTGATCACGGCGATTTTAAATGCTCAAACACCACCACTTTTTACCCAATTTCCCGTGTTTTTCCGGCTCGTTATGTATGCCTGGGTTCACTCGCATCCATGGCCAATGGCATGCGCCATATTCCTATACTGCTACTCTAGGACGTATTACAATACAGTCGCCCTGGCCGTAGAAGAGGGACTATAAAGTAATCGGTAGAAGTGTGTCATAGATGGAGTGGACTCGGAAAACAAATACGCACCTTACGCTAAGCTTAGAGTGATTTTCCAATGCATTTAATATCGTATTTCTGGGAAATGCTGTCAGCTAAGTCTCGCAAAAACTCTAATGCCAGCCCACGCATTAGAAGCAGTGCCACAAATTGAACTCTAGAACTACAATAATAAATAATTTACGCATAATAGTTCATCTATTGAGCAGAATAAGATTGAGAGATTTAATTATTATAAAAATCACCATCGGAGAAAAGCCATATATTTGACAGTTTATGAAAGAAAAACTATGTAAACACATAATTCCATTTAGGCAAAACTCTGTGTATAGAATTTTACATAAATTATGAAACAGATGAAATCAATTTAACTACGTAATTTAATATTAAATTGTGCATAAATACACTGCGCACAGGTCATAGCCGTCTTCTGTTTTCGTCTCGCGCAGCTGTAGGCATTAAAAGGGCAATTGACGGCGACGCAAAAATGGAACTCAAAACAAGATGCATGAAAAAGTTGCTCTAGAGATGTGACTTCAAAATACCAAGAATTAGCGGTTTTCGTAAGTTTTAATGGTCCAGCAATTAACCTCCTTGGAGTAGAGTTTTCGGGATCTCAGTGTTCCCTTCCGTCTTCACTTTCTAAACTCGGCGAGAATTAAGAAAGTTCAAAGAAATCCAACTGAACGTTGAAAATATTTGGATAAACTTTAATCCATCAACGACTTCTTCATTATTTCGATTGGGTATACTAGATATACCAGACTAACAAATGTCTTCAAATTTATTGTCATATATTGTCATTCATAATGCCAACATAAAGGATTGACCTGGATTGACCAATACTCCCTTCATAATTTCAAAAACATAACCCATACAACTTATGTCTAATTCAAATATTTAGCCCATTCCAATCGTGCTTAGGCTGTTGTTGTGGCGTAAATAAAAAATATTAACTGCTTTGGTAAATAATGTTCAATATGATTTTCATTTAATCAATGTCATTTGTCTTAGTAGTTGATGATGGAGTCGGAATTGTCAATTAGATTATCTATTATGCTTAACACTTCTTTAAAAACTCTCATTCCATTCGATGTAAGTTGGGTTAGAGCAACGTGGACCGTACACAGGAGGGTAATTTGATAATTGTGGGTTTAATTGATAAATGCAGCCTTCGGCAACGCATCACTGATATGAAAATAATGCGCATTATAAAATGTACAATCAGATAAAATAATAAAAATTAAAAGTTTTCTATATGTTCATTCTTTTATTCCAAGTCCCCATTTGAGCTATACTCTATCAGATATTGCTTGGATATTATGCTAAATGGGGTATCCGAATCTCTAAGGGAATTAAGGTGGGTGGTGATTGAAAAACGTTTACTAAACACTGAGTTAGAGCAAGAAAAATCAGTATTCGGTTCTTAGTTTTTATGCAAAGAAATAAGAACTACTTTTTCCAGCCAACTTCTATTCGTCAGGCCTTGAATTGAATTGACCGTGAGTACCACTCCAGGAACTTTACATTACAGAATAAAAATTTCTAAGCCGTATTCCTGGGAGCGATTCGAAGTATAATAATGTCATACTGTTCACCATTTCCAAGTCTCCCCATCAAGCTATTACATAACTCATTCATGGTTTTGTTTCGTTTTTCGGGTATTGCTCTTAGGTCTTATCTGATAGGTGATACGTAGTGTTCTATTCATCACTCTGTCCAAAAACTAATAAACATTCAGGCGCGCTCGTGAGGATAGATCCAAAATATCACGCATCTTGTAAGTAATGAAACAATTTAATAAACAAGGGTCAAGAATTGCAAATCTGAAAATTTATCTACGAAAAATCAAATTAACATTCAGTTTTTTACTTTTAAAATAAGGTTCCAGGACGATCCTAGAAAACAGAGACTCGACAGCTATTCGTCATCGATTTTAGTACGCAATCTGCTTCAGATGGCTAAGGTATGCTCATTATGTTTTTTGTCTAGCAAATCGATTGAGTGAGTGTGGTAGCCCAGTGGGTAGAGCTCGGGAGATACTGTTCGGGGAAGGTTCGATTTTGTATGACGCCTTCGGACACACACAGCTCCACCCAATCTGTGTAATTTTTCGGTTGGTAGATCATCCTAAGAAAGCCATAGCCAGATATAGGAAATGAACTGGCCCTGCTAACTATGCGTTTTTTCCATTCAGCTAACTACACGCTTTTTCCCGGGCAACAGATCAAGGTATGTGTACTTACTAACACCGACTTTATTACTAAGTGATCTTCTCTACCTCCGCCTATCAAACCAACTTTCGAATTGATTACTCAGGTTCTAACCAATCAGAGTAAATCATTCATTTTGTTAAAACTAAATATTTCATCCGGAAGTTTTATAGAGGCACAGTCAGATCTTTTTACAGCCTTGAAAGTCTCTATGGTGTGTGAGTTTTTACAAATGAGTCTGTCAATGAGAATGAGTCTATTCAATATTCATTTTATCAACTGATAAATAGTAGGTAGGCTATTACTCTGGTACGTTCTTATATCTTTTTGGCTTTTGAAATATTAAGAAGGTAATATTTCAAAAGTGAAAATAATTAAAGATCTTCTTTAATACGGCTACTTTTAATTTATGGTGTATTCAGTTCCCCGTGTCAATTTTCAAATTCTTCGCACTTTGAAACTAAATCAATGGAAAAAAGATCCAGCCAAAAGATGCAATACAGAATCAGAACTAGATAATACGGAAAACTCTAAACGATTACAATATTATAGAAGAAAGATAGCATAGTGTCGAGATGATATATATCATTCCATTGTAATTATGATTATATGATATTATTGATCGGCTATCATAGAATGATAGCGGTTAAAGAATCCATCTTAACAGAGTTTAGAAAAGTGAAATATATCTATGGTGAAACGCTGTAATCGCGAATGTTCGCAATATCTTCCCAGAATATGCATTAAATGAAGACAGAAAATCCTAGAACTAAAACGTTTTTCTGTAACGCTCAGTTAACTTCAAGGACCTGAAGTTATCAAAAACTTTAAGACTTTGAATATTATGAAATATTAACACTCAGCGCATAAATTTTTACCTTACGTACACCGAAAGCCACAGCTTAGAATCCAGATATTTCACTCCAAATGTCATAATAAATGCAAGTACAGTTAATTCTTACTGCTTGCAAAGCTTTATTTCTTTTGGCGAATTGACATTTTGTGAAATGATTGTGACAGCACGATATAAAATTCATAAGAAAGAATATTAAATGAACTGTCTTATTTTAATCATCGAATTCCGATTACGAGTCCATATTTTTAGAATGGTTACAAAATATTCCTAACTTCCTCAAATTCAGCACTATATGAAAACACCCTGTTAGTAATCTGTTCTATTGATGAAGAATTTATAATGGAAATCACCCAATATTAATGTGTTGAGAAAGCAATCAGGATTTATTTGTTTGCTATCTTCCTTCATTGCTTATTCATTGATCTAGCTTATACCTTGTTCGTTGATATTGTTCAACCTTTAATAACTTATTCTTCCTTAGCATGAGTGGCTGCGGGGCGGGCCAAACAAGGGCACGTCCCCTTAGTATGAACGCTATATAAATATTATTTGTTATTTAAATACATATTCCATATATCCCGTAATCCCAAGGGAAAGTGGCTGGGGGTATTTGGCCACCAGTATTTTAAGTATAAACATTCACTCATTACTGAGTATATTAAGTCTTACCTGAAGAAAGCCGAAAGCTTAAACTTCCTGAAATGTGAATGTCCTTTTGCGTGTTTTCTATTTGTATTTTTGTGTTCTATTGTGCCGTCCAAATGTTATATTACTCTCGTAAATGCTTCTACATAACCGAAATATATATATATATATATATATATATATATATATATATATATATATATATATATATATATATATATATATATATATATATATACATATATATCTGTCATAACGCAAACATACGTGTATATGTATTCATACACGTATGTTTATGCATATGCATACAACCTTAATTACATGCATATACAGGTACGTATGCGTACTACTTAATGCCATAATGGAAGTGTTCCAGAGAAGATTAAATTAATTAAGTAAAATTGACCATCAGGAATGCGTCCTTGTTGCGTTTTCATCCCTACTTATTTTTTATTGAATTACGAATTCAGCTCACAAAGCGACATTTCTGCAATTTATGATTAGGTGTGCATTGGGAGTGAAGAAGAACTCAGGGAGCTCTGGAAAGCACAAACTACAGTCTGTCGAGTATCGATAATTTGATCTGTATTGATTTTTTTGATCATTAATGACGTGTTTTTGTGGAATTATGATATAAATCGTAAGAAGAGATTGATTGGGGCTTGATCAATGCAAGGCGTGCAGGTGAGGAATGAGCGATGCGAACGATGACAGGTGTAGATGAGAAATAGATGGATGTAATCGAAACGAACAGGAAAGGTGGGATAAGCGTAAATATAAAACAGCACTCGCTAGGGAAAAATACACGGCGAGCAAAAGGAAGTGAATGAAAAGAATGGTTTGATAAACGAACAGTTTGCTATTGCTGTATTACAGGAATTAGTTTTACTCATGCATTGTGCAAGATAAATAATCTATTTGGCATAGTTTATGTCTGAAATTAGTGCAAATATACTTTATCGAAAATTCTCACGAAAGACTGAGATCATGGACGCAAATATATGGCAGTCGCTATAGGGTAAAAACAACAGGTCCACCCGCCTTTGCTTGTATGGCATTAATTAAGTTATAAGAAAATCAGCCGAACTCACATGGTTTCTTAAATTGGCACCTCAGAATCAGTCCAAAATTAGTTTTAGAGCATGGTTCAAAAATTCATAAGAAATTAGTGAGCCCATTAAAAAACGCATATTCATATCATATCTGTTTATGAACTGCGCACGAATGATTGCTACCTTAATTTCATTCCTCGTCATTAAGACATAAATTAAGTTGGCACATTGACTCATAAATTCATGATCAACCCCCCTTAATAATAGTGGTTGAAGTTTATTAATCATATGTGCCAAAACAAAAACATGAAAGGAAAATACTATGCCTTAAAAAACAATTTACCCGATAAGAAATATAAAAGCCACAGTTTATAGCTGTCATAGAAGGGAAACCGTATTTGAGGAGAACGCCAAAATGAGTACAAATGGAAATTTCAACAGTTTTTGTGATTTAGAAATCTTTTATTACGGGGTATCTTTCAAAATGTTGAAAGGTCCATTTTCATCCATTCCATCGTTCTCATAAAATACTGTTTTCCCTCTGTTATACGGTGAGGAGTAGTTCATAATTCTGACAGGATAAAGCTTTTATTTTTAAGATAAAAACTCTGACATTCAAATGCGAGATATTGCACAAAATACAAGTAAATTAAATCCTATTTAATCCCATAACTAAGCAATTCTTGGTTCACCGATTCCATTAATTTGATTCAGTTCCTTTGTGATGTTTCCCTAATGAGTGTTTTTGGCTCGCGTCCGCATTCCATTTTTACTGGCCCCATATTTCCTGCCGCCTATCAAATTCTACCATCTGTATTTCCCATTCACGCCTGTTGCCCTCTCGTGACCGTTCGCTCCTCTCCTCCCCGCAGTGTCGTTATCAAATCCCAATCCATCTCCTCATTCCGCGATCCTCTGGACTTAATGATTGCTGAATTTCGCACTTCCTCCGTCGAAGCTACCCGCGCTGTAGAAATGCACGCATTAAAATATGTGGGCCACGGACACTAGGTATCATCCTGGCTCATTAACACCGAGGTAAAATTTACCGTTAACGCAGGGTAGTATCCCTTAATTAAGAAAATTACATTAAAAACATTTCCCCTTTGGAAGAATCGGGTTACTCAACTCCCTCGTATTTATCAGAGTCACATTCTATCG
Source organism: Hetaerina americana (assembly GCF_022747635.1). Lineage (NCBI taxonomy): Eukaryota > Metazoa > Arthropoda > Insecta > Odonata > Calopterygidae > Hetaerina > Hetaerina americana. The sequence continues at coordinate 63,937,505 of NW_027287427.1, forward strand.
GTCCAGTTTTCTCACTTGCTCGGCTGTCTCAATGATTATGTTCCTCTATCAATATTCTCTCGTCTCCACTAACAAGTCGTCTTGCACCACCAATCACAGCTTAGCTCAAGGCCGGTTGTTTTATTGTCACCTTCAACGCAATTAGTGCGATCCAATTAACAAACGAATCACCTTATTTTTTAAAAAACACAAAAAAGTAAAAATTCTCATTGAGCTTGCAAAATTGTATTGCCGAATGCCTTGCTAAACGAGTCTAGCAGCATCATTAGCGTCAATGTCAACAGGGATAATTCCCGATTCAAGGTCACTTTGAGAAGATTTTGCAATACTAGATTACCATTGGTTTGACTTTCATACGTCATGGTGACAAACATCTAAGGGCTCATCCAAAGAGATATTCCTGTAGTTGGATCCTACTTAGAGAGTGTATGGCCGTCGTCAATCAAGTCTTTCGGAATTTCACGCATCCTTTCTGCGAAGAAGGTGATTGTGATGATGATCATTCTAAACCTAACTTTGGTGAATCCCATTCCTATATCCTTCTTATATCTCGTTAAAAGTTTTACGAAAATTGATTGAGTCCTCCAGCCGTAACTTCTGTCAGTCCCTCGCATTCTGCCATGGGGAAAAATAACTGTTAGTTAAGCCTAAGAATATATATTTAGCATTCAAGGTGGAAATTGTAACAATTACGCGATATCATCCACTTCTGACAGGCTACGTTTCATCCTATGCCAAACACAATTTATGTTGAGGTGACACATAAACTCAAAAACCATGAACAGTCTCTTGAGGCTTCGTGGACCGTTCGACCTTATAAATGTCAAGAATAAATGCGGAAGGCTGATATGGCCGTAATTAAGTTCGGTGGCAAACGGCAAGGTTTACTTATATTCAAAATACATTATTATATGCTGTGGTTTAACTTCGCACATTTTACGCTAATTTTAATCGCGATCTTACGAGTTCTACCTCTTTTTTGACTAGCATCGAGAGCGTTCATCCGTCCATAACATTCCACTAATAAAATAATTAAAACGCATCGCATGTAATATTTTTACGAGGACACGAGGGAGCGGTTTCTCGTTCGCGGTGTATCGCAATGCCGAACTGTGGCCCAAAAAGACTCAAAAAGAGAAGTCTGGGTAGTTTTTTTTCCATTCCTCTAGATTTCCGGTCCCACCCAAGAATGCTCTAGAAAAATGGAACCAAATAGGGAAGAAATTTCGTTTCGAACTTCCCTCTCGCCATTAACCGGAAAATAATAGGAAGGAAGTTTAGTTTAAAAAAAAGTAAAATAAATGCGGAAATTTCGAGTGGCGTATACCTGCTTACGCCGCGAGCGGAAGTGGAGATGTCCTGTATTCGGGCAGCGGGCGTGGCCCTGTGCGACACCGTCAAAAATAAAGCCAAATGTGGAAACACACCGGATTTCCCCATAGACTGAGAAATACTGTTCTAACTAATTCTTGACCAAGAAGAGCATTCATTATTACCATCTGCACGAAACTTTTAAAATCATATCCTAACCTACATTATCCACGGACTTAGAAGGGGGACCGAACGTGTGATTTGTTGCTAAGAAAGTTTGAAAAACGTTGAATTGAGTGATGATAAACCCCAAAGGAAGCAGTAGAGAAACTGAGAAAAAGGCTAAATGACTCCGGAAAGGCATATTATAGAAAACTCGCATGAGGGCTGATTGCAAAACTGGAGGATATACGATGAAATGCTGCCAGATATGTATTGGAAAAACACAGGAGGACAGGGAGTGTGGCAGAAAAGGTTTTAAAAATCTTTACATATTATGAGAAAAAGAGGCAGACTCTGTGAAATGTTCCACATACTTAAGGAAGATAAGGCTTGGAGAAAATTTAAAAAAATCGTGGTAAATCCTAACTTTAAACATAGAAATGACCATAAGTACAGGGTGAAATGCCTGGCACAAAGAACTCATTTAAAAAAATTTTAATTATTCAACAAAACAATCATTGATTGACTGTAACAGTCTACTTGCAGAAATACAAGAGGTCTTCTCAAGCAATGCAAGTAAATTTAAGAAAAGATGCAATACATTTGTGTGAAAATTGCATGTATAAATATAAAATTTCATGCGTGAGTTTCAATTAAATGTATTTTACCACCTGGAAAAATGCCAACATGTAACGATATCCTTCAAATATAATTCATTAGTTGCGTGGGATTTCTTAGAGGATCAAACAAAACTGCTTTTCGACAAGTGGTAGCTTACTATGGATGTACTTGTATAAATAAATAAGTGAGCCCGTCCAATTCCATTGGTATCATTAAAACAGTCATGTTAGCTCCAAATAAAGGTTCCACTTCTTGAGGTGTTCCATTTATATCCTTGACTGGTATGAATGGTTATTATTACCCTCTAATACGTAGCAGGAAGTTAGGTAGACTATACATATCCTAAGCCTCATAGTATATTCTAAGCCTCATGTAACATGACACAATATGAATACCTGAACTAAAATAAACCCTTTTTAAATTCTCCATATTTGCCTACCTTCAACCCGCTCAGCATCCTTGTCTATTCTCATCCCCCCCATATTTCTTCCTGCTTACATTCTTCCCTCTTTCACAATCTTATAAAATCCATTGCAACTAATAATTGCCCTGAGTTCACTTCTCCTGCCTCCTTTGAGCTTCTCCAAGCAACTCCCCTCCCCCATAACTTCGTTTGTTTTCCTTTCCGATCATTTTACTTTTTCAATCCTTCTCCATGCCCACACATACCCGTATCAACTTGTCACAACGACCAACTTTCCACGTCGTTGGTAGAAAAATACGCTTCAAAGTTCAAGTTTATCAACATAGTTTTCATTAGTCTTTCTCTTCCATCCATACTCCTTGTTCATTTCACTAACTCCCTTCTACTATTAAAAGCATCTTTGCTGAAACCTTTTTTTTCTCTTACGTCCCGACCACTTTGATCTTCCAAAACATAGATAAGTTCTTCTACATGCCTTCCGAATTTAATTCTTAACTTAAGTTTTCCTATTTCTCGAAAATCTCATAACCTTCGTTTTTTTCTCAACATACTTTTTTTGTTCCGGTGTGATAGGTTTTCATACGAAACCTATCAAACTGATTATGCCATGCTCTCAGTAAAAACTGCAACCCTTTAACCGTTAAGCTTAAAAACTTAATCATTCGCAAATGAAACTGATTGCATTAATTCCTCATGTGCTTTCACTCCCACTTCCACACTTATCATTTCCTCCTCGTGTTATATGAAAGGAAAGGGTGTTTTATGGACAGGTGTCACTCTGCCTGACTCTGGTATATCGCCCATCCCGGTTCTCCGTCCTCTACCCGCACGGATAATCGATCAAAATAAAGCGCGTTTTTGCATTTTATTTTTTTGACGTAGACCACGCTTAATGGACGAACAGGATTATTTTGAAGTTCTGTATTTCAAAAGGCATCAATATCTTCAGCCTTATAGATTCTCTTAAAAATAGAATGTATCCTGCATGTCGTCAGCACCGCATGCACTTTGTTGTTATTTCCTGATGTGAAACGGAGGAGAAACTTTAGTTTCGTTCTCATGTTCACATGATTTATCTCAGTTGTCATGGTCCTTGCCCAAAGGGATGTCCAGACGTAATATAAATATCTCTAAATTCAACCATTCCAGTAAAACATCATTCGCCATGATCCGGATCTCGTTCAATGATATTTATTCTTTTGAAAATGTTTCATAATTCAGATTAGCGGATGGCTCCATTAAAGTTGCTGTAGCAAAATCTCCCGCAGTGCTTTGAATATACATCACTATCAAATTTATCTAAATTCACTCTATATTTTTTATTCACTGGTTCAGTTTCCCGCGCAGCCAGTAGGCGACGGACCTCTGGTATTCACCAGAATTAATCAATAGTCTAATTTTGATTCGCCATATTTATATCTAATTATCAATTTTATCTCACTCTGAGGGGTCATTTATTCTATCATGCGGCACACATGACCTTAATGACAGGCATTCCCAGCATTTCGGTAAAAACTATAAAAGCTTTATTCACAGTTTTATGTACAATTACTTCTTGTTCGCTAATAAACTTGGTAATCATTAATCTTTGTACGGTGGATCGCATAAGTTAAAGTAAGATGCGCTTTATGCTTATTAATTTATTCAAATGCGATTATGCTTATAATATTATTAATATTCGATTTATGTTTCATTTTCATCCCCCAAACACAACTCTACAGACTTAACCAATGCAAAAGCGGTCACCTAAAAAAAATACTTAGTCAGTTGAAACTAGAAAAAATGGCGTCTCTTTCCCAGAATGATATTATGGAATGAATCCGTATTATTTATATAATTAATTTTAGTAATACTTTAGTATCTGGAAAACAGAGGGAAAATGGGGACTAATTTTTTTTAAAGTCCCCAAAATATGCTGAGTTCGTTACAATCATATTAACAATAATTTATTAATAATTTAAGAGGAATGAAAGATAAAATATGACTCTACATAGAAACAAGGTGTTGCGACATATTTCATTTTTTTGCAGAAGAATTAGAACCATTGCGACACAATAAACACTATCATGAACCAGTAAGCCAATAGTGACAGTCCTCCATATATTTGTTTGGCAAAAATAAAACTTCGTGCATTTTACTGGATTCGAAATATCATAAAAAATGATTCAATGAGTTTTCCAAGACGCACGACCTAGAATTTATTTTCCAAAATTTAAACCCGAAGACGATATATCCACCCAATTACATCAAAATCCTTTTAAACCTTTCCAATATAAAATTTAACAAGAAATACTCAATATTTAGCATTGTATAAGGCTAAAATAATGACAGTAAGGAAAAAAGCAGAGCATACCTCGATAAACTATGAGTCATCAGACTGAACCTCATCGACAAGTACAATGAATGTTTTTAGCAACGGTATGTGATATTATTATTTCTCTAAACACGTTTCCTACGCTCAATCACCTTATTGCTACTAGAATTCCCTATTTTATGAGCAATATGGAACAATATGCAAAATAAAATAATGAAGTGATAACTCATATGATTAGTAATGCTCAAATTTTTTTTGCTCTAAATTCCCAACTTCGATTTACTTCCTCTATTTCAGAATTGTTACATTATTAATGTTAATTAATAATAATAATTAATGTTAATCTACCGGCTAATGTACATTTTCAATTGATACAATTACTAAGTTCTGGTAAATTTCTAAGCTCCACCTAACATTGCACTTTACTATAATCTCAACTAATGTCTGCATTGCCAAAAGCCTTCCTTAATATCAACAGACTTCCTTTCTCCCTTCATTCCGTCCACCATGGTTATTCTTTCCCAGTCTACGTCGGTCACAGAACATTCTACCGTCTTCAACAGTTTTCAACGGTCCATCGTCACCTATTGCGCCGTGCATCCGCTTTCTCCCGGCTTCTTTGAATTTATCCCGCCATCCTCCTTTCCTCATTTACTATGCGCAATGCTTCCTTTATGTTTCCTTGGGCTCTCCTGATTGCTCCGTGTCCGGATCGCATGACCCACCTGACTAACCGGGCCGGCCGTCAATTTCAGATTTTCCATCTTTGACCACAATCATACATCAAAAACCTGCGGTCTACGTTTGTCCTTTTGCTTCAACGACCAAGTTTCCGCAGCGCAAAAAGAAAGAAGGATGAGATCAAAAACATATCATCCCGATGATGATATTTAGCACACAGCAATAAATGAAACTTGAGTGAATATCTGGAGCATAAGGACCGGCGTATGGTCACGACTATGACAGCTATGTCATTTGGCCAAATATTTCGGAGGAGTAAAGGCATCCAATTTGCGCTGGTGTCCTACCCAAAGGGTCCGAGTTAAAAGGCCAGTGATGGCAGGATTGGTAATAGTATCCTTAATTCCTAATTTCGACTTCTATGTGAAGATCAGTTCAAGCGGAGTACACCGCCCGTCTCATGGGACGTGGAAATATATGACCCCTGGGCGCTTTTCGTTAAGAGCAGCCTTATGCCGACGCTATGGATACAAAAACTCTCCAATCGGCCTTCCCTCATTTCCCTCAAACTTCTACCTCTACCAAATTACCGACTTAATAGCGTAAATGACCTCAGCTGTCGGTCACCAACACCAATATCTAGGCACTACTTCTGAGAGATGGGGCGAAGAATGAGTATTTCACCGACTGGTGCCAGCTCGTTAAAAATTGTTATGATTAGAACACAAGTGTGATATGCCTCTTAGGGGTTTTAGGCTGGGAGCCACTTGAAAAATGGAGAGAACAAGCGAGGCTTCGACTTTTAGAAAGATTCAGAAAAACACGAGTTTAACGATGATACTAAAGGAATTACTATGGCTCCAAACTACTTAGGTAGATCAGACCGCAAAGATAAAATATGGGAGAAATATTCCATCGCAGATAAATACAAATACTCATTCTTTCCCCGAACAATCGGAAATCATAATAGTAAGAAAACGAAGTCACTTTAGAAATATTAAAAACATTGAATTTACAAGACGGAACAAAATTAAGCATAGCAAAGTTGTAAGGTATATTTGTAGGTGCTCGTGTATGTTAATTGGTAGTTTGAGTGTTTGCATTTTTAACGGGTGTAAGTTTTCTTACATGAATGTTTTTTTTTGTAGATAGTATAAATTTGTGGCTTTTGCATGTGTTTTTTTTTCTTTCTTAATTACGGGTGATGTCCTGACACCCCCAGCCACACGCCCTTGCGGCAGCTTGCGGGGTATTGAGTAGATGAACTCCCGAAATGGAACTCAAATTTAAAATGTTTCTGCTCGTCCGGTCGCATAGTCATAAACAGCTGGAAATGGTCGTCTGGCAATGCAAAATGTTTCACGTTGTCATTTCCGATGTTCGCACATGAGAATCCTTGAGGATGATGGGCTTGAGAGCTCTCCCAAGTTGAAATGTAATTTGAGGAAAATCAAATGAGTAGCGTGACTCGGGAGCTAGAGACAATGCAAACTTGTCGGCTAAAGGAAAACACACAACGATGTCGGGTGAGTTCATCAGAGGGGAAAAACGCCTGTAAGGCTTTCATTTGCGGTAAATGTGGCGTGAGGCTCCGAGTCAAGTCTTGTTTTGAGAGTTATTACGCTAAGAAAAAGTTCTGAGCGTGCAAAAGGCGTCATTTGGAGCGTGGGAAGGAAATACGCAGCAGAGAATTCGCGTGAAACTGCTATTCATATTCCCTGCGCTACGTACTTCCACTTCTAGCAACAATAAAATTTATCTGGGATGCTTGAAAACTGTATTTGTATGCAAATTATTTTTGACAATTCCCGCATCAATAGCATCTATTATATTACCATGCGATGCTGAAATATCTACAGATGTTATAAAAAATTAATTTTTTTAGCAAATACAGTTCCGTTACAGCTATAGTTTATATCTTTTAAATTTGGTATTCCAGCATGAAGTTGAAACCATATAGTATGCCCAATTGATAAATAAATATTTTTTTAACTTTGGCAAAGAATATTATTTTTAGTTAATTCAAGATGTCCTACGCCTATCGAATACTTACTCTACCGCTAGGTGACACACAAGAGCAGGCCCTCAATCCTAGTCAGAAACATCAACTGAATTGTTCATTCATTTAAAAATTTTACGATTAAAATTGACCCATTCATGATTCAGAGTTCATTTGTGTTAGGAAATCTGATAGTAAATACTGCGCTAACAGCTCGTAATAATATACTTACTGGCCAATTAACATCCATCCATGGTTTTCCTTTCACATGATAATGCACGGAAAGCAAAATAGAATTGTACATCAATGACTTCCCTATCATAGAATATTTTACCAGCCTATATGATTCCCTCCCATTGGCTAAACGCAAAGATCATATCGCCTTCTTATTAGTATGACCCATATTTCAATAGCAAATCATCTGTATTTCTTGTAAATAGGCAATAACTAGGTGATTATTTAAACAGAAATATCAAATAATGTTTCTTCAATTTCAAGTGAGTAAATAATGATTAAACGCATACTGTTACTGTTTAATTGATCAAATTACGACTTTTCGATCCTTGCTCATTTGTCAGGCTGAATTTGGGAGAGAGATATCTACTAAACGAAATATTACCACACTTTTTTCATCCTTTTCCGAAAACAGATAGAATGCACTGATTCGGTTAATATGCTAATGTAAAAAAACTTAACTCGCGGCTTCAAAAATAGTAATAGGAGCCATAGATGTAGTTACTATTCTACAGGTAGAATAGGCTATGAGAGCCTATTTCTTAACTCAAGAAAAATACAATGAATTAAGATGATTCTACTCCATTTTAAATTGTTCCTTCAATATTTTTTTGCAGCATCAGGAATATATACTTTCTCCCTTCTATTTAGAACGATATATCTAAAAGTCTTCATTTATTGCTGACATATTGATGCAAAAGCAGCAAAGAACGTCATCTATTTCTATAGGAAAGCTTAAATATTGAATTGAACATTAAAATTGGTAGGTTCTATCTATTGCTTGCGAGTAGGAAATCTGAATCTGACTCTTTCTGAAATAGAAATGAGAAATATATAATGAGTAGTTTTCAGTATCTCAAACGTTCGTGAATATATTTTAGTGTTTGCTCACAAAAATAAAGAGTCAATTTCATTTAGGGTCAAATGAAAAAAAGGGAATCGTGAGTGATCCCTAAGAGTATAACCAATGAATGTATGGTGCAGAAAGATTTAATTACGTTAAATCTTTTATGGATATCCTATTTCTAACTGAAATCTCTCCACGCCTCGCTCGGAGCTCTTTGGCACACAAGTGGAGAGAGAGAATGACACCAGGAGATGACAAGAACGTTCGAAACGGTCCGGTGTGAAACCGCAACGAACCTCCGGCGTCGAAATTAATCGTGAGCAAGCCGTGACGGGTGCAACCCCAGGGGTGGGGCGCTAGATGCGCACGGGCCGCGAGTGGTGACGAAACGAGAGCGCAGAAACCGGCGTGAGCGAGCAGGTCATCGTCCCTTCCGTACCCAGCCGGGTCCTCCGCCTGCCTCACCCACCGTCAACGCACTTCCTCCCCGGTTGGTCTCCGTGTGGCAACCAGCGACATCCTTCCGGGCCTTCCACACTTCCCCCAAGGCCCCGTCGATCACGCCCTCTGGGATTGCTGGGGCTGATCGAAATGAGATGCTGGACTGTTCCAACCCATGACCGTGTTTTCCTCGTATATTTCAAGAAATTCGACCGTGCATTGACGGGATTAGGAAGGTATTGGTGCTGTAGTTGCGCAACGAGGAAATCTTCGGACGCCCTAGGGTAACCGGTGATATAAGCTCCCCGTGTTCCTCGATTGCACGGTTTCGAAAGGGATAAAAGTCTCACGGTGAGGAAACTATTCCGCGATCGAGAGATGGAACAAATCAATATAGCAACACCCAAAAGCGTTATTAACGAACAAGAAAAGACTTTCCCTCCCGATGAGACCACCATTTAGAATGGTCTACACGATCAGCTTTGAAAATTTGTGCATGTAAATTATATGTTGCGAACTTATTTTATCATATCAAACTGGCGAAAAGAATTATTTCACACAACGATTTGCAATTGCGATCAATTAAATCGGTTTTTATCTACTGATTTCATTTTTTTTCATCATCATCATTATGCTGGCCGAGAACAGTTAAAATTATTAAAGTAAGCTATTCGAATTTATTTTATATTGAAGACGGAAGGACTTCACCACGATTTCTTCAATCTTTTCAATGTGCTTTGGGTGTATCAAAGTATGCTCAGAAAATTATCGATTCTTCTTCTAACGGTATCAAAGGAGTAAACGTCAGATCTCATTTTCCCTTTTCATTTCTGCGAAGGAAAAAAGACATTTACTGAAATGTTTGTTTCACTTTAAATAAATAAAAGTTGCTTTATTTTATCTCGCGAAATAATGTATACTTCGTGACCCTAATACGTATTCATATTTTTTATAAACATAAAACTAACTTCCTAAGGTTAGAAGATTACGTTCGTGATTTTAATGAAAACATGAAACTGAAAATATTTCTATTCAACTAGTTTCTTTTGTTACCGTAAAGATATCTATTTCTTTCTATTGGATTAATTTAACGAATTAGCAATTAAGGGGCACGAAAATTCTAAATGGAATTAAAAAAAACTAGAATATTTAGAAAACCGGAAATCGGAAAATATAGTGCAAAGATATGACTGAACATTAATCACAAATTAGATATATAATCGGTTACAAATATTTTGAATAACTAAATTTTGTGGAGCGGGATGATAAGCTAGTAGGTTCTGTAAGATTTGGTGTTTTCCCAACGAGCGATTGCGGTTAAATCTTCGTGGGTTTTCCACCGGGTCAGGGTGTCATCTGTCGACGTATCGATGACTACCTCCGTCATCGTCCTCAGGGCATCAACGTCCTGGGGACGATGACGGAGGTAGTTATCGGAACGTCGACAGATAACACCCTACCCCGGCGGAAAACCATGAAAACTTCACCGGAAAATTATAGGTATCCAAAACGAAACATTAATCCTTTTTTGTACATTCATTTTTGCTAGGCAAGATTTTCAAATGCGAGTTTCAACTTATGTAACCATATTCATTTCCGCGATTCAATTCATGTATTGCGATCCTCTGCCATTTCTTCCATATTCAATCCTCAAAATAATAGGATTCGGTGTACTAAATCATTTTAAAAAGCAAAACATTTACATAATGAATTATGGAAATGCTTAGGTGGTACTATTTGTTTCCAAAAAACACTCTGTTCAAACGGTGAAAAAATACCTATAACTAATGAAATTTAAATCCAAATAATTGGAATTTGAAATTAATGATGACTAATGTTAGCCTTAGGGATAGCATGGAGTACGCAATCTTTCAAAGAGGGAGAACATGACTGTGGTACTCTTTCTTAAGGTATTTTGCTAACCGGAAACGAGACACGATAGCTCCCGTGGTTTGCATTCATCTCAGATGCGTAGGAGAAGACAGGGATTTTTTCTTGGAATGCCAGCACTTCTTTCTGCATCTCATTACTTTTTTTCCATTTATATAACCTTTCACATGAAGTCGTGGATTTATTTAAGGCCATTGAACTTTTCCTTAACCGTCTCCTATGTTTTGGACAATTCAATGTTCATTTTCTCACTTTTTCCTGCCGGATTTCACTTAATTAGCACCTTTGCCAGTAGACCTTGAAGGACTTTTGCCTACGACTTGGCGTTTTGACGTTAATCAAACGATTTTTATGACATGTCTTCAAATTAGAGCGCCAATTATCCGAGAGCCTTTTTCGAAAAATACCTCTTCCCTTGAGGAATCTGCACTTTTTTTATTAACACAACTTTCCTGGTAAAAGTTGTTCACTAATCTAGTTACAGCTTTATCAGCTCGTCAAGGCGTTCATTTTGCTTGCGTGATCATAAATGTTCAGAATAATTATAATAAAAATTATCGTATGCATATAATATTTAATAATGAATTTTTAATTCAACAATCGATTCAACTACTCTGGGTGGTACGTATTGGTAACTGCTCAACATGTTTTCTCAATATTTAAGTTTTATATTTGTATTTTATGTATGTTTTTATTGAATAGCTACTCGTTACTTAGTCCTAATCGAAGAATGAATAAGTTTCTGTGTCTAGCGCTTTTTATGATGCTTTGTGAATCAAATAGATTTTGTTTTTTAATAGCTTTCCCAAGGTCAATTCACAGGCCATACCTGAGGAATTGCAAGCTATCAAAACCTATGACCTTTGGATTGACTCGAATGCCGGCGTTAGACTCACCCGGACTACTATTCTTACGAATTATCATTCAAAATACATAAAAATGCTTGAATGAGAAACTTTAGTACGAATTTTAATTTTAAAATCATTACTTTGGTTTTATCTCTGGCTGCTGGATAAAAATATAGAGCAGTGCACACACATTAGCCAACTCCATAGACTATAAACTTGACCTGGTGAAGGAGTTGTGCGTTGTATTTGATCCCTAAAGCTATTCTGGCGGGATCAGTGCTATTTGCTCCTGGTAGGGTCACCCATGCCAGATAGGTCAAAGGCCAGGAGCCAGTAAAAGTTAGGCGCAGCGTCTGCTCCTCAGAGAGTCGACGGCAAAGACGCCTGACCACAGTGGAACGGCCATTGAGTGATGGTGTCATGTTAATAACACTATTGAGGAAGGCAACGGGAAACCACCTCAATTATCATTCCCAAGATCATAATTATGGACACTATAGAGAATATGAATCCTGGCAACAGCGGGACTCGGCTCAATCGACCGTGTGTTGTGCCCGGCAGCGGGAGAGGCAAGGCTTCCGCGGTCGTCATCTCACGAGACCCTCGCGAAGCGAAAACAACAGTTGCAGCACATAAGATACGGAAGAGAACCGAATTAGTCAGAATTGGAGCTTGGAATGTAAGGACGATGTTGAGGGCAGGAAAATAAGAAAATATTAAGCGAGAGATGGAAAATGGATATAGATGGAGCAATGGAGAGTCCACCCTCCAATTTGCAATAATTTGAAAGTCCGATGATTTTCATGTCCATGATGTAATTTTCGCGTCATAACTGTTCAAATCTAATAAATAATTCATGACACAACGCCGGCAGGAGGATACCAATTTGAGGATTTCTTTTCTAAATACGTTTTACCATTAGTTTTCGATTGAGATCTAATAAAAATTCTTTCCATAGATGAATTTAATGCTTGATGAAATTTGGTCACATTACTTCCACTTAACACTGCACCATTGGCAAACTGGGCCACCAAGAGAGTTCACGATTGAAGAAGCTGCCAAAGGGTATTTGAACATTCCGTCAACGTGAGAGAATGCAAGAGGTGGACGCCGTTGGAATTCCTTATCACTCGCGGGAGTTGGCGCAAGTTACTCCACATCGGTCGCGGTGGGAGGCTAATCTCTTGGGGGGACGGCTCGCTTTGGCGCGGGATGACCAGCATACATGAACAGAGGTGCGTCGAGCCCACTCCGCTTGAGGCGCAACGACTCAAGAGACTAAGAATAAAAATGAAAGCGTGGGATTCCCTTTTCAAGCCGTTTAACCAATTAACCCTTCTCGAATGCTGAGGAACTTGCTCGCGGGCATCCGTTTGAGTGGCATTTACGTCTCTTCGAGAAGGAAGGTGGCGTGTTTCCGCTTGTTCTACTCCGAGGAAAATAAATATTGATGCTTGGAAATAAAATATCTGGCACTATGGTTATTAGCATTGGGCTACCGGGTTATGGTATGATTTCGACGGACCCTTGCGCTACACACAACTACTTCTAATCCCTGACGTGCACGACAAAAGATTTCCTCGAAACCCGTACCACAAGTTAGAGTAAATAATTCTTAAGCTTTGAATACTTTCTATCCCCCTGGAAGCTAAACAAAATGTCTACTCCTGTCCTCCCTTTACTTTGCTTCGCCATAATTCTCCTCTCGTACTAACGCTATCCCATTGCTTCTCACTATCTCTTGCATCCACGTGTCCTACCTTCTTTGAATTTCACCCAACAAAACTTTCCATTCCCCTATCATGCCTAGGAATGCTTCATTGGTTTTCCTTTCATTTTACTGTTGCCACTTTTTTTCTTAAACTACATCTCAAAATCCTTCCATCTATGCTTATCATCCTGCCAAAAAGAATAATACTCAGATCTCTTCCATACAAAAGAACGTTCCTTGCGAAGATTGTCACTAGTCTGCTCTTTATATCTTTACTTGAGGTGTCAGTCATCAAACTCGAACTCGCTGTAAAAGCTTTGGGAATAGTACTACTTACGAGGATAAATCCAAACGACAGACACGTATTCCTATAACGAACGATTCCTATATTTCTGCTATTATCAGCTAATTATACGGGGACACGTCTGAAAGTACTAACCTGTTTTGAAAGATTTTTGACAAATAGCCAACAGGAAAACGATATCTGGTCAAATTTTATCCCATTTTTATAACCATTTGAGAACCCTAAACTCCTATTTAAAACATCTGAAATGACACAAAGTTTCCCAATGTAATCGGACAACTAACATGTCCTGGTCTTAGATGGTTCTCTTTCGGTGTATTGTGAGTGTGGTAGCAATATCCAACTGGTCACAGCAGTTGCGCTTGGGTCATTCAAATGGGCCATGGATCTCCATCATTGCATTACGATAAGCTGTGTCACAATTTCCCCTTTGAATCGGAACCTTCCGACGAATTGTGGAATGCATTTTATGTGGAGTACTCGCCAGGTTGGTGAAGTGCTACACCTGATTCGTATACACCTGTGGTTGGTAATTCTATGCTCAAAGAGAAAAGTATTTGGTACGTTCCAAGGAAAATTGGTGTATGTATCTCAAGCAAGCATGTCCAGAGAGTGAAAGTATTAAGCAACACACCTGGACCATATATTTCGGTCATAATTTTCTGTAACATTCTAAATCCTAATTTCAAACGCAGGAATGAATTTATGTTTATGCATTTAAGTATTTTCCAGACCCTAAACTCTTACTCGCAGCTTTTTCGATGTTAAAAACAAAATGTGAGAAAAAAAGATCCGTAATTATTCAACTGATGAATAGTTATTCAATCTCTTATTTGAATTAAATTTTCTGATCAGAGCCATTAATACGTTAACAATAATTAGTTTGTCAAATATCATGACATTCAAATAAGGGTGAATGCGTCTACATGGAATTAGCTGTGTTTTTATTTTGAACTGAAAAAAAATCATATGTGAGCGAGTGAACACGGCGAAATAAATGCACAAGTGTTTTTTTTTGGACATCGGCAGATTAGTCGTAAAAAATTGGAAGAATGTATGAAGATGTTAAAAGTTAGAAAATAATTGGAGAAAGATGGACGTGGATAAAGGGAGTGCGTGAAATAGGCTCTTAAAAAAATGAATTTTTTTCAAAGAAGCAAAAATTATATGATATAAAATTGTGCTCTTCCCCACACAATTGTATTGAATCAAAATATAGCTATATTCTCCTGCAATTGTCAAGGAATTTGAATATTGTTTGTTCATTTTTATTTTTGAAAAATATCTTCATGTTATCCGCAATTTTATCATCTCTCTCCATAATAAATCATTTATTTTACAGACATAGTTTTTTTGCCAATTTTGATACAAACATCTGCTTCAAAAAACCGTTCTCAATGTATCCTAGCTTATAATAAAAAAATTGGTACATCGCAATTCGCTCACTCAATGCGCATTTTCTTGAATATCCAACGCGTTCTTTGTGTTACGTAATCAGTAATAATCATGGATAGGAAGTCGATAGTTACAGCTTAATTAAAGCTTTTAAGCTTTCTTTGGACTCGATAAAAACACTGTGACATAACATTTCTCGTTGTGGCATTACCAGTCTCATAACACAGTAGATTGGTAAATATTTACATAATGACTCAGCTTCTTTGGAATGACAAGGTTATATACGAGCACTCTTTTGCTCGATTTGATTACTCAAAATCACAATACTAATCCAAATCATTTATCCACTATGGATGGACAGAAATAAACGAGTATGAAGTAACTTTCATCTTCTTAATTTTATCGGGAAATTGAGCAGTAAGTCACCCAATTAAAAATGGGGATTACATAAGAAATAATACTTAAGAACAGAGATGAGCTCATTTTTTTCTTATTCATATATATGTGTATATACATATATATATATATATATATATATATATATATATATATATATATATATATATATATATATATATATATATAATTATATATATACATATATATACACACATATACATATATATACACATATACATATATATACACACATTTACATATATATATACACATATACATGTATATATATATATATATATATATATATATATATATATATATATATTCCTTTTAATCAAATTCTAAATGTTATGCATTCTGATTTGTGTTTTGACGGATTCGCAATTGATGAAATTGCATGAGAAAATACATGCGTACGGCATTTTCTACTGGTTTTTTTTGAAAATTAAAGTCACAACCTTAAACAATTTCCACGGAAATAATGGCAATGGGAAAATTTAAATTCTTATGCACACATTTAGGTAAAATTTAAAGAGGATATTTGAGAACATGTAATATTCCGGTCAAAAATTGTGGAACCAATTTTAAGGAAACCCATCTGGTCCTACTACAAAAAATACTGCGTCAAAATAATCTTAACAGGCTGAGTTGCTTATAATACCTGAAAAATCTCTAAGTTAATAAATGTCCGTTGGAATCTCTATGCGCTTCTACAAAACTGGGAAAGAAAATGTTTCTCAACTTTATCGTATTACTTGAAATAAAATTGCAGTAAACACAAAGTTCATCGTCAGCAAATTCAATAGAAGAAAGACAGCGGTAAAACGCTATATTTTTAAATTTACAGTATAATAACAAAAATTGTCTCAACTTAGTTCCTAATTATTAATTAACTGCAGTGTATTTGAGGGTGTTTCAATCGATACGTATTTTTTAACATATTGTACAAATATGAATGTCCAAATCCTATTAACATTTTTAAAAATATTTTATAGAATGTTAAACCCATAAATGAGCATTTTAAATCTCTGTTTGACTCCGATTTTGAAGAAAATTTATTAAAACTATCAAGTTTTCAAAATATTTCCAACCACCTGAGTTAAATGACAAGCTTTCATACTTACTGATTTAATAAATTGTATGTAACACTTAATCATCCAAAAATCTGGTTTTCAATACCAGTCATTATTCTTATCATTTTCAATTATTAAAAAGAACACAATGAATGATGTAATCTTATATTTATTTATGGGTGAAAAGTGACGTTTAAAAATCGAAGGTGAAATGATTGAGTCGGCTATGCAGATGATTAAGGAATGATGATTAAGACAGGGATTGCAGATATTATTGGTCCCGTAGATGCTGAAAGAATACAAGAAGTATGAGATAAAGATAAATAAAAAAAGCGAAATGGGGAATCAAAGTTTAACATCAGAGTAGGACGATATAAACTGGAGCAGTTCGCTTAGTTTCGCAATACATTAGGGTAATTGGCCTAAAGCTGAGAAAATAAGAGCATAATTGCGTTATCAAAAGCGGTATTTGCAAGTTGAGAATTGATGACAGATACAATAAGAAAATGTGAGAAGAAAAGATTTGTAAAGATTTAAATATGGAGTATAGTGCAATAATGAATGTATGATTTGATCTCTGGTGTATGCGAATGAGCATAGATGGGAGGCTTTTGAGATATTCTAATAGTGAAGAACGGAAGAAATAAGTTGGACACAGAGGAAGACAAACGCTGATGTTTCAAAACAGAGAGGATGAAGAATGGAAGTTACTGGGGTGTAATCCGAAGAATGCAGATAAAGTAAATGGAGGTATAAAATAAATATTGAAAGGTGTTGAAGGTCGTGACCGTAAGGTGAACGCTGGGAAAGTGGTATGCATGGAGGAAAGGTGTAGGTTTTTTTTTAGAAAACATAAAGGCAGACAGTAGTTACGAAGTAGTAAAAAAAAGTAATTAAAATATTGAAATGTTGAAAAAAATCGAACAACAACAAGTTCTTGTGAAGCCTAAGGGTCAATTTTTGTTTGGGATCCTCCAAATTATAACTTTAAATAGATATAATATCAAAACAAAAATTTAGATTTAATGTTAAAGAATGAAGTGGAGTAAAATAACACTCACTATTTGAAGGTCAAAATATAAATTCAGCCAAAGCTCTGATTTTTGCTTCAACGTAAATCTTAAAATAGTGATACCTGTAATAAATTTGAAAAGATTCATATCTTTTGCTTCTATAAAAAAACCCAACGTTTTTCCACCTGTTACGAAGTATCCTGAATCTGTTTTCATTTGTT
>NW_027287427.1:63960392-64002892 GCF_022747635.1 Hetaerina americana
GTAATATTCCTTATTTACCATTCTACCCTATGGCAAGAACTCATGATACACCACGCCTCTGTAATCGAAGAAAACTGTAGGCGAAACTTTCACATTCGGCCGAACTTGGCACACTTGTTTGTGTCTTGGCTCGTGCTGAAGCTTCCATTGGGATGATTGAGCTTTAGTTTCCACGTCATCACCATAAACCCACGATTCATCACTAGTTATGACCCCCTGGAGCAACTTTGGGTCGTCGCGGACAGAGTCATTAGCAAAGTTATTGCGTTGCTGTTTTTGGTCGATGATTTTTGAAGCAATTTGGTACGAATTTCGCGGCGACCCGTGTCATACCCAAATCATTGGTAAAAATCGAATGACACGAGCCAATCGATATGTTTAGGTCCTCAGCAACTTCTCTAATGGTAATTCGACGATTGACCAATGCTATTTTCTTCACTTCATCAATATTTTCGTTGTTCTTTTTTATTTGTTCAAAACAAATTGTCTGAAAACATAATACTCTGATTTCAGTCATCTTAAATACATTTTAAATTCGTATATATAAAGAACCAACATAAAGATTATATTTAGACATTTTTGCCTCTGTTATCAAGCCCAAGTCACCTCCTGATGTCCTTAAGTTGGTTGAAGGTCTCCAGAGAAATCCAATTAAGAATTAACTAAAGAGAGTTTTTCCTTGCAAGAGAGAGCAAGGCAATTTCGTACAGAGAGATTTATCCATTGTAAAGCTGCCGTTTCCACACTTGTTTTCCTGTATTTCCCTTCTATGAAAAGTATGTTTAACAAGGACTCTCATAGATAATGCTAGCATTTTTGGCAAAAGAAAATATCATTTTTAATTTTTAAGGGATACTCTATTTATTTAAAATAATATTTAACCGGTCACCGCACTGCGTGTGTTTTTGTGAAAAATATTTACGACGCACCACACGACTTCCCACGATGCCTTGGGGAATGTGTTTTTGAAATCCCAATAATTTTGAATTTCTTGTCTTTTGAAGAAGTAAATGGGACAATTACTCAAATACATTGAGAAATAATTTGTTATTTCCCTTAATTAATGCCTAAGCGATCAGATGGTCATTAGCTACCAAAGAATAATTGCGTATTTGAGCAATAAGGAAAAAAATCAGAACATTTTAAAACTTACTTTTAACCCTTATCGATAAAATATGATTTTCCACCCATTTGCATCCTTTCTTCCCAAACACATAAAAGCTTCCTTAGCAACCGTGAGTTGAATATCTCAACAAGTCACGATATGTCGTCGTATTTTATAATTCGTATTTCAGGAATCAGCCATGAAGCCATTAATCAGTAATAGTATGAGCATGCTATTACAAAGTTTAGTGATTTTATGGTACGATAATTTAAATAATATGCATGCAATGTCAATGAAAGATGTATTTGTGTCCCAATGGCTTAAAGAAAAACTGTTCTTAATCACCTTAATAGAGCTTCATGACGCTTCACCCTCGGTGCTATAGGGAACCTCTTCCGGAGCCATCTCTCGCCTCTTTCGCAATTCACGCGCCCACGTTGTACGCCGAGACTTGGTGTAATTGAGCATCTCCCTCATCCACCCACAGTCACGCCGCTCAGCGTGAATTAACCACTTGGAAAAATTTTCCCCTCTCATCCCATCTCTTATCCATGCGCATTCTTGGCGAGCGAGCAGCGATTATTTAAGAATAGTAATAATTACTTACAGTAAAGAAAAAAAATGAGCTGAACTACGAAGTGACGGAAAGCTTTTGCTGGAGTAATCGCAAAGCGCGAGTCCACATATTAATTCCACTAATTATGACGACTTGTTGAAAGAATGGGTCAATTTCAAACGCTACTGAATACAATAGAAACTATCAAATCCAAAGAATGAATGAGAGTTGATTGTTTCAGTCGAATTTATATTTTTTAAGTTGTTTCTAATTCGATATTAAACGGTTTCCATAGTGTCCATTTCTTGAAAATACAATTTGATGAAAAAATCCAACTATTGGTTTTAGACTAATTTTTTGAAAGGCAGTGACTATTTGAATGCGTTAGTTGATCAGTAAGGTGTGTTTATTTGTAGAATAATAGTTCGGGGTGATGTCCATTTTGAGACAATTACGCCTAATTCTTGCTTACCAAGATGTATCATTTGAATCATAATCAATAAAAACAATCACTGCCCTTGTTCTACATGTACTTTTGAATTACTGTACGTGGGTTTTAATACCAGGGCAAGATTCTTTCGTTTTATCTTTGCGAAAAGTCGAAATAGAGTTTCTTTTTTCTTTTAAACCTTTTACTGGATCTTATCTTTCAAATAATTTGATTCATTCCACCTGGCCAAATAGTTTCATTGTCAAGCGAAACGTTTTATACGAGTTTTCAAAATTTCATTATGTATTTTCATTTGTTTTTCAAGCAAAGTTCCGATTTCCGCTTCTGTAAAAAAATTAGATAAACTCTAGCTTTTTTCAATAGTGAACTTAGCATTTTTACCATAAAAAACTTGTTTCTTTATAAATGGCAGATTTTTTCATGAAATTACATGCTGTATTGTAATATTAATATCATTTGTAAGTTTTTGATTAAAGTCGCCCTTTTTTGTTTGATACCATCCACACAGGAATCTCTCCGTAGTTAGGTGACTCTCGAGCATGGACCAAAATTCACAGCTATATTTCGTACCTAAGGCAAAGGATAGATACTGATTAAGTTATTTCTTCCTCAGAACATAGTCCTACGACGTGTGCATTTCACTCATTTTCGGTTAGAGTAGCAAGTTCCTTTCCTTGCGACACCATTCAATTCCCCTAGACGTTTTGATAGTCATCAAAATATTCCGTTTACATTTGATTGATTGATCGTTCGTACGTCTTTCTTGACGTTAATGATTAATACAAAGAATCTTAAAGAGCATGCCTAGAGCACTATTTACAAATAACAAACACGAAGAAAAAGAATGTAAAATAAATTTTAATAATTAACTCATTGGATTCGCTTCCGTAACGAAAAAAGAGAATGAAATAACTGAAAGTAACTAAGTTTCAAACACATTCTGGGAACGTGCTGACAGCTGCAAAACGCATATCATACAATCACGTAGACGGTGAATTTTCGTCCTTTTTGGAAAAAAGGAAAAAACTATGGGAAAACCAATTTTGAAGCACACCGGATGCCGCCTGGTCAACTGGAACACACTCGTACCATCTTTTTTTTGTGCAATAAGGCTCAAACAAAATGGATAATAAAAACAAGTCGGAATAAATCTTCCGAAATGGATAGTTGCTCCAATCCATCAGGCAACGATGGTCAACGGTAGAACGCTGTAACCACTGGAGTACTACGACACTTCCACTTCATATGATAAAAATATTTCCCTTCCGAAAGAACTCTTACGGGACGAAATTACATAGGGTAGATTAGACTATATATAAAAATAGATATATTTATATAAATAGTCTAATCTAACAGGACATATTTTTTTCACAGATCCCATATATTTATACACACACACACACACACATATACAGGTATATATATATATATATATATATATATATATATATATATATATATATACATATATATATATACATATATATATACACATATGCGGCTCACGGTAGTCCAGGGGGCAGAGCGTTGGACTAATGGTCGGAGGGTCCCGGGTTCGATTCCCGGGCAAGTCTCTGGGCACATGTAGCTCCACCCAAGCTATGTGATTTTTTCGGGTACCAGATCTTCCTGGGAAACCATAACCAGCTCAGGGAAAGGAATTGGCCTCCCTACCCTGATGTGTGAATTTCACACGCCGTCGGGCTTAGTACCGGGTGAACTCTATCATCACCTACCAAACCGACCTTCGGGTTGATTACTGTTTATGGTTATAAACAAATATGTATACAATACATGTATGTATACAAATATATATATGTATATATATATATATATATATATATATATATATATATATATATATATATATATATATATATATATATATATTACGTCGATGTATCCATCAGGGGAATACATTTGGCGAATTCTGCGATGGGGGCTCGTATTTAGTTACACCACCACAAGGGTGGAATCTCATATATCCTCTCATTCAAAAGGAGGACGGTCCGTGTAACCACCAAACAGTCAAAATATGTTACAACGACATCGCCTTCTTTATAGACAATTTCTGGCACAGTAGCCTCGGCGCTGGTACTAATCGATGACTTTACGATTGGCGGGAATGGTTTATCAGACGACACGAAAGTTTTCCGACCACCAACCGGCCTTCCAGCAATTCCCATCTCCTCTCATTGGGCACGATTGGAGGAGGGAGCAAGCCCCCTCGCGAGAAACAGATTTTTTTTTTCACAAGTCCCAAGCGTGCGCACTCGTGGCGGCGGCAGCTCTCCTGTTACGCGAGCCAATTAGGTAATATCGACGGCCAACATCTCCCGGTCGTTTTCGCAACCCGGGGCCGCCTGCCTCATATGCGCCAATGACGTCACCGTTGCTCCGCTTTCGCAGAAGAGGTCACACAGCGAGGAGAAAGAGAGAGAGAGAGAGAGAGAGGGAGACGGGTCGAAATCCATGACGTCTCTTGCGGGCGGTGGGAGAAAGGAGGGCGCGAGTCGAGGACGCAGGACGCGGTGATGTCGGTGGGGGAGGAGGATCGGTGGTTTGGCGACGTCATACTTTTATGATTACTTTGGATGATGGCTTTCTACCGGGGAGGGTGGACCGGTTTATCGCCGGCTTACCCCTTCGCAAACAGCCGCCACCCAAAGGCGCCGAGCACCTGCCTGGCACTTACTTACCTATAATCTCTTATTGTTACTCTCCGCTGTCAGGAGTGTATTCTCCAATGATAGGAATCAAGAAATCAACTCATGAACGCTGTCTGTTTCATAGACTTCAAAAGACTAAATTAAGTGGGTATCACATAATGAGCTAATAACAGAGATTATTAAAATGAATTATCGTCAATTGATTTTCCCATTAATTTTCCAGGCGTAAACAATAAACTATAACTGATGGAATAATTCCGAGTTAGTATTTTTAGGCCTGGGAGTCCCACAAGGAAGTGATATTGATCCACCTTCTTTTCTTACATACATTAAAATGAATGTAAAGCAAAGTAATCGGCAAAGTCAGATTATTCGACGATTATAGGGTCACCTCCCACGATATACGAGTAAAGAATTGAATTGAGAGACTCTTTGTAGCGTTCTCAGCAATATTAATACTTGGTGACAAGAGTGGAATCTTTAATTAAATTTAAACAAATTTATTTCTGTTCAATTTATGAGGAAATACAAGCAATTGGAAATAATGGTAAATCTCAGCACCAATAGACACGTAGGGGTTAATTAGAATGATGCGTAGGGGTGAATTAGAATGATACGTAGGGGTGAATTAGAACAATGGACCAAGTGAAATGCTCAGCATCCGGTTCTCAAAGCTTCAAATCAGTTTTAATGCCATTACTATTTTTTCAAACAGATTTTTCTGATTTAAATACATTGTACTGAATTATTTAATTTCATAAATTGCACATGACATGAATTTTTTATTTTTTATTCAGAGAACCTGCACATTGATCGATGATTTTGTGCTTCGTGAAACAGACATTTGTGAGCCATAATAGCATCGGACCTAAAAAGGGGTAAGCACATTCATAACACATGCTTTAGGAGGACTACAACTCATCAAACAAATAGTGGGTAAACATTATGATTGATAAGTTAAAGAGGTGTTATTTCGAGTTACTTAGGCTTCATCCTTTATTACGCGTTTTGGGATAACTACGCGGATAAAGAAGGAATAAGTTTATTGCCAAAGTACAATGGTAGGCGAGACCATAATGAGGATATAAGGGGATATTACTGACGGACCGTGTTTGTTTTAAACGATATATAGAATACATTCTTGTACATAATAGTTGTAAGCATAAACCCACCAAAATTGTAACTGACCAAATGACCTCAATCGCCAATTACGCTGATGGCCTAACTACTTAAAAATCCCTGCCACACCTTTGCGGCGACTTGAAGGGCAGAGTGTAGCTAAAATCCTCGCAGATTAGTGGGCGTGGTGGGTCGCAGAATATCGTGCCGCAGGAAGATTGTCGACTTGGGAGGTGCTCTCCACACAGAGATACAAAAACCTCCCACTCTGCGGTTTGCACTGTCTTCTGCGTCACGGATTCGGTGACGGGCGTAAATTGGAAACCGACTCGAGATGTCCGACCCGAGGATTCTCTCTCGGCAGACGCTTTCACCAACGCGGTTTACGCCTTCACGCTATGGTGGGAGGGAGTGAAGCCGTGAGCAACTAACCATGACGTAGACGCTGTTTGACCGCAAATATCGTGCAGAGGAAAAGATAACAACTTCCCGTTCGAAGAGTCCGATGACGTCTGGTCCGAAATTTCATTCTTCCGAGCAGATATCATTTTAACCAGCTGCACGTGTCCATTGAAGGCAGCTGACACGTGCGTCATCAGAGGGAATGAAGTGTAAAATGGGACGAAAGTAAGATTTCATGGTGTTTTGGAATACTACTCACGATTGAAAAATCCAAATGTCGGACGGCGTATATCCTTAACAATTTCCAGACTACGTTTTCCTGGCAAATCTGTGTTTCTGGATCATACCTTGTCACTCACAATTTTGCAGGGAAACAGAGATTCAGATGTACCTGAAGACATTAAGCAAACGGACAGGCCAAAACCTGGAAATGTTTTATATGAACTTCCCAAATTTATTAATATACAATCAATCATATTAACTATTTTAGTTCCTTGAAAGCCACCGCTAGGGTGTGTGGCAGGGGGTGAATGCACGCTAGACTAATTTTGACTCGAATATGGCCCTACCGCGGTCGGAAAATAGTATTCTCCTCCATTATTGGAAAAAAATGGCATCTTGAATGCATCTGTTCTACACTAAATCTCTCTAGTTCTATTGGCATGATTGTATTTTATACAAGAGATTTAATCTGTAATTTAACCTTCGCTCCGTTAGTGATCGTATCTTGACCACCAGACATTCTATCTTTCTCATAGCATAATACCCAATTTAGAAGGACGTTTGGGGACTTTCAGGGAGTGTTTCGACTATTATATAGAGTTATATATTTCTATGCAACAATTTCAGAGCGTGAAAATCATTTGCCTTGACCGAGATTCGAGCCAGGATCCCTCGATGTCCGGCCGAGTGCTTAAGCCTGTTAAGCTATCGAGGTGTCTTCTTAAACTCTGACATTTTTCGACATCGAGGGATCCGGGTTCGAATCTCGGTCAAGACGAATGATTTTCACACTCTGAAATTGTTGCATTGAAATGTATTTTAGCGGATGACTCGGATGAAAGCTACTGTTGCGCCATCTCCCGTAGTTTCTTGGAATTTATATAATTCTTCTTAATTTAAATTAAATAATCTGGTAGTAATGATAAAGCACCAATTAATAACTAGCATATATAGATGATTTCGTCGAAGTAACACGAAAGTGTTGAATAACAAACTTGGACAAACAATATACGAACACATAAAAAGAACACTCACACCTTATTTCTTGATCATTTCGACGGAATTCAGCTCTGTCTTCATCGTAAGAGATATATATTTTTATATATAATATATATAATAATGGGACGGCACAATAGAACACAAATAGAATAGCAACATTTAAAAGGACACTCACGCGTTAAATTGTTCGAGCTTTTGGCCTTCTCCGAGGCCTTCTTCAATTAAGACTTGAAGACTAGTCGAGTATTACTTGAAGAAGGTCTCGGAGAAGGCCGAAAGCTCAAACAATTTACCGTGTAAGTGTCCTTTTAAATGTTGCTATTCTATTTGTGTTCTATTGTGCCGTCCCATTATTGTGCTGCTCGTGTGAGTGTTTCCGTATAATCGATGTATATATATAAATATGTATGTATATATATATATATATATATATATATATATATATATATATATATATCTTCGAAATGGAACGCTCTTCGGAGACGCACAAATATATAAAAACACAGATGTAGATTTTTAAACCATAGAGACACAAAGAAAGGACACTCACAATATGTTTGTTCAAACCAAAAACCACAATATGGTATGGTTTAAAAATCTACATCTGTGTTTTGGTATATATATATATATATATATATATATATATATATATATATATATATATATATATATATATATATATGAATTTCAATTTTTTTCTTCTTATAGTAGCCAGGAATAAATGAACTGCGAATTCAAAACTCATACATCTCATCAACCGACTTTTACGCTGGACGTTACTCAGTATATCGATTTTAATAACCTTATCTTGAGCAGTCCCTCCCCGGACTACAACCTTGACGTGGTGGAAGGGCTTGTGCGTTCCGATGACCCCTAGAGCTGTGCTGGCGGGAGTAATAATTATTGCTCCTGGTAGGGTCACCCATGCCAGATAGGTCGAAGGTTAGGAGCCAGACGAAAGGTAGTCCACGCAGCGTCTGTTCCTCAGTGAGGCGGCTGCAATGGCGTCTGACCCCAGTGGGGCGGCCAGTAAGTGATGGTGTCACGTTAAAAACACTATTGAGGAACGCAACGGGAAACCACCTCAATTGTCATTCCCTAGAAAAATATGATGGACAATAGAGATATTTTGAGTCCTGGCAACCACGGGGCTCGGCCCAATCGGCCGTGTGTCGTGCCCGGCAGCGGGGGAGGCAAGGCTTCCGCGGTCGTCATCCCACGAAACCCTTGCAAGGGAAAACCAGCAGCTGCAGGACAGAAGACGCAGGAGAAGAAGACGAAATTAGTTAGAATAGGAACGTGGAATGTTAGGACAATGATGAGGACAGGGAAATTGGAGAATGTTAAGCGAGAGATGGAAAGGGGAAATATAGATATTTTAGGTCTATGCGAGGTGAGATGGAAAGATAGCGGGGATTACTGGAGTGATAAGTATAGAATAATATACAGCGGTGGGGACGAGAGCCAACGAGGGGTTGCCATAGTATTAAATGAAGAGGTAGGAAGAAGCGTAGTCAACATAGAGCAGGTAACGGATAGAATACTACTAGTGGAGATAAAAGCAGAACCGACGAACTTAGTTATTATTCAGGTATACATGCCACCGAGCAACCATAAGGAAGAAGAGGTCGATAAGATATACGATCAGTTAGAGGACATGATCGCGTGTGTTCCTGCAGGGAAACATTTGATAGTGATGGGGGATTGGAATGCGACGGTAGGCGAAGGAAGAGATGGTGATGAGGTGGGCGCCTACGGTTTGGGCACGAGGAATGACCGCGGGGAGAAAGCAGTTGAGTTCTGCAGGAGACAGGGGTTAGTCATCACCAACACTTGGTTTAGACACCACAAAAGACGCAGGTATACATGGAAAATGCCAGGTGACTCAGGAAGATATCAGCTAGATTATATCCTGGTTAGACACAGGTTTAGGAATAGTGTGATAAATTCCCACAGCTTTCCGGGAGCGGATGCGGACTCAGACCACAATTTAGTTGTTATGAAATGTAGCGTACGTTTCAAAAAGATAAGGCAGGGGCGGCGAGTTAGAAAATGGAATGTAGAAGCATTAAATGGGTTGAAAAGGAAGGAATACAAACAGGCGGTAGAGAAAATCATGGAGGACGGTAAAGGTCTTATTACTATCGAAGAAAAATGGGAAATGATCAAAAAAGGGTTGTCTAAAGCCGCAAAAGACACTATTGGAACCGTTAACGCTAAAAGGACTAGGAAACCATGGATCACGGATGAGATGATTACAAAGATGGATGAGCGGCGAAAATGGAAGAATATAAATACAGAATTAGGCAAAATGAAGTACAAAGAATTGAACAATAAATTGAGGCGGGCAACAAATAAGGCAAAAGACGCATGGTGGAAGACGCAGTGCGAGGATATGGAAAGTCTCCAGAGGAAGGGTGAAATCGGTGCGCTGTACAGCAAAGTTAAATCGTTATCGGGAAGTAAGAAAGGAAGAGCTATGCTAATAGTTAGAGATAAGGCGGGTAAGGTAATAGTTGACGCAGGAAAGATCCAAGAGAGATGGAAGGAGTATATAGAAGAACTGTATGGTAAAGAACTCAGACCAACAAAGTTACACATTGAATAAGAAAATGACGTAGAGGAGGACAGCTTAGGTCCAGGCATACTAGACCATGAGATAGAAAGGGCATTAAGGGAGATGAAACTAAATAAGGCCGTGGGGGTAGATAACATTCCCGTGGAACTTTTAAAATGCTTAGGAAAATGTGGGAGGAAGAGGCTATATGGGCTGATCCGTAGCATTTATGAGGAGGGAATCTGGCCGGAAGACTTCGTGAGAGCAGTTTTAGTTCCGATTCCGAAAAAGGTAAAGGCCACGTCATGTGAGGACTATAGGACAATTAGTTTGATATGCCACGCAGCTAAAGTTGTTCTCAGGATCATAAACAAAAGGATAGAGAGTAGGGCAAATGATTACTTAGGGGAAGATCAGTTTGGGTTTAGGAAGGGGAGAGGTACGCGTGATGCCATTGCAGTAATGAGATTATTAATCGAGAGGAATATAGAACACAACCAGGAGGTATTTGCCTGTTTCGTAGATTTCGAAAAAGCGTTTGATAGAGTGAATTGGGAAAAACTAATGAGTATTCTGCAGAAAATTGGAATAGATTGGAGGGAAAGGAGGCTAATCCGCAACCTGTACATGTCTCAGACTGCTCAGGTGCGGGTGGGAAACGGGGAGTCAGGATGGGCAGTGTTAGGAAGGGGTGTAAGGCAGGGTTGCCCATTATCACCGTTGCTGTTCAACCTGTATGCAGAGGAAATGATCAAAGAGGCATGGGAAGAACAGGAGGTAGGAATGAAAGTGGGCGGGGGATTCGTAAAATCAGTTAGGTTTGCTGATGACCAAGCTTTAGTTTGTCAGTCAGCCAAGGGGCTGCAAGCATTGCTGAGTGAATTGGAAATTCCAAGCGACAGGTATGGGATGAGAATCAATATTAAGAAAACAAAGGTTATGCGATTTTCTAGAAAGAAAAAGGGCAAGCTTAACATTAAAATAGGAGGGCAAAAACTAGAGCAGGTAGAACAGTTTACGTATCTCGGTAGTGTTTTGGACCAACACGGTCAAAGTAGTAGGGACGTAAGGAGAAGAATTGCGCTAGGCAAAGAGGCTTTCACGAGGAGGAGGGAGTTGATGACGGGGACTTTGAGTAAGGATGTTAAGAAAAGACTCGTAAAAACTTTGATATGGAGCGTAGCTATGTACGGCGCGGAAACGTGGTCATTGAAGCAGGAGGATAGACGTAGACTGGAGGCTTTTGAAATGTGGGTGTGGAGAAGAATGGAAAAGGTGAAATGGACAGAGAAGAAAACAAATGAGGAAGTACTTGGTATGGTGGGCGAAGAGAGGGGTTTGTTGGGAGCAATCCTATGGAGGCAGGAAAAGTGGATGAAGGGGGTGTTGACCGGCAGTGGGATGTTGAAGACTGTGATAGAGGGTAGAATGTTGGGCAAAAGAGGAAAGGGAAGGAACAGGATAGGGATGTTGGACGGGATGAAGGGCGGAAGAAAGTACTCAGAGATGAAGAGGGACCTGGTGTAGAGTAGAATTTAGGGTTGTGTTTTGTTAGTAGTCACAAAATATTTGTTTGGTAGTTGTGTCCATCGAAAAACCTACCTTAACCGGTAGATTACTTTAAAAAAAATCTTGAGCAGTGCGCACCTTTTCTTCAGCCCAATTGAGTAATAATGTAAATTTGAGGGTCATGGGTTATGGCATCAGCATCGAAATATATTACCAGACTCCTGCGAACAATGGGTAAGATTAAGTTTTAACGCGATGGTAGGCGAAGTAGAACGTACACGATGGAAAGAAGAGATTGGAATTTGGTTTAACGAATTTTATACATTTCTTCTTCCTTGTATTTCCTGAACAATACACTACTTTAAAAGTTACCACTAAGAAAATAATGAATATTCATGAAAATGATAGGAAGACTAATTATTTGCCCGAAAATATCTTTCCATGATTCCATGATGGTGAAAAAATTCTTTATAAAAGCACATTATGTTATATGCGCCGGTAAAATTATCTCGATATTGCAGAAAAATACTTGACAGGCGAGCTCGAAATGAGAATTCATTAGAATAAAACATTTGGATCTTCATTATCAATGAAAATTTCGAACTTTTACCTATTTTCCTTGTTTCTTTCAAATTTCAACAAAATTTTATTCAGAGTACGGTTATGAATTTAGTTCTTATAGAGATATTCTTCTTAACATTTCAATGTACGTTTCTAAAATTCATTGTTTTCTGCTTTGTATCAATGTCAAAATTCATTGTCAAAAACTTAAAGAATATTGAATTTCCGAAGCAAAAGAAGAGCTTATTCAGTTGAGGGTTACAGTTGAAATTAAGGGGCACCAAAGGGACACTGACAAGAAAGAGTTCCGATTCTCGGCAATTGCCGAACATGCGTGGACGGAACCAGAGCATACAAAAGTGCTGGCTAGAAAAAAAAAACAGTATTTCCCGAGACTGATAATAGAAACTGTAGAAATAATGAAAAATCCAAATAATTTCAACCATGAGTACGGCTATACCCTGACTTCGACGTTGAAAAGAGTACTTCCTTCATACTCCTAAAGAACAACCAATCAAAGCGCTCCGGGCCACCCAGCGTCTCCTATATAGATCTCCGAATTGCAATCCCCCGACCGCTTTCTCTAATTGTCGTATACTCTGTTGTTGCTTCTTCCGCCCTAAATAGGAGCTTATCATAAAATGGGGTTTCTGTCTTGTTATTGTTATTCACTTTATAGTCTATTCCTTATTTCGATGTACTTTTCACAACGGAAATAAAACCTTTTAAATCCTAAAAATCGCAAAATCAATGACGATCACTTCAACCTGAAGATGCCTCCAAGGCTGAGGGCGAAACTGATGTCCAACAAGCCAACTTACGCGACGGTAATTCCCGGAAACCGCATGGAACCTTCAATGAAGATTGGTAGTTCACAGTTCAATGAAGCCACAGAAGTGAAGAAAGAAAAACATTCCACAGTTTAAAAACGTAATCTCAAAGGAACGAGGGATGAGTACATTGGAAGTAATTGGAAGCTAAAAGATTTAAAAGATATAGTAAATAGTGTTGGAGTTGAGGTGTATAATTCAAAATTTTCAACTACAGTTTTTTTATCGCAGAAGTTTCAGCATTCTAGCTTTCAGGTATTACGCTACTTCTAAGAAATGTGCGAACAAAACTTTCCTCTCTAATCAGATAGTGAATCTTGATTTGATAGGCAATAAAAACTACCTACTCAGAATCCGAAGAGTGGTAAATAATGTGGTGTATGAAATGTTTATGTTTAAGACAATACAGTTCGTGGAAGAGAATAACACCAAATACTGACTTTTACATTTTGATGATGACTTTGATCGTGTCTTATTTTGAATCTGGGATTTTTCCTCTTCTCATTAAATGTATATTCTGGATTATAAATAGTTATTTTCTTGGGATAAAATAATTAAGTTCGATTTCAGTCGATCGGTCGATATTAGTTTCGATTTTAGTCGATTTCATATCATGATTTCACACGATTTCACGGGGATGCTTTATTGACCGCGAAGGAAGTGGAAAGCTGAAGTACGACGAAATGTTCTTTTGCGAGAGATTGCTGCAAAATTGCACTTCAAGTATCACGGATGACGACAGCACATTCTTTGTCACAGTTATACGCACTTCTATCTGAATAACATTTCTAATGAGCTTTTCGTTGAGAACGGTCATTCCACTTTTCTTGGGCTGCGAGGTCAAAACTGTAAGTGAGACCTTCCGGCTGGTAATCATTGCGTGTATTGATAACTACGATACATATACATATATTTCATGTTAATTATTTTGTCTTGAAAACACAATGAAAATTTCAAAATTACTACCAGATGAATCATTGTAAGCGTTAACGAAAAATAAATGGAAACGAGTCGGATATCTTTTCAAAATCCTGACTACGAGTATAACACTCTTGAAACAACTTATTAAAATGTTGAGATTATATTATATACTTAAAATTAACGAACCTACGGTCGTGAACCAATGGAGACCGTAAATTTGATTGCCACTGGGTTCGTTTAAGGGTGGGAAGGTAAAAACATTGCGACAACTGATGAGAAAATGGAAAAGACGCATTCAGTCACTTGGGTGTTCTTGGGAAACAGCGACCCACGTGCACCACGATCACACAAAAACATTGCAAAATTATAAAAAGGAAACATACTTACAACCACTCGATAACTAGGATG
Organism: Hetaerina americana; assembly: GCF_022747635.1. Classification (NCBI taxonomy): domain Eukaryota; kingdom Metazoa; phylum Arthropoda; class Insecta; order Odonata; family Calopterygidae; genus Hetaerina; species Hetaerina americana. Next base: position 63,974,702 of record NW_027287427.1, read on the forward strand.
TGTTTAGTAATAACAGTCACTCTCATGAATCGGTTTTATACACACACTCAGGATTTGCAAGGATATATCCTATCTCAAGGACCCGCTGTTCCCACACAGAAATGAAAATTAACCAAAAACAAAATTAAAATTAAAAAAAATTACCAAACAAGAAGGACTCAAGTTCACGTTCGCACTTACTCAATCACTCGGATGTGTTAGACTTTTGTACATTGCACTCAATCACTCGTTCAGGGTTTGCAAGGATTCCTCCTATGCCAATGACCCGTCAATCATACAGATGAATACAAAATTATAAAATGGATGCTCGCACGTTCTCGCCCATTCACTGAATCACTCGGGTGTGCTCGGAAATATGGATCTTCGCGTGCCAAACGTACTCACACTTACAAGGATTTCGCCTCTTCCAGTGACTCGTCGATGACACAGAAGATGTAAATACGAAAACGAAAGGACATACGTTAACGCTCAATTACTCAATTACTCGGGTGTGTTAGATCTTTGTGAATCGCACTCATTCACTCGTTAAGGGTTTACTAGTATTCCTCCTATGTCAGTGACCCGTCAATCACACAGATGAAAACAAAAAATACTCAGGAAGGTAGTTGGTTGCGGGACTAGGTAAGTGCCTAGAGAAAACCTGACAACAGCTGTTTTGCCTGCCGAGCAGGCCTCTTCAGAGAAGAATCATGTTAAGAGTATGTACAAAAATAAACACAAACCGTCCGTTCGTAAAAGAGCCATATAACGTACACCAAAGTATGTTTCATGATTCATTATCCTGTCACAAATTTATATGCACAGCAAGAATAATAAATTACGAACAGGATTGTAGAATATAGGCAACTGGAAATAATCTACCAAGACATTCAACCTATTTTCATGCAAAGGTTTATAGTTAACGGAATGAATTAGCTACGCGTAAAGAAATCCACGTTAAATTAAAATTTGTGTGAAATTTGGAAAATATATGATTGTTCACACGCTGTTCTTATCTGAACAAGATTCCCAATTTTAAATGAAAATATATTTTTTTATTATCATATATTAATCCTGTTAGTTCATTATACTTGTACTTTTTTAAGCTCTACTCCCGGGCATCCTGAATGGTTTCATTGAGTTTCCACCAAAATTACTCCAACATTTAAACGCTTCCACTGTGATTTGTAACTGATACGCCTTGTTTATTTTTTTGTAAAACCTGAGGTGTGGTTTCAAACGATCGCTTCAGAGATTTAAAAAAAATAAGTCTGAATGGGTTGTTTCCGGGGCTAATCCTGAAAGTTACGAACATGCCATGCATCCTGCAATCGTAAATTTTCAAAAAAAATAAACATCAGAGATAATCCTTTTATTTTCCTCTGGGAATTCTTTCCCAGTTACTCTAAAAATCTTTCGCTTAGAATTAGGAAAAAAAAATTTCCAAGACGCCTCAGGCTCTTGAGCATGTCCAACGAAGGGAAGGTCATGTGGAGGAAATGATGTTCTTTAATTATACTGGCCGAGGCGGACTTTAAAGGGTTCGCTTTTATTACTTTTGGCGAAAATGGCCCAAAACGAGCACTTTATCTCATCAAACCCCCTCCACCACAACACGTCAGTGGATGACTTCTCAAGGAGAAGGAGGCAGGCCGGCTCGTGAACTTGAAATACATTGATCCCCCCAGAAGGGAATCCGGACCGTTTGTAGAGCCCATCGTCTGAAAATTCTGCCCCCAAAACCTCGCCCTTGGCAACAGAAGCCATAAGGTCTGCCAACCCGCCTTTATGCAATGCATAAAGGTATCCAGTCGAGCGTGGCAGAGAGGTTGGTGCAAAAAAAAAATTCCCGCCTATTATATAGCCTTCAATTAGAGTGGGGAAGGAAAAATTATATGAAAGCAGGTGCGTGCGACGGTAGCACACAAATCGTTCAAGGCCAATGTCTCCAACGAAGAAACAAGCAAGCGAGCACAGCTCGAATGAGCGCCATGATTGGAACGTCAATGCATTTGACGTTCCAATTGACTCTGGGCGAAAAATGGGCAAATAGATTGGCAGCTACGCAATTTAGTGGACCCATCGCAGGTGGAACGGTGTGCTGATTTTTTTTAACTCGCAAAATCCACCGCTCAATGTCATCGTACCAATAAAGGATGCAATTAAAACTCCTGTTTATTTGTGCCTTGAGTATTAAGTGTAGATGATTTTATAGAGATGGATATTTTATAGAAGATGATGGACGGAAACCAACCCGGCAAGAGAATCGGTTTGCTTCCGTCAAAAATCACCACGATACTGCATCTTACACCACAAGCAGGCACTTATGGCATGTGGCATTGGGTGCTTCGTTCACGATTCATTAAAAAAAACTTGATGATTAATGGCATTCGTGAAGTTTAAACTTTGGTACCTTTTAACGTTTGGTATCCACCGTTTAGGTCCCAAATGGAGCGAAATTAAAATGAATCGATTCGTCCATCGTCCGGTTCGGTATTCGATTTTCCTTAAATTATCGATATGGTCTTGCGTACTAATTCATCACGGGGTTAAAAATATTCCTTATTTTCAGTGATAGACTCCAATGATTCGTATTTATCTTAAATTTTACGCCTTGAAAGCAAAATTCCCGTTTTTATAGTCTTCACACCCAGACTATTCAGTAGTGATGTAAAATTTTCTATTTGCCACAATATCTTATTCACGATACAGTCAAATGTTCTCAATATCCTGTCAATGAATGCCCACGCAGCACACAGGCAAGGATCGATATGCAATATAGATATCCAAAATGAGTATAGAGAGATTCTAATCCAGGCTCTCGATGTAGGAAGCCAAAGCCATCCGTCCTATGGCTCCAATATTGGAAACTAGTCATCCAGAGTGTGCGTTGAGCATTGGGAATGAAATAATGCAAGGTGATGTTACAAATGCTATACCTGATCTTTATTTACGTTGCATATGATGTCGGTATCTAAAACTTCAACGTTTTGCCTTATGAAAAAATTAAAAATGTTTAACAAATTTTGTAATTTTTAATAAATGTAAAATTTAACAAATGAAACAGAGAATAATAGTATGAATGTCCGTATGGTACGCACGTAGGTACACAAGTATAGGTCCCAGTTGGCGTCAGTGCAGATGGAGAATGGTTACGTGAAGGAGAATAATGACGTCTCAAATTCTTTACGAAAGGCCAGATTTTGTGCCAACCAGTAATCGGCCCGAAATACCAAACCATTAAAAAAATGATAAAAATGGTGCAAAATATCAACAAGACTCATGAATTCACAGGTGGTAAATCCATTACAGTGAAAACACGGGAAAATTTGGCAAAATTAGGAATTCAAAGGCTTCCTGCAGTATTCATACAATAAAAACTTTTTGGTTATTGCTTTTGTGAAAAACACAAACACACATATATATATATATATATATATATATATATATATTTTTTTTTAAGGTAATCTACCGGTTAAGGTAGGTTTTTTGATGGACACAACTACCAAACAAATATTTTGTGACTACTAACAAAACACAACCCTAAATTCTACTCTACACCAGGTCCCTCTTCATCTCTGAGTACTTTCTTCCGCCCTTCATCCCGTCCAACATCCCTATCCTGTTCCTTCCCTTTCCTCTTTTGCCCAACATTCTACCCTCTATCACAGTCTTCAACATCCCACTGCCGGTCAACACCCCCTTCATCCACTTTTCCTGCCTCCATAGGATTGCTCCCAACAAACCCCTCTCTTCGCCCACCATACCAAGTACTTCCTCATTTGTTTTCTTCTCTGTCCATTTCACCTTTTCCATTCTTCTCCACACCCACATTTCAAAAGCCTCCAGTCTACGTCTATCCTCCTGCTTCAATGACCACGTTTCCGCGCCGTACATAGCTACGCTCCATATCAAAGTTTTTACGAGTCTTTTCTTAACATCCTTACTCAAAGTCCCCGTCATCAACTCCCTCCTCCTCGTGAAAGCCTCTTTGCCTAGCGCAATTCTTCTCCTTACGTCCCTACTAATTTGACCGTGTTGGTCCAAAACACTACCGAGATACGTAAACTGTTCTACCTGCTCTAGTTTTTGCCCTCTTACTTTAATGTTAAGATTAGCCTTTTTCTTCTAGAAAATCGCATAACCTTTGTTTTATTAATTTTGATTCTCATCCCATACCTGTCGCTTGGAATTTCCAATTCACTCAGCAATGCTTGCAGCCCCTTGGCTGACTGACAAACTAAAGCTTGGTCATCAGCAAACCTAACTGATTTTACGAATCCCCCGCCCACTTTCATTCCTACCTCCTTTTCTTCCCATGCCTCTTTGATCATTTCCTCTGCATACAGGTTGAACAGCAACGGTGATAATGGGCAACCCTGCCTTACACCCCTTCCTAACACTGCCCATCCTGACTCCCCGTTTCCCACCCGCACCTGAGCAGTCTGAGACATGTACAGGTTGCGGATTAGCCTCCTTTCCCTCCAATCTATTCCAATTTTCTGCAGAATACTCATTAGTTTTTCCCAATTCACTCTATCAAACGCTTTTTCGAAATCTACGAAACAGGCAAATACCTCCTGGTTGTGTTCTATATTCCTCTCGATTAATAATCTCATTACTGCAATGGCATCACGCGTACCTCTCCCCTTCCTAAACCCAAACTGATCTTCCCCTAAGTAATCATTTGCCCTACTCTCTATCCGTTTGTTTATGATCCTGAGAACAACTTTAGCTGCGTGGGATATCAAACTAATTGTCCTATAGTCCTCACATGACGTGGCCTTTACCTTTTTCGGAATCGGAACTAAAACTGCTCTCACGAAGTCTTCCGGGCAGATTCCCTCCTCATAAATGCTACGGATCAGCCCATATAGTCTCTTCCTCCCACATTTTCCTAAGCATTTTAAAAGTTCCACGGGAATGTTATCTACCCCCACGGCCTTATTTAGTTTCATCTCCCTTAATGCCCTTTCTATCTCATTGTCTAGTATGCCTGGACCTAAGCTGTCTTCCTCTACGTCATTTTCTTTTTCAATGTCTAACTGTGTTGGTCTGAGTTCTTTACTATACAGTTCTTCTATATACTCCTTCCATCTCTCTTGGATCTTTCCTGCGTCAACTATTACCTTACCCGCTTTATCTCTAACTATTAGCATAGCTCTTCCTTTCTTACTTCCCGATAACGATTTAACTTTGCTGTACAGCGCACCGATTTCGCCCTTCCTCTGGAGACTTTCCATATCCTCGCACTGCGTCTTCCACCATGCGTCTTTTGCCTTATTTGTTGCCCGCCTCAATTTATTGTTCAATTCTTTGTACTTCATTTTGCCTAATTCTGTATTTATATTCTTCCATTTTCGCCGCTCATCCATCTTTGTAATCATCTCATCCGTGATCCATGGTTTCCTAGTCCTTTTAGCGTTAACGGTTCCAATAGTGTCTTTTGCGGCTTTAGACAACCCTTTTTTGATCATTTCCCATTTTTCTTCGATAGTAATAAGACCTTTACCGTCCTCCATGATTTTCTCTACCGCCTGTTTGTATTCCTTCCTTTTCAACCCATTTAATGCTTCTACATTCCATTTTCTAACTCGCCGCCCCTGCCTTATCTTTTTGAAACGTACGCTACATTTCATAACAACTAAATTGTGGTCTGAGTCCGCATCCGCTCCCGGAAAGCTGTGGGAATTTATCACACTGTTCCTAAACCTGTGTCTAACCAGGATATAATCTAGCTGATATCTTCCTGAGTCACCTGGCATTTTCCATGTATACCTGCGTCTTTTGTGGTGTCTAAACCAAGTGTTGGTGATGACTAACCCCTGTCTCCTGCAGAACTCAACTGCTTTCTCCCCGCGGTCATTCCTCGTGCCTAAACCGTAGTCGCCCACCTCATCACCATCTCTTCCTTCGCCTACCGTCGCATTCATGTCCCCCATCACTATCAAATGTTTCCCTGCTGGAACACACGCGATCATGTCCTCTAACTGATCGTATATCCTATCGACCTCTTCTTCCTTATGGTTGCTCGGTGGCATGTATACCTGAATAATAACTAAGTTCGTCGGTTCTGCTTTTATCTCCACTAGTAGTATTCTATCCGTTACCTGCTCTATGTTGACTACGCTTCTTCCTACCTCTTCATTTAATACTATGGCAACCCCTCGTTGGCTCTCGTCCCCACCGCTGTATATTATTCTATACTTATCACTCCAGTAATCCCCGCTATCTTTCCATCTCACCTCGCATAGACCTAAAATATCTATATTTCCCCTTTCCATCTCTCGCTTAACATTCTCCAATTTCCCTGTCCTCATCATTGTCCTAACATTCCACGTTCCTATTCTAACTAATTTCGTCTTCTTCTCCTGCGTCTTCTGTCCTGCAGCTGCTGGTTTTCCCTTGCAAGGGTTTCGTGGGATGACGACCGCGGAAGCCTTGCCTCCCCCGCTGCCGGGCACGACACACGGCCGATTGGGCCGAGCCCCGTGGTTGCCAGGACTCAAAATATCTCTATTGTCCATCACATTGTTCTTGGGAATGATAATTGAGGTGGTTTCCCGTTGCCTTCCTCAATAGTGTTTTTAACGTGACACCATCATTACTGGCCGCCCCACTGGGGTCAGACGCCATTGCAGCCGCCTCACTGAGGAACAGACGCTGCGTGGACTACCTTTCGTCTGGCTCCTAACCTTCGACCTATCTGGCATGGGTGACCCTACCAGGAGCAATAATTATTACTCCCGCCAGTACAGCTCTAGGGGTCATCGGAACGCACAAGCCCTTCCACCACGTCAAGGTTGTAGTCCGGGGAGGGATATATATATATATATATATATATATATATATATATATATATATATATATATATATATATATAAATTAATGAACACATAATGCTTCGTCTAGGGTTTCGTAAGTAATTTTCTTTCACAAATCAAATTTTTTCCAGTTGATGAAAACTACAATCGCTGGACGTAAATTCCATGAATTATTTGAGCGTAGTTTTGATAAATTTATGAAACTATGTGACTCACGGCTCGAAAGACTACCACTCAAAAGCCTGCGCGCTGTAAATGGCATTAAATCATACGACGATGTAGACGTCAGTTATATCCATCTTTCTGCAAAGATTGACGAAGAGAGAAAGGAATTCACACTTGGCACTGGTATTCCGCCAAGCGGTTCAATCCAGAAAGGAGTAGAATAAATGTTTTATCGTACTTTTTTTTAAATGGCACATGCTCTCAAATTTTTTCCTTCCCTTCTCACAAGAACTCATTTTTTCTACCGCCTTTTCTCAGCTGCGAAACCAGTTTTACAACTTCACCAGATAGATGGTGTTTTATGTCATAACCGAAGCTAATAGACTATTGACACAGAGGCTGAAAACTCCCGTTTACATAATAATTTAAATTCTGTTTTCGCATTGATTACGATAGAGATAATATTCCTGAAAGCCATTATTAATTTCTATTAAATTTTTTTAAATTAACAATAAGTAAGTAGTGGGTACCATGCATATAAAGGTATTACGCTGGATTCAATAGTACATTCTCATAACTTTTCGAGTTTCCTCTGGCTAAATCAAGGCTGAATTTCTGTTAACCAACGATATAATTTATTTCCTGTGGTTTTTATCTTGCATTCGCTGTTTTGCTCCAACCATGCCTTCCGCTTTTTTAAAACGCTCACTTTATAATCGACTTTTTAAACAATCTGGTTAACCTTGTCTACGTTTTTATGTTAATTTTTTCAATAAAAACTAGAAATAATAATCTCGACTATGCATCATTTCACAGGTGTGAAATTAAATGAAGGTTGGGTATAGTTCAAGTATTACCTCTCTTTGTACGTTGCTATGCAGTAAAGTTCCTAGTTTACAGAATGGGAATTCTTTAAATACAGTTGTTCATTGCCGATGCCTACAAAGCAGAATGTTCTTAAATATAATGAGGTCCCTCCGAGTACTAATGTACCCCAAAAATTTCCCAGAACTAGGAGCTGAGATAAATATTTGCTGGGCTTTAAAATGCCAGGGAATTCTTGATGATTACGAAGACTATATTGGTGCGCCATGTTGTGTGAATAGTTTTAGCAAAGTTTGTTAGAGCTGGAGGATTTTTTAGTGCTTTAATGTTATCGTTTAGTGTGCATGAACATAGTGCAATCATCCATTTTCTTAATCATCGCGTCGAAATTCCACATCAATTGATTGTGACATGCGGTGATGTATGGGTATAAAATATAAGTTCGTGGATGTGAAATTTTGAATACGTTCGGAAGATTTTTGACAAAGAACCCAAGAAGTGCCGATCACGGACCAGCCGGTTTTTCCGGCAGGCGAAGGGACCCCTAGTTAGGCATTCTTGGCTGCAATTGAGTCATAGCGTCGACTTTGAGGCAGCAATAATACGTCTCTGTAGATCAGATACAGATATAAATCATGTCATGAAGTGAAAGAAGTTTCAACTTTCTTGTGTGAGCAGTTTTGCTCAAAACAATAATGAAAATGTATCTGTTGCAGTGAAGTCGTAAACCTAGATTTACATTTGTAATACTACATCATCTTAGTAAAAGTAAACTCTAAAATTTCGCAAGATTGGAGATTCAGGATACTTCTCTAATGATATCATGAGGAGGTAATGGTCACACATGGTGATTATATTGACGGATTACTTCATAGCCGATTCACTGATTACTACGGTAACCCATATCACTTCTGTTCAACAATTAATAAGGATTCTAATCAAAAGAATAATCCGGACGTCATGGAAGGGTGATAGGGAGGTAAGGCTCACAAGAGCTCAGAAAGACTTAACTACTTAATAGCTTGTTTCTGGGTGACGTAATTTTACAAGATGGATTTCATGGAGATGCAGTATTCACATTCGATTGCAGTCCTACAGTAAAATCTTCTACTGGAATAAGCCACGAGGGCGTGTCTTCAAATTTCACGGGCTGTTGTTCATAAATATTTCAAACCACTCTTCCGAGACGACAACCTAATTGATGGAGACACTAGGAAGTGACAGAGCTTGCAAGAGAGTGAGAGCAAAACGATTTCATTTAGATGCCTCTAAATCTGAAGGTGATTTAATTTTAGTTTTCAATTTTCAAGGTTTTTGAGACTGATGACAAAAACGAAATTTATTTCTCATCTGTCCTTGGGCTCCTAATAACGAAGATCACCAGACCATTTCTACGAAAACTAGAAAATAAATATATTCGATATAGTCGCTCACAGGTACACAGTTTGTACTATCCTAGCATAAGCAATTAATCTAATACAATTTCCATATTTATATCCCAAACATTCGGAGCAAATTTTCGTGGAAAAGTCATCATGTTCTTTAATGTTTAGTCGTAGTAACTCGATAATAATTTAATTGATGCTAGACAGAGTACATACAGGGAAAATATATCAACAGAACTCAGAATTTTTTTATTTCACAGGCGCAATAATTATTCTAATCGACTGATAGTTTCAAGGATTCTTATAATTTCTACAGCTAAAAATTTAATTACATCATTTTAATATGTTTTAAGATCTAGAGTTTCTCCAAATTAAGATTATACATATTAATTGCACATGGGTAATTTCCAGAAAGTTCTTTTTTTACCAAATGGGTCAAAATAACTTAGTTTTTTTGTGAGAACCCTGAATTAATAATACATTTTCAAGTTCTTTGTACCATTGGTAATTAGTTATATTTGTTGCGGGTGTCACGAAATGTTCACCATACATTATGTATGAGGTCAAAACATACTACAGAGATATCAATATTCTAGAGAAAAAAGAATTTTCCCTTGAATATTTCCACGACATATTCCCCGGCGTCAAATTTGGCACATGCGAACTCATCCGTAATATAGCGAATGAACATGGATTAATCGAAGCGTGAAATACTGGGGACATGATAAACGACCCCGAGTCCATTTCCAGCATCTCAATCGGAATGGCGGTTATCCCCCTCCCTTTTCACCCCTCCCCCACAACACAACCCCCACACTTCTTTTCACGCATACGCAAACACACCTTTGTCGTTTCCTTTTGTTTAAGCCAGTAATCCGACGACGGCTTAAGGTCATCTCCCACTCGTCCCCCATCCCTCCCTCCGCCGCATCCTTTCGTGCCGCAGAACTGCACACGCCGGCATAGCAACCGAAATACGCGCTCCTCCCAAGAGCGCTCTCTCGATCCCTTCAAGTTCAAGGCGGTTGCGAGAATCGAGGCGAGTGCGTGCCGTGATTCGCCCGGGGAATCCCCGAGGGAGGACGGGCGACAAGAGTGGGCAGAGAGGGGAGTGCGGGCGAGGGGAATAAGGGCGTGGGGTGAACCGAAGATCGCTCCCGGCCAACAACGGAGCCTCCCGAGGGTGTTAGGATTGACGCCTGCGGGCGAGATGCTGGAAAGATACGCGGGGGAGGGAGAGATTATGTGGCCGGAACGTCAAGCGGGAGGGCCTCAAGCCTCGTCGGTCATCAGTCACTCACCTCAGCGGCCGCCCTCTTTTCTTCACTCGCGGACCGACGAGACGCTGTGCGAAAGCGTGCCATTGAGAGGCCACACTGAGTATCCGCCATTATCCCTCATCCATGACTCTTCAGCGGAACTCCATCGCGACAAAAGGAACTTCACCTTACGCCCAATTGTTTTTTTTTGTAATGTTTCTCTCCACGTGAGACTTAAACGCGTGGAGCCAAAATTGCCCGGTGAATGGCCTGAACCAGTTTTTGAACCCGGATCTAACCATAATCGTGTTCGTTTATTTATGACGATTTCAGGTTTGTACCTTTTTTTACCGGATAAATTGATAAATAGTGGACCAAATGCGACATGACCGCTACTCCTCCGGATGATATACGGTTCATATTTTCATATGATTAGACATTCCAATACATATTCCCTTTCAGGTTCCATCCCCACCTTGCCATTAGCAATACCAAGTTTGGTCTCAATAGGTCATTCATTCCAAATATAGGAAAGAAAAAGAACCTGTTAATTCTAAGGTAGATTTATTAAATTCTCGAGTTATTTTTAGGCGAGCTAGACTTAGGAGAAAGTTCCTATGATTTCCGCAAGATACAGGACTATTTTTTGTCACGAAATTTTAGGACTTGTACTGAAAAAGGTTTCCATATGTATGTATGTATATATATATATATACATAGACATCGAACCCGGACCCTCTGGTCAGTAGTCCAACAGTGGCCCCAATATATTTGTTTATATATATATATATATATATATATATATATATATATATATATATATATATATATATATATATATATATATATAGACAAGTCCGGGTTCGATTTCTGAGCAATCCTTGCGGGTTCACAAGCTATGTGATTTTTCGGGTACCAGATCTTCCTGGGAAACTATTTATGTATATATATATATATATATATATATATTTATTTATTTATTTATTTATATTAATATACATACATACATATTCTTACGCACATATCCGGCATTTGCCACATAAATGCGAATAGCAACATTATATGAAAATAAAGAGCACCCATTAGTACCCATGCAAACGTTATACACATTATCGAAAATATCATTACTGAGAGTAGAGGATTTAGCACTTGCATCACCCATGATTCCATCCACATATCGTCATCAATTTCCGTTTAATCTAATTACCGACGCACGAAGGGTTCCCACTAATGCACCCCTCATCTCTGATGCATGAAATAAATTATCATATTCCCAAGTTGACTAATTAATAGTTGAGCAGAGAAAAATAAATCGTATGGCATCCTCACCTGTTTTGCTGCAGTTCAAAAAAACCATCCGACAGCACGATTCATGGGGTTCCTTCGACGCATCGCGAGTGAATCGCTCCTATCATCATATCCAAACGGTACGAACAGACACAGATTCGATTAAGGTGAAAGCGGAGAGCGATTATTTGGGAATAAAGGGTAAATGTATGCGAATCGCGAGCTGGAACTCGATTCGGCCGGTCTGCGTCCAAGCGGGAGTGCACAAGATGAAACCGGACAGGTCTTGTTTCTCTCCCATCCGAGATGCTACACAGCCGCAAACCAGTTCCAATCGGTTCTCCCGGCCGCAAGGTACTTAACGGCTTTGCTTTTATTTCCCTGGAGAAAGCGGCGGCGTGACGGAACGCTCCTTCTATTTCTTTGCTGCAGGTCAAAAAAACGATCTCGCCCCCCCGATGGACGATTTTTTGTCAGCCAAATGCGAGGGATTGCGTAATCTGCACAACATCCTTGAACTCCCCTTGGGAGATTCGTCCGATAGCCATGCCACAAGTCTAATCATGTCCGATCTGACGAGCCTTCGTTAAGTGCATTTTTGTCGGCTCCACCTTAGAATAAAACATTACAAGAGACCAAGACAAACTACACCACCCAATGGAAAACCATATTCTTACATTAGCATTTCTGATGCAGATTTATCTTTGTATTAAAATAGGACATAATTTAATTGATTATCTTCAGCAAAATTTAATGTATCAATCTTGTCTTCTTTATAACTACGATACTTAAACCGAACGTAAACTTGAAGTAAATTTTTACCGAAAAAATCACTTGCATTTCATTGATTGATTGTTTCAATACGGGTTCATACATTACGTGGTTATTTATATAAATTAAACTATGGAAACTAAATATTTCAGGGAATATTTTATTTGGATCGTCACAGTACCATTCATGTCTTTATATACTACGTCGGTTAATGAAAGCTTCTGTTGAAATTAGCCTCTCAAAACTCGTGACTATCAGCCAACAATATTATTTCGTTATTAAGCTATTCAAATCCTCAAAGTATACAGATTTGCCCCCATGGGAGTCAACATTTCCATGCTATGGGTAAAAAATGTCCATAAATGTTTAAATTGCATATCTATGTCCTACAAATAGTCTTGTTAAGGAGTTCTACACATTTATTTTACCAATGAGAAAAGGGTGTAAACATCAATTTGATAATATTTATGTCGCAACATCTAATCATAAATCAAAATGCTTTTTCAAGTTTGTGGAGAGAAGATAGTGGGAATAATGAAAATTCAGAAGATAGAATTTGGAAGAATTAAGGAAACAAATCGACCGCTTTCCGAAGTAGAATTAGTACTATTACGACGTTTTAACACCTGCCATGCCACTTCTCACCGTAAGATTTCTGCAGCTAAGAGGAACATTGATAAATTCCAGACAATATTCTCGAAAATTTCGGTCGTGGCTCGGCCGTTACCTCTGCAGGAATGCTCTGATCGCTGTCATACATTTTCATCGGCCAAACCCTTTGGCAGCCTCGCGAGGAATGGGGCTCGTTCGTCCTTGGCCTTGCAGATCGCAGCATCGTCTCGCCTGGACTGCTGAGATAGGAGGGCCACCCAAGCGACTCATGAGGGTCAGCTGGATCGCCTCGTCACGGGTTTCCATTGGCGAGTGAGCAATGATGTGCACCGGAGATCATTAGTGCATCATATTATCAGTGTAATCAGGTACCATCAGTGGTATTATTCATGCCTTCAACTAAGTGGCACCAAGAAACGTTCTAAGGGGTGTGTGGTGGTGGATGGTTCGACACCTATAACTTATTGAAAAAAATGGAATCCCGGAATACTGGGCGTCAATGACGGTAGTTTCCAAAGATGCCTTTCCTGTGCTATGCCCGTCGCCATACAATTAATTTACGAAGTTATCAAAAATGACGTGGTTTACGCCGAAAATCCTAGTTTTCTAATTCCCCAAAGGAACTCGAAAGTTTTAACCAGTTAACACTAAATTAGATGAAATCATTTAAGCGATGTTGAAAATTAGGTTGGGCAATGCCTTCATGTGCCCTACTTGGTGCGGTACATGTAACAGCTAAACGCCGTAGATCCCTTCCAACACCGGTGGTTGGGTAATGAAAATCAGATTTTTCACCAGCTATTTCAACATCATTCGCAGCGTATACAGATATCATTCTCATCCCAAAAGGGTACGTGATTGAAGTTTTGGCCTTAGAGGAGATTTGATTCCAGAATAAGGTTAATTATTCGGAGACACCCTCCTTATTTCGTTTCTATTGGGCATGAACTTCAAATTCCGTAGGTACACCAACCGCGCAATAGATAAACAGATAATTAATATCTATGAGTACTGACATACTCTTTTCTTATCTGGCTTATCATATTTACTGACAGTACCCTCGGCGTAAGAAGTAAAATTGCGTCCCCATTACCTTTCTAATCGCTCAATTTATTCGCCAACCATTCTTTTAATCTATATTTTTATCTAAAAGAGGTTCGATTACTCTATTTGTATGGGGTAGAATTTAGAATTTAAGACACATTTAAGTAGTTTTATGCTACTTTCGGAAAAAAAATTAACGAGAGATCGAAATCATTTATGAATTAGTTAAGAGAAGCATACATTTTCTCGTCTGACTATAAAATCTAGCTATAAAAATATGACTCCTTTGCGTCCGCTCGATTCGACTCATTATGGGAAAATTAACCCTTTTCTATGAAACATCAATGGAATAATTCATATAATAATAAAAGTGATGAGAAGGTTTTATTCTGTGAAGTTATTATTTACATGAATTAAATGGTCTCCGATTCAAATTCGTGAAAAATCATAAATATCTAATAAAAAGTAATTGGATGTTATCAACAGGCGATGTCAGGTCTATTAATATCGCCTATGATAGGAAAATATAATTACTGTGAAAACCTACATAGTTCACCCATAAGGTTATCTATAGATATAGTTTAGTCTACCTTGGCAAAATAGAGCTATAGTATCAAAGTTGTGATAATCATAAAAAACTAAATCCTATACTAATTTTCAACTTTTTCCATGAGATATTGAATAAATTGATTCACTTGTTTGAATCTCCACTAAGTTATCCGAGGAATTACGAAGTCTTCTATTTTTATATATTCTTCTATTTTTATTAAAATATGTTAGACACAGTTAAATATATTTGAATGACTAATCCAACTCTTCACCAATAAAAATCCCCATATGCCCGCGCGGAGACACGTGGTGGGGGCTATTAGGGGAATCAACTGCTGACGAGATCAAAACTTAACAGGGTCTGTTGCCAGCCGTTAATTCATTATAATTCCTCCTGTAACAATAAGAGTAGATGGTTACTGGACACGTTTCGGACAGAAAAAATTGCAAATCCTCTATGATTAGCGTTTCCTTGAATCCAAACGCGTTGGGAAACGTAAGACTCCGCGCGGCCGCCAAAGCAAAGCGCGGAGGAATTTGCTCCCGACGATCCCACTCCACTGCATTCGCGGACTATCCTCCGTATGTCCGGAGATGGCCACTTAAAGGGCGGAAAACCACAGTGATATTTTCGCCTCACCGCCGTCCCATAATCTCGGCATGGCTCCGACGCGTGCCCACGCGGCACGTTGCTCGGTTAAGGCAGAAGACATTTTATAATTGGCGCCGTCTAATCGTCGGTCCGCGCCGAGTCGACGGGTCAACCCCGTGAAAAATGGCGCCCGAGATCTCCTGCGCCGTGAACTGATTGCCAATTCTCGACTTTCACCGTTAACTCGCAAAACGTTAAGTATGGCCACTAATCGTTCCGAGAAAGAGTGCCGGTTTCCAGGGAATTAAATTTATTTTCCAGATAACTAATGTGTCCTGCGGGTGGCTTCACTGAAAGGATATTTTCTATCGAAAATTTTGTGTTCTTTTGACATTATGGGAATCAGTCTTTCGATGTGAGATAACCGTCTCTCTCTAGAAAGTAAACCACACACCTTGCTTAAGATTGCAATGATCTGGTGCACTATGTTTATAAATGGATACCTATATTAATATGTATATATATATTTATTTATTTATTTATTTGTATATATTTATAAACATGGGTCGTGGAGGTCCAGGGGGTAGAGCGTTGGACTACTGAACGCAGGGTCCCGTGTTCGACTCACGGGCAAGTCTCTGGGCACCTACAGCTCCACCCAAGCTATGTTATTTTTCGGGGACCCGATCTTCCTGGGAAACCATAACTGGCACAGGGAAAGGAACTGGCCCCCCTACCCTAGGGTGTGAATTTCACACGCCGTCGGGCTTAGTACTGGGTGAACTCTACCGTCACCTACCAAACCGACCTTCGAGTTGATTTCTGTGTTTATGGTTTATATATATATATATATATATATATATATATATATATATATATATATATATATATATATCTATATATATAAAGGAGAGTGTTTGTTTGTATGTATGTAATTTGTTTACTTTTTTGCTGTCATAGTAACAGCATTTTTCCAACTATGCCAGCAGGATACTTTTGCAAGAGCACTATTGTATTCAGAATTGCCGAGATATTATACGTGGAATACATCAAGGAAAGTCTTTTGTAGAAGAAAAATGGGCAACTTTGATCCTGAGAATAATATTTATTCATGTGACGCATTGGGCCGAGTCTACACAGTCCATCCTAACAACGCCGAATGTTATTTTTTAAGAATGCTTCTACATACCATTAGAGGACCTCGCTCATTTGCAGAATTAAGAACGGTAAACGGAGAAATATGTGAGACATTCAGAGAAGCTTGCCAGAATTTAGGGTTGCTAGAAGGAGATCAACACTGGGATGACTCATTGCGAGAGGCCAGTTTGATTTCTCTTCCAGGACAAATGCGAATTTTGTTTCCATCATAATAACCTCCTGCAATCCATCTAACCCAAAAACATTATGGGAAAAATATAAAGAATCAATGAGTGAGGATATACTGGCTAAAGTTCGAAGTGAAAATCCCACATTGGATATAACGTTTAACTCCGACATTTTTAATAAAACTTTGATTATTTTGGAGGAAAAGTGTATCACCATGGTTAACAAGACTTTTGTGGAACTCGGTCTTTTTGCACCTGTGCAAGATCAACAGGGTGTATTTTACCCAGATTATACACGTGAAACTAGCTACAATGTCTTAGACTTAGAATCATACATCGCGGATAAAAAGCCACTTCTTAATGAAGATCAGAAATTCGCGTACGAAACAATAATGGATCAAGTAGATAAACAAGAAGGAGGTATCATTTTTCTTGATGCTGCTGGTGGCACGGGAAAAACATTTTTAATTAATTTAGTTCTCGCTGAAATCAGGGTTCATGGAGAAATTGCTCTAGCCGTTGCATCTTCAGGTATTGCAGCGACATTAATGGAAGGAGGAAGAACAGCCCACTCTGCCCTTAAGTTGCCACTTAATATTTCCCGACAAGAAAATCCCACATGTCATTTAAATAAAACAAGCGGCCAGGCACAAGTTCTTATAGAATGTAAATTGATAGTATGGGATGAGTGTACGATGGCTCATAAAAAATCTCTTGAGGCCCTCAACGCAACACTTCAAGATCTTAGAGGAAACTGCAGTTTAATGGGAGGAGCTCTGGTACTCCTGTGTGGAGACTTCCGTCAAACTCTGCCTGTCATTCCAAAATCGACTCCAGCCGATGAAATTTATGCCTGTTTAAAACATTCTGTTCTATGGAATCATGTCCAAGAAATTAGCCTTAAACAAAACATGCGAATCCTCTTAAGAGATGGGAATGCTCAAAATTTTGCAAATAAACTTTTGGAGATTGGAGAAGATAGATTAGTTATTGAAGCATCTGGTATGATAAAATTGTCAACAGATTTATGTGTATTGGTGAAAACTGTCCGCGATATGATACAAGCAGTCTATCCTAATGTTAATCAAAATTATAAAAATTTAGAATGGTTGCGAGAAAGAGCCATTCTTGCTCCTAAGAACGATGATGTTAATGAAATTAATAAGGAGATACTAGCCATGCTGCCAGGAGACGCGATTGAATATAAATCGGTTGATACCGCAGTGGATGCTGACGAAGCCGTCAATTATCCAACGGAATTCCTAAATTCACTTGATCCAGCTGGATTGCCACAACATCGCCTTATACTTAAAGTAGGATCTCCAATCATTTTATTGCGAAATTTAGATCCACCAAAACTCTGCAATGGGACACGATTGTGTGTGACAAAATTAATGAAAAATATAATCCAGGCAGTCATTTTAACTGGAAAAGGTGAAATAATTTTTATTCCACGGATACCTCTAATCCCAACTGATCTTCCCTTCAACTTCAAAAGATTATAGTTTCCAGTCCGGCTAGCTTTTTCAATTACCATTAATAAATCACAGGGACAGTCTTTAAAGTTTTGTGGTGTTGATCTAAGATCGCCATGTTTTAGCCACGGGCAACTTTATGTTGCTTGCTCCAGAGTAGGTTCGCCTAAAAATTTATATATTCTTTCTCCTGGATATGAAACAAAAAATGTAGTTTATAAGCAGGTGTTAAATAAAAAAAATTCTTAAATTTGTATGAAGTAGTGTATTATTGTACTTTATAATTTGTTGTTTTTATTTATGTAGTATATTTATATTATTGTTTCTCCCTAACCCGTGCAAAGCCGGGTATTCAGCTAGTATATATATATATACGAGATAAGAGTGTATATATATATATATATATATATATATATATATATATACTTTAAACAGGTATACATACTTC
This sequence comes from Hetaerina americana, assembly GCF_022747635.1. Taxonomy (NCBI): domain Eukaryota; kingdom Metazoa; phylum Arthropoda; class Insecta; order Odonata; family Calopterygidae; genus Hetaerina; species Hetaerina americana. The sequence continues at coordinate 63,993,242 of NW_027287427.1, forward strand.
AAGTAAGGTCTTACTTGAAGAAGGCCTCGGAGGAGACCGAAAGTGCAAAAAATCTACAATGTGTTACCTGTTTTATATTATGTTCTATTGTGCGGTTATATTGCTCTCGTGAGTGCTTCTATATCATCATCAGATATATATACATACATACATAGATGTCGAGGGGATCGGCATGGTGCGGTGGCTAACGTAATGGCTTCCCTTCCAGAGGGCCAGAAAGTACGCCGACGTTAAGCAACGGACCCCTTGGCCCCTTTCGTTAGGAGTAGGGTAATGCCGACGCCGAGCTTATCTCCACCCTTCTTCCTCTCCTGCCCATCCCTAATGGCGCAAATGACCTCAGCTGTCGGTCGCCTCCCCCAAAAATGCAATCAATCTTTACATATATATATATTTGCGGTTTTGCGGTTTTCTAGAATGAAAAAGGCTAAGCTAAACATAAAAATAGGAGGGCAAAGACTGGGGCAGGTAGAACAGTTTACGTATCTCGGAAGTGTTTTGGACCAACACGGTCAAACAAGTAGTGACATAAAGAGAAGGATTGCGCTAGGCAAAGAGGCTTCCACAGGAGAAGGGAGTTGATGACAGGGACGTTGAGTAAGGATATTAAGAAAAGACTCGTAAAAACTTTGATTTGGAGCGTAGCTATGCACGGTGCGTAAACGTGGTCATTGAAGCAGGAGGATAAACGTAGATTGGAGGCTTTTGAAATGTGGGTTTGGGGAAGAATGGACATGGTGAAATGGACAGAGAAGAAAATAAATGAGGAAGTACTTGGTATGGTGGGCGAAGAGAGGGGTTTGTTGGGAGAAATCCTATGGATGGGGTATTGACCGGCAGTGGGATGTTATATACTATATATATACTTAAAACGGAGAAGCGTTTTGCGAAAAATGCATTTGATTATGCAAGGCACAATGAACTCCAAATTCGAAATACCGAACTAATACACTTTATAGAAATAATTTGAGGAAATCGACTTTCACAGTGGCATTTAACGGGAAAATGATACACTTTTAACGTTAACGTTCGAAGAAATAATCCTAAAGCATGGAATTTTCAGCACCCAAATAGCTTTTACTCAGCTTTTGGCATAAATCATAGTACAAATGGGTTTGTAAATGATATAATCGCTAGGGAAAGAATTCGACAGTTTAATCTGTCGATTCTCATTGAAGTGAGTGAACTGAAATCTCAATTCTGTATAAAACTTTTGCTACCCTCTGTCTGTGGAAAAAAATTTTTTTTTCAAAAATCAATTTTCATGGATCTCTCAAAAGTTTCCTGAAAAGTATGACCATATAGGACCTATTTTATGTTACTTTGCGTATATTTACTCTATGCATAAAAATATACGAGGATGGTCTGAAAAGTTTTCGACATAACAAAGATACAAGACATTTTTATTGAAATTTTCTGAGGTCGAAAACTTTTCATACCACCCTCGTATATCCTTACTCCGTACCGTAAGGTATGAAACTCTTTCCCATTGTTTAGTGAAGTTAAATGATGTGATCATGCTGCCATATGCCGATCGAATTGTCACACCTAAAATGGATATTTTAGTATCGTGCCGGGGATGGTAATCAGGCCAAGAACAGCAACTTCTAAGTCATCCGGCTTCGATACTTGAGCATGTCATGACATTGCAAGATTTTGATAGCAGCAGCTGGCAGTAACCGTTGAATAGACTGGAAGGCGTATTTATAATTGATTGGCACTGGCCCACTGCCAGTAGTGAAACATTTACCGCAATTTAACATAACTAAGGGTGAAGTTTTATATTTACATTAATTGATTTGACTTCAAAGAAATATGAATTCACCTATCTTTAGAATGTGACAAAAGTTGATTATAAGGAAAGCACGTCACATTATCTGACCAATAAGTTTTAACAATAACTGGGCAACTGATCTGATTTAATTCTTAGAGAGTCATCGGTATTCCTTCGCTTATTTCATCATGAGGTATCTTTCCACGTTTCACTTACAATGGCCCGATATAGTAGGTACAATGATTGATAGTGTTAGGGTCTATCAAGAAAAAGCTGGCATAATATGACATTATGATTAATCGCAGAGAAGGTGCAAATTCTCATGCCTGACGGAAAACTCATGGAAAATTTTCTATACATTTATTTGCGATGTCATTTTTCTAATAATGTGCTTAATAGAACGTGAGTTACCATTAACTTATTGTAAATAGCGTACACTTAAGGTTCAGGTATATATTTCTAGAACGATAAAAGCTTTAAACTCCTACTGTCTCACGGTGGATACGAATAAAGGGACCCGGAAACAACATCATCATTTCACGAAATAGTTATGTTAATGGCCTTCATCGCGAAAGCGTTAGACGTCACATTTTATAAAAACGGAATCCAGGTAGAAAACGTTTCCCATTTCCGGCTTTCTCACCAAATCTTTGTGGTGATATTTCACCAAATAATATTCATTGCAAGGATAAAAGTGCACAACGCCACAGAATATTGTTTTAAATGTGTAATTCATCCTCAAACTTATGAAACATTTTTGAGCATGGAAAATAGAAAGAATATTGTAATAATTAAGGGTATTTTTCAAATGGACGAAGGCTTCAATCATGGAAAATATTGCTATATGATGTGAAAGCGAGGAACGGAAATTCCATTCTTCTGAGTCTCGGCCGATCCTCCTACCCGCCCTTGCCTCATGGTCGCTTCGACCTATCGAAAAGGTGTCCTTCGGTCAATGTAAAGTCCTACCCGCGTGGGCCTGGCAAATTTTTCACCATTTACTCTCAAGGTTTGATACCTTACCAAAGGATTTCACTGCAGATTTTGTACCCAATGACAGGCGAAAGTATCAGGTGTCAAGGATAGCAGCACCCGAGCGTGAGGTTTCAATCGATTATTGTTTGCAGTCTTCGAGAATTCAACCTTCTAGGTATTTTAAATAATTTTAAATTCTCTTTCCGTCTTATATTAATTTTGATTCCCAGTGCCCGTCACAAAAATACAACGGTCTTATCGAAAACATATTCAAACATTAACCCCTTGCTTGAATACGTTCTGCCTCCATTTTTATTGCAGGTGAATAAAAGAAGTTGTACAATTGATATCCTTTGAATTACTTTCCTGTGAATATTTAAATATCATGAATATAATAACTATGCAATTTCATCCCGCACAATTTAGAATTGAAAAGGTTGGAAAACAGTTCTAAAATAATTTCATTCATATTTTTGCAATGTTTTCAGTTTGTTTCAGCCTGGTGTTATTTCCTTATAAATTGAACAAGAATTTATAAAAAAAACTTTATTAAATTACATTATCCGCAAGATATTAGTATTTGATTGAATATATTTATGAACTCTCACATTTATATTTTATTTTTCAAATGTATGGTTCACCAAAATATATTACTTTATAATAAATCAAACGAATTTCTCCTCACCAGCTATCATTTTTGTCAATGATTCTTTTCCTATTATTTTTACATAGTACCTATGAATATTTTTTGAGTGAAAACAATCAGCTGCCAAAATAACTTATACCTTATAGTACTATACTAGCTTATACTACACAGCTATAGCTTTTACCATTAGCTATGAAACCACCCATCCATTCTTTTCTTCTACGCGGTAGATTGAAGAGCCCTCTGGTTTCATTTCTCATCTGGTGACTAAGGTTTTATTTATAACCGATAATGCAACATCGGCGCTTGGTACGGGAACGCTCTCACTCGCTTCTTCGTGCGCACCTGTTCTGGGCAAAAGAATACAATTTCCCCTTAGATATTCATTCACCACTCAAAAACATATTTACGTAGCAATTGCACCACCTCCGACGGCAGAGAGGCAACGATTTCTTGATGTCAGAGGATGAGAAGAAACGACGGATTAGATAGCATCTATCGCGACCGGTCCCGTGTGCATCAGGGTTAATGTAGATGAAACCCTCGTAGAACATGGCATCAAACATAATGAGTATTTTATTACCCACTGATCGACGATCGAAACTCTCTCGCATATTTCCTTTCCGTAAACCCTCGTCATCTAGATTCAGTAAATGAGAAACGCACGTGTCAGCAATAATTAAAATCTTGCCTTCATCTCTTGAGATCTACGATATCATAATCAATACTCTGCGGAGAGAAACCAACGTGAAATCTTACACAGCCCCATGTATGTCATGCATGAAACTATAATGTTTGCGGCGCGTTCTCCGTTTCACGTATGTGGCATTCATGCGGTTTAACTGCAACATACTAGTATACTAGTATACGCAAACAACTGCAATGCATATACTAAATAATTTCCCCTCTGCATATTCGCAGGATCATTTGACCCGGCTATTGAGAAAATTTCAGCGCTAGACAGCAGCTCGCATGGTCAACAGATAACCGAGGAGAAAATAACGACATTGCCCTCTTATATTGTGAAGTTGGGTATTTTCGCTTCACTGTGATTTTCTTTTCGAACTTCCGCTCTCACCTTTTTAGAGACTTCATAGAGGAGGCAAATATTTTGCAACTATCTCAAGTCCATCTAACAGTCATTAAAAAAATAGTGTAGCTTTTACGCATACATGTAGCAGTTATTAAGCATATGTCCATATATATATACATATATATACATATATATATATATATATATATATATATATATATATATATATATATATATATATATATATATATATATATATATATATATATATATATATATATATTCTTTTTGATTCGCAGCTGATGCAATTAACAAGAAATAGCGTGTGTAATTGTCTGGAATCTGATTAAGTTCAGCTTAATAAATCTATTAGATATGAGTAATGATTTTGATCGCCTTTCTATGAAAAGATTAACCGGCTTTTTCTCTAATCATCGGAGTATATTCCGAAGTCCTTAACAAGAATGCCTCCACCGTAACCTCTAAATGCACCCGTTTCGTTTTTAACGTTAATTACTCTTTTCTGAAAGAACTTAGTCGCCAGTTTAATCTGAATTTAATAGCTTCTTTCACATGAAATGTTATCATATCCGTTGGAATACGGTGCTTTGCGGTATTTCTACGTAGCGCAGCTCATTTATCACTGTTTATTACTCTGCCTGATTTCTGGTCAACATTGGCACTCCTAAGGTAAATCCGTAAACACTGATTCCTTCATTAAGTACATCACATAGAATGCATGCCAATCATTATTAGCGGTGGACATTCTGGGCATCTTCGTTTTGAAAAGTATAGAAAAAAATTGGTAAGTTTTATTTTTACATGACTCCTCCTTTTCATATGTGTTTTCAAGTGCCTATTGAGGTAATTATACCAAGAGCGAGAGGTATTTCCGGAATATCATATAAATATTAATATTTCTTGGCCGTTTTCCAGGGATTTCCAAGTGTCCAAATTCAAAATGTTCACGCTTACCAAAGAAGCACCAGGCAACATGCTAATCTTCTATTTATTGCTATCGTTTTCCAATCGAACTGTTCATTCCAACCTTAAGCGATGACTAATGGAGTTCAATCGACCAATTAAGGTCAGATCAAATATTTTCAAACAAAAAAATCTCAACACGTGGCTTTATCTCTAATCTTTAATGTCTTTTAAAATAATTTACATCCTTTGAATGTCTTTTCAACCACTGAGAGTAATTTTTTTCTGAGCATAGATAATTCTCTTTCGTCCGGTATTTACGTCATACTTTTCATGTTTTAATCTTGCATTCCAGTCGTACGCTTTAAATAATGGAGATATTTTACTACAATCTCTGTACATATAGTAATTAAATAAATAATTTCACAACTATTTCGATTGCCTTCAATTTAAACCACTAATTTCATCCTTCTTGAAGCTCATAATGAAACTCTAAAATAAATCATTTATATGATTTCCTGTTTGTGCACAAAGTACAAGGAAAATTAAAATGTGATAAAATATTCACCACAGAAACAAAGATATTACACAAACTGTGTTATATTTAATCCATATTATTATTATTTTTTTTTAATAAAATATTAAATCGTTTTTTTAATAAATCACGTAATAGAATATTCAGTCAGTCTTGATGAACACATAAGACCCAATGAAACAATAATTATGCGAAAATGCTACGCTTAGTGTGTGAATTAATCGGCAACATAGGAAAATAATAAATTGGAAGGGATAATTAAATTCAAACGGTTTTTCGATTTCAATCGTTGCAGCTCAGAACAATGAGTTCTCCTGACATGATCGTTGAATAAAGTATAAGTAATTTGATGAATCAAAGACTTTTTATAAGACACTTATTACAACTTTTTTTTATTTTTATACAAAATGGCAATTCTGAAGGTTGCCGCCGGATGTGAAGATACAGCAAAAAACGGAATACACGATTTCAGGCTTTATTTTGAGGAATTTAATTTCGACAAAGTGATGAAACGACGAGGGGTAATGGTTTGAGTACCTCGTATAATTATGGTTCAACATGTACTCAACTTGTCCGTCTAATATTTTTTTCATCACCATTCAAGTCATCCCAGAATAATAGATTCCGAGCTCAAAAACTTAATACTTAAACTAAGAATTTTAAATCAGCAGTTCTTTACTTGGAGGACGAATCTCACCAGAATTTAGGTAAGATGGGTGATATTTAAGCCTAAATTAAATTTTTCGTTGTTGGCCGATGAATAAATCTACCACCCAAGGATTTAACTATTTAACTCGATGCTTACATGCTAAGAAATTAAGATAATGCACTCGCAAATGTAATATGCGCATATTTATTCACTATTGCATATGGAGAAATTCACGTAAAACTCCAGCGAAATGTTTGTTACCTGAGGTGGCAACAAAAATAGCTTCCAAAATTCCAAAAGGAAGCACGAGGTATGTCATATTAAAAAAAAACGTCTTGAGTTGCAGATAATTTATCAGATAAAATTATAATCACAGAGATTGAAATCAGGTTCAATTATGTTCCGCCAAAATCCAATCGGCTTTAAAATGAGCACTCCCTTATTTCAAGGTGGAGGTTCATTCCTGCAAAAAGAATCCGGACTCTTTCATGGCGGATATCCGATTTGATCGACTGCACGAAGAAATGATTTCATTTTCGCCCGATCCATTAGTCTTCCTCATCCGCCCGCGCTCTTGCGGATATTGAAAGACGGCCAGATCGATTCATCAATCTCTCGATCGTCTCATTTTCTGTCATCGGAATTGACAAGGGAGAGAAAAGATGAGAGAGCGAGGGAGAGAGAGAAATTAAAAAAAAGTGTGAAAAAATTCCAGAGCCGCTTCAGGCAGTTCCGTAGTTGAAGCGCAAAAGAGAAATGAAAATATGCGTGGAGAGGCGATTGCTCGGACCACTCCGACTCTCCTAAGGAGTCCGCGACAGGTGAACGGGAGGGATTGCGAAACTTCTTGGCCACCACCCCTCTTTTTTCTCGTCGGGGATTCCCAGAATCGCGCGGTCTTTAATCCCCCCCTTCATTCCATTCGCCTCACACCACACCCCCCCCCTTTGCACCGTCCACCCCGCACCGAACCCTTTCCTCTCCGTTCCCCTCCGGCTCCAGAAGATTAAAACAGGTTGGTGCTCAAGAGCGTTGAGAGTGCGACGAAGTGTGTCGTAGGAGTGACGAGCGCGAAATATCCTGAATGACGATGGCGGCCTTGCAGAGAATATCACTGAGAGTAATTGAACTACCGGTCAAGGTAGAATTTCGATCGATTCATACACCATCACGATGCTCCTACATATTTTTCTAGCCCCCACCTAACGCAGCGCTAAATGAATACTCACAAAACTGCATTGAAATAAGACATTCTTCAATTATATGTACTTCCTGCCTACTTTCATTCCGTCCAATATGCCTGCTAGTACCCTATCTTCACCACGTCTGCCCATTCATTATTCAACCCTCTACCACGATCTTTAACAGTCCATATAGTAAATAACAAACCCTGCAACCATTTTTCCTGCCTTCTAATTTCATCAGCATTCGTCCCTTCTTCTCCATACCATATATTTAAGTTCTCCATTTGTTTGGAGAGATGGTACAAGGAATAATACCACACAATTTTATTTAAAAATAGCAGTTACTGCTTTAAACAGAGCGCCTGCAAAGCGTAGTGTCAACATAATTACTTGACTCAAGATGCCAGTTTTCTATTTACACGTATCAATTATATTAACTAGTATATGTTAGATGTAGTATATATATATATATATATATATATATATATATATATATATATATATATGTGTGCATATTTATATTTTTTTTAAGGTAATCTACCGGTTAAGGTAGGAAGGTAGGTTTTTGGATTGACACAACTACCAAACAAATATTTTATTACTCCTAACAAAACACAAAATTCATCATCCTACTCTATATCAGGTCCCTCTTCATCTCTGAGTACTTTCTTCCTCCCTTCATCCCGTCCAACATCCCTATCCTGTTCTTTCCCTTTCCTCTTTTGCCCAACATTCTACCCTCTATCACAGTCTTCAACATCCCACTGCCGGTCAATACCCCCTTCATCCACTTTTCCTGCCTCCACAGAATTTCTCCCAACAAACCCCTCTCTTCTCCCACCATACCAAGTACTTCCTCATTTGTTTTCTTCTCTGTCCATTTCACCTTCTCCATTCTTCTCCACACCCACATTTCAAAAGCCTTCAATCTACGTCTATCCTCCTGCTTCAATGACCACGTTTCCGCACCGTACATAGCTACGCTCCATATCAAAGTTTTTACGAGTCTTTTCTTAGCATCCTTACTCAGAGTCCCTGTCATCAACTCCCTCCTCCTTGTGAAAGCCTCTTTGCCTAGCGCAATTCTTCTCCTTACGTCCCTACTACTTTGACCGTGTTGGTCCAAAACACTACCGAGATACGTAAACTGCTCTACCTGCTCTAGATTTTGCCCTCCTATTTTAATGTTAAGCTTGGCCTTTTTCTTTCTAGAAAATCGCATAACCTTTGTTTTCTTAATATTGATTCTCATCCCATACCTGTCGCTTGGAATTTCCAATTCACTCAGCAATGCTTGCAGCCCCTTGGCTGACTGACAAACTAAGGCTTGGTCATCAGCAAACCTAACTGATTTTACGAATTCCCCGCCCACTTTCATTCCTACCTCGAGTTCTTCCCATACCTTTTTAATCATTTCCTCTGCATACAGGTTGAACAGCAACGGTGATAATGGACAACCCTGCCTCACACCCCTTCCTAACACTGCCCATCCTGACTCCCCGTTTCCCACCCGCACCTGAGCAGTCTGAGACATGTACAGGTTGCGGATTAGCCTCCTTTCCCTCCAATCTATTCCTATTTTCTGCAGAATACTCATTAGTTTTTCCCAATTCACTCTATCAAACGCTTTTTCGAAATCTACGAAACAGGCAAATACCTCCTGGTTGTGTTCTATATTCCTCTCGATTAATAATCTCATTACTGCAATGGCATCACGCGTACCTCTCCCCTTCCTAAACCCAAACTGATCATCCCCTAAGTAATCATTTGCCCTACTCTCTATCCGTTTGTTTATGATCCTGAGAACAACTTTAGCTGCGTGGGATATCAAACTAATTGTCCTATAGTCCTCACATGACGTGGCCTTTACCTTTTTCGGAATAGGAACTAAAACTGATCTCACAAAGTCTTCCGGCCAGATTCCCTCCTCA